>NC_134353.1:819868304-820230804 GCF_048569485.1 Anomaloglossus baeobatrachus | reverse complement strand
CTAATGAACCCATCATGTAGTCACTGAGAGTAAAGGCCCTGTCACACACAGAGATAAATCTGCGGCAGATCTGTGGTTGCAGTGAAATTGTGGACAATCAGTGCCAGGTTTGTGGCTGTGTACAAATGGAACAATATGTCCATGATTTCACTGCAACCACAGATCTGCCAAAGATTTATCTCTGTGTGTGACGGGGCCTTTAGGCTTCTTTCACACATCAGTTTTTTGTCCTCAGGCACGATCCGGCAAAAAAACTGATGTGACAGATCCGGCGAAAAAAACGGATCAGTTGCATCAGTTTTTTCCATCAGTTTCTTCAGTTTTTTGACACATCCAATGTGATACTGAGCATGCTCAGATAAAAAAAAAACAGATCCGGCAGCCGGATCCGTTTTTTTGCCGCATTACGCCAGATCCGGCGTCCATAGGCTTCCATAATAAAACACGCCGTACGGCGCGATCTGTTTTTTTTTTGGCCGGGCACAAAAACGTTCACTTCAACGGTTCATCCGGCCGCCGGACAAGTAAATTTTGCCGGATCCGTCAAAAAACGGATGAAACGCAAGGCCAACTGGCACAATCCGGCGCAAATGAAAGTCTATGGGGGAAAAAACGGATCTGGCGGCAACAGACGCCAGATCCGTTTTTTCATGTTTTTGCCGGATTGTGCCTGATGGAAAAAAACTGATGTGTGAAAGCAGCCTTAGAGACTCATTTTCCTATTTACTCAGGAGAAACTGGACTGGACTGGCGATCAGACTGGAGCTCATATGGCACAGCTGCCAATAATAAAGGTTCATTTATAAATGTAACTGAGATGGGATGAAACAAATCCCTTTAAGTAGCATAAAGCCATTGGGAAGGATTCTTTACTCATCTACTGTAGATACAAAGTCTACAATGCCAGTCATTTTAACTATAGTAGAAGTCAGTCCTGTGCCGTGTATCTTCTAATCTTATAAATTAGCCATGGAAGCTTCTAGATGTTAGGTCCACAGTCCAAGATCTACTCTGACTCCCCATACATCCACAACAAGTGGACATCTTTATATACCTGTAGGTGTGGCTACTTACTTTTGGATTTCACAGATTCTGCAAACATTATGCAACACTCAGTCCCTTTGGCAGATTTCTTAGTGATGTAGGAAGCGCTATTTTCCACTTGACAGGCAGCCATTAGTCCAGCCCAAACGGCAGGATTATCTGAATATTAAATACATAAAAAACACATTTTATAGTAGCACTTACTGAAATATTATAATGTTAAAAAACTGGAACTTTGAAAGAGTTGTCCAACACTAAGATTTAATTATTTAAATCACTTTATATCACAATGTATAGTTGTAATATACTGTATTAATCATATTATCTCAGATCAACATACTCCGTACAGGTCATAAGATGCTTACTCTGCTCTTTACGTGTCATATATCAAAACTGACGGCACTCACAATATGCAGTCTGAACAGGTGCAAAACTGAACATGACATAATAACAAAAAAGGACAGTTGCACTCTGAAATGCTAAAGCATGAAAACAATGAATGTAAGAATATAGATATGCATTACTGCTTAAAGAAATCTAGGAAAAATTGAGATATTTAGTATACAAAAATGGCCCATTTGATATCTGCCCAGTAGCCATGTCAAGGCATAGCTCTCTACTGGGAATCTACGTGCCAAACCTACATGCCTAGTGCCAGTCTTAACCATTTAGTGTCATGCAGGAGAGAAAAGAACACACCCTCCTCTCCTCACCGACCTCTACAGCTACTGTGTAGATACAGTAGAGCTGAGTTATGTATCAGAACAAACACTTCCAGGTCTCATGTCATAGTACTGTCAGTTTTCATCCTCCACACACACTGACTGATGTGAGATGATATCTGGAAGTGTTTGTAACGATACATAACTCACTCTGCTGTTTGTCCATACAGTAGCTGCTGACATCAGTAAGGAAAGAAGGATATAATCTTTTCTCCCCTGCATGAGGCTGCCTGCTTATGATTGATCAACTTCATGCAGGCGAAGAAGTGCACGGTCCCAGAGACAAATCTCTGGTAATGCCCAGTTGCCTATAAGAAAGTATCTGAATCTTACAAGATAATATCTCAGCACCAGAGTGGAGAAATTTGAAAGAAACCCCCCCCCCCCAAAAAAAAGAACAAAGAAACTATGTTTTACTCAGGTCTGCCACTATTCCATGATGTGGGCAGTTTAATATGCTCAAACTGGTGAAAGATCCTCCTTAAATAGTTCCCTGTAAGAAAGGTGGATATAGCCTGTCTATGTACATGATGTTAATTATTAAGACATGTACAGGGGCAGAAGACATACATATGGAAAACTATATGCATGACCTGAAACCATCAAATCCATGAAGATATAATTTATAAAGTATATTAAAACTAATTATGAAAAACTTAGTACCGGATAACTGTTAGGTTCCGTGCAAACGATCAGTGCTTGCAGTGTTTTGGATGTAGCATGCTTCAGCAGCGTCCAAAGCGTTGTGTTGTACAGTACATGCACAGTGGACAGGATTTCTAGAAATCTCCTCCCCACTGTGCTTGTTTTTTCCGCAGCAAACACTGACCTGCAGTGCATCTTTCCAGACTGCAGCATGTCAATTGTTTGCTGCGGAATCGCATGCGTCTTCCGTAGGGAGAACACAAGCGAGAGACCGCAGCGCACTGAACCCCGATTGTGGGTACAAGCAGCTGCAGTCTCCTGAGTTCTCCTGCGGAGGAGACTTGTGGACCCACTGGTCAGGACCCACTGCATCCTACAAAGGACAATATCTGCAAGGAGTTTGTATGTTCTCCCCATGTTTGTGTGGGTTTCCTCCGGATTTACTGGTTTCCTACCACACTCCAAAGACATAGTGATAGGGAATTTAGATTGTTAGACCCAATGGGGACAGTGTTGCCAATGTATGTAAAGCTGTGGAATTAAAGGCGCTATATAAATGAATAAATATTATTATTTATTATTATAAGCACCCTAAGTGTGTTCATATCTGCTCTTATTACTTCTTTTCTACCTTGACTTTAGTTAACTGACGCAAACAGCCATATTGCAACCAATTAGCTTCAGGGAAGGGAGAAAACATAAAAACTGCTTTAGTGAAGATGTAAAAGACAAGTACATATGGAAAAATAAATTATATTTACACTTTGGTTTCTACAAATGACAAGCACCACAACTAATGTGCTGTCCCTGAACAATCCACTAGAGGGCGCTGCTATATCAAAAGTAATTTCACCAGGATCAGTATGTCGCCCTCAACTACACTGGAAATGGCTGAAATATGGAAACAAATGGTTAGCACAAGAAAAATAGATTTTGATAGATCTCCATATAATTAACCCTGTGCCTATACACTTGCCATCAATTTTATAATGTGTAGAAAAACATTACTACACCCATAAAAACAAAATAAAAAATAATAAAAACGTTTGGTTTACTGCGCTACATTCTGAGTCAAAAAGTCTAATTTGGCTGGTGAGGTTGAGAGGACTTGCTTTTTTGTGAGAAAAGTGGGGTTTTTTTTGTCTTTTTTTTTTAATACTACCATTTTGTTAAACACATGACTTTTTATCACTTTGTTTTCCATTTTTCGGGGCGGTGACTGAAAAACAGCAATTCTTGCATTATATTTTTTAATTCACCATATGGGATGAATAACGTTACATTTTAATAGTTTAAACCAGTGTTGCTCAAACAGATAGATGCCCCCTAGTTGTTGGTGAGGCCCAGCTGGGGAGGCTATTTATATCAAAGTGATCAGATTCAGCACACTACTTTCTATGGTTGGAGAAATATTTGGTTTAGCAACATAAGTGACTCATTTTGCACTTCTGGTGGCTTCAGGACACAAAAAGAGGGAAGAATTAGAGATATTTCTCATTTTAAAACAAACTCTACAGATGGCGACGCCCAATTATCACTTTGGTCGGTCTGATGAGGCTGCAAAAGAAGGGGTATTAGAGGCCTGAATGGTCTCCGGTTATAAGTGGTGTACCCCAAGGTTCAGTGCTAGATCAGCTATTATTCAACTAAAGCGGGCTTTACACGCTACCATATATCTTACGATGTGTCGGCGGGGTCACGTCGTAAGTGACGCACATCCGGCATCGTAAGTTATATTGTAATGTGTGACAGCTACGTGCGATTGCGATTGAACGTTAAAACGTTCATCGCATGCACGTCGTTCAATTGCTAAAAATTGAATGTGAGGTTGTTCAATGTTCCCGAGGTAGCACACATCGCAGTGTGTGACACCCCGGGAACGATGAACAGATCTCACCTGCCTCCTGCGGCTCCCGCCGGCAATGCGGAAGGAAGGAGGTGGGCGGGATGTTTACGTCCCGCTCATCTCCGCCCCTCCGCTTCTATTGGCCGGCTGCCGCGTGACGTCGCTGTGACGCCGAACATCCCTCCCACTCCAGGAAGAGGATGTTCGCCGCCCACATCGAGGTTGTATGGACGGGTAAGTACGTGTGACGGGAAATAATCGTTTGTGCACCACGTTCAACAAATTGAACATGCTGCACATACGATGGGGGCGGGTACGATCGCATACGATATCGTATGCACAATCGTAAGGTGTAAAGCAGCCTTTATTTATCAACGATATAGAAGACAGGATTAATAGCTCAGTGTTCAATTGGCAGGTGAGGTTCAATGTGGTGAAATGTGAAGCTATGCACCTGGGCACTAATATGCAGAGATCATATGTTCTAGAGGGAGTAAAACTAGGAGAGTCACTTGTAGGGGAGCATCTGGGTGTACTGTAGATTACAGACTAAATAATAGCACAATGTCACTGAGCAGCTTCTATGGCCATCAGAATACTGTCTAGCATTAAGAGAAGTATGAACCCTCAGGACAGGGATATCATGCCACAACTGTACAAGTGTTAGTAAGATCCCATCTGGAATATGCTGTTCAGTTCTTGGCACCAATTCATAGAATAGGTAGAAAGGAGGTAGAAAAGGTACAAAACTGATAAGGGGCATGGAGCATCTTAGTTATAAAGAAAGATTCAAATAATTAATTTAGTCTTGAGAACAAATATCTACGGGGAACATGATTAACTTGTACAAGTACATAAAAGGGAATTTTATTTACATTGTTTTGTACTGATTTTTAGCTTCACTAGGGGACTTGAACATGTGATCGATTTCGTGCTGGTACAATAAACTAATATTAGAGATAGGACCATCAAACTTAGTAACACCTTGTCGTGGTGGGATGGCTTTTACGCCTTTTTGATCAAAATAGTGTGAAGTAAGTTACGTATGTTATTTACATTTTCTATTAATATTTATTTACTTACATCATGGTATTTGATTATTTTGATTTTATCTCAGGTTTCACACTACAATAATTCTCAATTGCAGTGTATTATCCCGTAAGCACGCTCTTGTTAGGCCCTAGGACGGCTGCTATGACCACTCATTGGTCCTTCCAAAGGGGTGAGAGTCAACAGAGTGAAAGAAAGGCACTCGATCCACTAAAATGGTATGGTTGCTATTTATTGAGGCATTTAAAGGCAACCTGTCACCACATTTGGTGACTATAAGCTGCGAGTATTCTAAAAGTGTTTTTTACGTTCTACACAGAGGCTTGGGCTCTTGTATAGAGTATTCTAGAATTCTGTATATAAGAGCTCACTGGTGGTGGCCGCAGCTCATAGGGGACAAATCTGGTGACAGGATCCTTTTAAAGGGGTTTAGTGCCAAGATCAGAGTGAGCTCCAGATACAAGCGATTTTTGGCTGTTTAACACTAGAGGACCTAATTCAGTAAAAGATGGGTCTGGTTTTCGATTATGGCACATCCAGAAGGTAGGGAGTGCCAGTGAACAGGGAAAACCTAGTGGGGATGCAGGGATCAGAATTGGTCAGGATCCTAGAGGTTTGATTGTTACATAATGTCTTATCCTTGCAATATATCATCACTTTTCTAGATCGGAAAAACCTTTAAAGAAATGGGAAAATATATGTTTCAGAATACCTGGAAACAAATGTGCAGCCCTTTGTGCTGTCTTCAGGGCATTCTGCTTCTTGTTGTCAGTTGGCAGACAACCAGCGGCTAATTCATTCACTGCCGTATACAATAGTGACGTCTAAGGATAAAAACACTGGGTAAGCTGCTGCTGTTCGAAATTTAAGAAATGTTTCCTAATAAAACTCCATAGGTCTTTTACCTTTGCTTGCCTCAGATTCAGCGAATGTGCAACAATACCGGCAGCTGCCCCACCCTATAAAAGTGATTGCACAATAAATACGGACATCATCAAGAAGATGCAATCTAGTACAGACTCTTGGAAAAGTAAAGTATTGCAATCATTGACTATGTTCATCGGTTAAGGCAAACCCAATATGTAATTTACAAGAGGATCCAAGTAAGACGTTGGGGCCAACACTGGGATTTACCAAAGAGGATCCAGACAAAAATGATCCCCACTTTCATTGGATGGGGTGAATATATGTTTGTGTACTTTTCTGTACAGAATCTGCAGGAAAATATAAATGCTCATAATTTTAAAACCCCATTCAAATCCATTGGATATAGAATGCTAGCGGGTCTGATACGGAATAAACACAAATATCTTTGACCTCTGAATACAGTCAAAAAGTTTCAAGTAGAATATACCCACATTTATCAGAAAAAGGGCAGCATATGGCTGTGTAGGGTGTTGATGTTCTGTCGGATTACCAAGCTACAGCTGCAGTCCAAGGGGATACAATGATTTACAGGCAATCCTGTGATTTTGGCCATTACTCAATTGTTAAAACCAGACTGTACTGCAACAAAAAGTCTACGTAGCCCTGCCAGTTTCTTGCTATTGCATTATGAGGCCAGGTATATACAGAGTGTTTCAAGGGCATTTTAAGGTGCCATCTCACCTAGAACATAACTCACCAATAGGACAGTAAGGCCATACACTCCTCACAAAAAGTTATGTAAAACATAGAGGTTCACACTACAGTGATATTTTATCATGAAAGTAGGGTATTTACGTAGAAGCCTGCAGTGGTGATTTCCTCATCTCAAACAATTTATTGACACAAAAGCCAACAACAGTGGTGGGTATACTGCCCCCCAAAATGTCAATGTCTCCATAACTTGTCATGCGGCAATGAGTATCAATTACACCTTACAACGATGTCTCACACTGTTCACAAGTGGAGTTATTGTCTGCGGGACATGGCATCCCACGTTTCTTGAAGGGTGGCCCTCGGGTCATTGAGGTTCTGGGGGACAGAGTTACGAGCCTCTAAATGGTGACTTAGCTGTTGCTATAGGTTTTCTAGGTGATTTAAGTCTGGAGAAAGTGAAGGCCACTCCATTTGAGGTACCCCAGTCTCCAGCAGTCATTCTCTAATGATGCGAGCTTGATGAGCTGGAGCACTGTCATCCATGAAGATGAAATTTGGCCTGTGTTGTTTATGCAGAGTCACATTGACTGGATTAGTTATGTTATTCAAGTAGTAGGGGCTGTCACTTTACCAATCACAAAGTATAGGGCAGTTTTGTATTGATTAGACACACCTGGCCCTACTGTAACCACCACCACCACCAAAGGCTCGTCTTGTGACAAGAGTGGCTGATACATAGAGCTTTCCTTGACGTCTCCAACATTACTGGCGGCCATCATTTCTACTCAGAGTGAATCGACTTTCATCAGTGACCAGCACTGAGGCCCACTGGTCCCTCATCTAGCATAGATGACGCCAGTGTCTGGTGGTGTGGTCAGGTACCCTTGCAGGTCTTCTAGCACACAGATCACGCTGATGTAAGCGATTTTAAATGGTCTGATGTGACACTTACCATGTTTCCCCGAAAATAAGACACTGTCTTTTATTTTTTTCTCCCTCGAAAAAAGCACTAGGTCTTAATTTCGGTGGATGGCTTATACTCGGGGAGACATGGTTGTGGATAAGTTTACCCCCAAAAAATGAAGAACCCCCTTCCCAGAATCGTCATACTTACAAGACCCCTAGTGTCTGCGTGGCTCCCAGGTCCTCCTGTGGTCTACGGCGGGTGCTTCCATCATGTATACTGAACGCTGTCCTCCCCTGCTTCTGGCCGACACTCAGATCGCATACACAGACACACTCACATCAGATCGCATACACACACACACACACTCACATCAAATTGCATACACTCATACACTCACATCAGATCGCATACACACACACACACACACACACACACACACACTCACATCAGATCGCATACACACACACACTCATATCAGATTGCATACACAGACAGACTCACACCAGATTGCATACTCACATCAGATAGCATACACACACAATCACATCAGATCGCATAGACACACACACAAACACATACAATCGTGTGCGCACACACTCACCACATCCGTTGATATCATTTGCTTCCGGCCAGCAGGGGACTCTCTGTCCTCTTGTTTCTATGATGCGTTCCACCGCTGGGTCCTCCTTGCGTTCCACTAGCAGGTCCTGGTGCTCCACTGCATAGCATCACACAGGTCTTTACGCCGCCGAGAAGCAATCGATATCGCTGGATACGGTGAGTGTGTGTGTGTGCGCGCAATCTGATGTGTGATTGTGTGTGATCTCATATGTGTGTGATCTTATGTGTGTGGGTGTGCGTTCCGCTGCAAGTCCTTAATGTGTTCCATTGCTCCTGGTCGACGTCTGGTGAGTATGATCGCGGGGTCCTCTATCTTTTGTGGGTGTCCGTGGTATATAATCAAGTGTCATGCAGTATTCTTTAACTTTTTTAGCTGCATGGACACTTCATTATTGAACCGCGATTAGGTTTTATTTTCAGGGGATGTCTTATATTTAAGCCTTACTGAAAACTCCTGGAAGGCCTTATTTTCGGGGGATGTCTTATTTTTGGGGAAACATGGTAGGTGCCTATCACCTCCCTTAATGCACTTGGAGTTGTGTGGCATTCATCATCCAGTACCGAAGGGTGTTGTTTACAATGAAGTGGTCATCAGTGTGGGATGTGGCCAAAGAAAGTCCACGTCTATGCTTTTCTGTAACTCTTCTAGTCTCTCTGTTGCATCCTGATGATGATACTCTGTGACACTCTAAGCTCAGTGGCCACTTCCATTTCAGAACATCCTGCTTAAAGCATAGCAATGGTGAGGTACTGATGATCAATTCTTAGGTGTCATCTTGGTTTCATGATGTGAAAATGTGAGCAGCATCGTGAGGAGGACTGTTTAACACCAATTCTAATTGAATCCCAAAAGTTATTAGTAGACTAATAGATCAAACATCTGTTGTGAATTTTGCCATTAGGCTTCTTGTAATGCCGGCGTCACACGGTATGATATATCGGGCGATATGTCGTTGGGGTCACGTTGTTAGTGACGCACATCCGGCATCGTTAGACATATCGTCCAATGTGACACCTCCGAACGACTCTGAACGTGCAAAAATACTCACCTTATCGTTGCTCGTTGACACGTCGTTTATTTTCAAAATGTCGGTCCTCCTTCTGTGCTCCGGTTGTTCATCGTTCCCGAGGCAGCACACATCGCTCCGTGTGACACCCCGGGCACGATGAACTGCAGCTTACCTGCGTCCCGCTGGCAATGTGGAAGGAAGGATGTGGGAGGGATGTTACGTCCCGCTCATCTCTGCCCCTCCGCTTTTATTGGCCGGCTGCTGTGTGACGTCGCTGTGACGCCGAACGTCCCACCCCCTTCAAGAAGAGGATGTTCGGCGCCCACAGCGACGTCGTCCGGGAGGTAAGTGCGTGTGACGGGGGGGGGGGGTTAACGACTTTGAGCGCCACGGACAACTAATTGCCCATGACGCACAAACGATGGGGGCGGGTACGATTGCTCGTACGATCGCACGATAGATCGTGCTGTGTGATACTGGCATTAGAGAACAGCAGTTGTGCAAAAGGTACTGAAACACTGAACAGTTGGACATGTGCAATCAAAAATTTGGAGAAGGTTACAATAAGTTCACTTGAAAAGGTTAGAGGGCATTTTAGGATCATCCTAAAATTTCACCTGAAAAATATCCCTAACTTTTTGTGAGTAATTTATGTCGAATAGGGGTATAGAAGTAATATCAGGAAAGTTGTACACTAGGGACATTCGCGTGTAGACATAACAAGCCCACAAAACTGAAGCTGGATTGAGAAAAACTGATAAAATCTTACCCTGGCATTCCTGGGAGCATATAGAGGCACAATCCTCGATAACAGACACCACAGCTCGGGATTCCCTGGATGGCTAAAAACAGGAAACATGAAGATTACATGCTGTCTTTAGGGTACATAGCAAAAACCTGCTACAGATTCTCTTTAAAGGATATGATGAAGCATCTTCACATATACAAACCTGTGTACAGCTTTGCAGGCCTGTCTCTGTACAGCGGCATTCCTCCCTTGTAAGCCGTATATGGCAGATATAATAAGGCATCTCTCGTAGACATTATCATTCATTTTAACATGCTTGAGAAGCTCGTTAAGAGCGGCCGTTGCCAGAGTAACGTCACGCTTAGCTAGGCCCAAAGCGCACAGGGCGTGCAGACTTTCAATGCTGGGCTCCTTTAATACAGAGCTGGAAAAATGGAGCAAACAAAGTCACAAAACATTACAGGACATTCTGTTAAACAGCACAAAAATAAAAATGAATTATAATTTCCATAAAATATGCATTACGAAAATATATGTAAATTATCTTGCTTTTGTTTTTTTGTTGGTGTTATAACAATAAAGGGATATGCTATTGTGATATACAAAACCGCCACCAAATACCAGGGTGTAATAATGATCCATCATATTTTACATGCCTTCATTGAACATGAGACTGGGTAATTGTGTATTGCTTCTTCCTATGCTAAAGTGCTGAAATACGGAAGATTCACATATCTGTAAACCACTGCCCTAGCTGACGCTGGGCACAACTTATGCGGCTCATACTAGGAGCATTTAAAAAAACAATGCCGGTGGATAAGCCTCGCCTGTGGAGGGGATTGTTCGTGCTAGTAATTTTTTAAGCGGTTTTCCTGGTGAGAGTAAATTTCTGGCAAGAAATGCAACATGCCGAATCCTATCACTAAAATATACATACTGCTAGGATCAGGGGCGGATTAAGAGTAGCCGGGGTACCGGAGAGTTTAGAAAGCGATGTATCATGTGACATGTCCCATAATTTCCTTGATAGATCATGTGATGGGGGACGTGATAAACACAGAGATACTCTGCTGCACATCTGCTGATGTAAAACAACAGAGACAGCGCCACACAAATTAGTGTCCCTTATGTTCAGCGCCAGACATAATATAGCGCTATGCATAATAGAGCAGGGGTGGGCAATTCATTTTCCTGAGGGGCTACATGAGAAACCGTGACTGTTTTGGAGGCCGAACCAATAGGCCAAAATTAATTCTGCTCAATATTAACATTAACAAATTAATTGAAACTTATTTCATATCAATATTAATTGTATCACTTAATATTTAGCACAATTAGGTATGCTGACATACCCCCTATATACAGCATGAGCCCACACATATTCTCCTATATACAGTATGAGTCCACACATTGCCTTCGATATACAGTATGAGCCCTCGCATAGCCCCTCTATACAGTATGAACCCCCACATAGCCCCCAATATACAGTATGAGCCCTCATATAGCCCTTGTATACAATATGAGCCCTCACATAGCCCCCAATATACAGTATGAGCCCTCATATAGCCCTTGTATACAATATGAGTCCTCACATAGCCCCCAATATACAGTATGAGTCCTCACATAAACACATATACAGTATCAGCCCCCACATAGCCCCCAATTTACAGTATGAGCCCCCACACTGTCCCCCCATATACAGTGAGACCCCACATAGCCTCCCTATATACAGAATGGATCCTCACATACTGTATACCACTATACAGTATGAGCCCTCACATAGCCCCTATATACAGTATCAGCCCTCACATAGCCCCCTATACACATATATGAGTTCCCATACTGTGCCCCCATATACAGTGAGACCCCACTTAGCCTCCCTGTGCTGTATTGGTCCTCACATATACCACTATATACAGTATGAGCCCCCACATAGCCTTCCTATATACAGAATGAGCCATCACATAGCCATCTATATACAGTGTGAGCCCTCACACAGCCCCCTATACAAAGGCAGACATCCTATACACTGACTGTGACGCAGCAGATGCAACGCAAGGTCATCAGTCGCAATCCGCCACTAATACAAGTCTAAGGGACACAACGGAAGCCGATAAACGGATCGCGTTGTTTACCACAGCCGCGGATTGTGACTGATACATTTTAACGGAAGTGTGAACCTAGCCTTAGCTGGTGCCTGAAGGGGGCTGGCTGGCTCATTTCAATAGCTAAACCAGCCTTCTTCTCTGTTCAGGCTGAGACAAAGAAGGTGGCTGGCCTTACTACTGACCGGAGTCAGACAGCCAGCCCCCTTTAAATCACAATACAGGTCAAATGCCGACACCTAGAGGTAGAAGAAAGCTCCAACACTAGGTTGAGATCAACATAGAATTAGAGCTGCCACTATCAGGAGAGCGGAGCTGAAATCCGGACATTGAGGTACATTTAGACAATAACGTTTATTAACAGAAAATACTTTTGTTCTGCTGGATAACTACTTTTAATATATTCAATAAAAGACAAGGATTAGACAAAGTATAACTGGGAGGGAAAAAATAAAATTAAAAATGTATAATAATGGGCTCGTATAAGACCCTGTCTGCAGTGGCGGAAACATATATAAAAATGGGTATATACAATATGGTCTGCAGTGGCAGAGATGTAAGATGAGCTGTCACCACAAACAAATTTTGGTTGGAGACCTCTTACCATTTAAACAGCAGTGTTTTGGAGGAATCCATGTCTCCCTGGCTGTACTCTATTACTGCCATGGCGGTGAGGATGTGCGCTTTTTCCTGCTCAGTCTTGGCAGCAGACAATGCTGTCTTGTACACTAATAATACATAAGAAAACATCCATGGAAAATAAGTCTGTCAATTTAGAAATATAATTAATAGGCAATCATAACGAGAGCTCTAATGATGGCACAGACCATGGCATATAACAGGCGTACAGAGATGAGAACAAACAGCTGCAATAAAACACGAAAATGTAAAGCCCTTCAATTCCTCTGATTCATAAACCTGTAATGAACAGGCTCATGGCATTTTTCCAAGTCAATTACAGGCTGCCTTTATCTATACTAATAACACAAGATGCCATAATAAGACTGCTTTCAAAGCAACAACTGAATTAACCCCTTAAAGGGAATCTGTAGGCAGGTTTTTGTCCCTCATCTGAGAGCAGCATAATGTAGGGAAAGAGATCCTGAATCCAACAAAGTTATCACTTAGGTTACTGGCTGCAGCTGTTCTGACACAATCAGAATTTTTAGCTTTAGTCAGGTAGCAGAGTCCAGAGAGCTGTCCCACCCACACCAGGCTCTCTGTTGAGATTGTACATTGACAGTAAGGCTGGGGTTACATGTAGCATCGCACCAACGTTCCCACCAGCAATCCAACCTGGTTGGGATCGTTGGTGCGTCGCTACATGGTCACTGGTGAGCTGTCAATCAGGCAGATCTCACCAGCGACTCCGGTAACGATGCTGCGCTTGGTAACCAGGGTAAATATCGGGTAACTAAGCAAAGTGCTTTGCTTGGTTACCCGATATTTACCCTGGTTACCAGCGTACACCGCTTACAGGATGCCCGCGCTGGCTCCCTGTACACATAGGTAGGGTACACAACGGGTTACTAAGCAAAGCACTTTGCTTAGTTACCAGATATTTACCCTGGCTACGTGTGCAGGGAGCCAGCGCTGGCAACCTGTAAGCAGCATACGCTAGTAACCAGGGTAAATATTGGGTAACCAAGCAAAGCGCTTTGCTTAGTTACCCGATATTAACCCTGGTTACCAGCGTACACTGCTTGCACAGTCGGTGCTCGTTGGTCTCCCGCAGTCAAACACACCGATGCGTGTTGCACAGCGGGAGACCAACAAGGAAAAAATGAACCAGAACAGTGTGTAACGATCAGCGATTTCACAGCAGGGGCCAGGTCGCTGCTTAGTGTCACACACAGCGAGATCGCTGATGAGGTCACTGGTACGTCACAAAACCTGTGACTCATCAGCGATCTCGCTAGTGATCTCGCTATGTGAGAAGTACCCCTAAGGTGTCACAGCAGAAGGCATGTCAGACATGTGTGCACATGACTTTGTAGTCACAGCAATGATAAGGGTCCTGCTGTTTAAACAAACATAGCAAAACAAAAGATCAGACTGTGACAAGACAGGCAACCCTGAATCTTCTCCTTTAACCCTTGCAGCATGCTGTCTTCAGCTTACATGGGACAGATTCCCTTCTAATAACCGGGTACTTTTTCATTTTGCGCCCTGCATTTTTCCTTTTCCAAGAGCAATAACATTTTTAGTTATGCTCAACATAGCCAAACAATGTATTGAAAAACGGGAAAAGAATTTCGTGAGCATTGAAATGGTAAGGAAAAAAATCTGCTATGTATTGAAGGGAAGTAAAGTAATCCAAAAACTACATGTAAATAATTTAATTTTTTAAATTTAAAGTTTAAATTTTTATTTTTACATTTCTGCATGCTCCTTAAGGGATAAATAAGTTGATATTTTATTTGATATTTTATTAGTTCGCATGCTGAAAAAGCAAATATGTAATATTTATTCTTGACATTTCACTATTTATGTTTGGCAAAAATGGGGGTGATTTAAATCTTTATATTAATATTTTTTCTTACAGTTTTCAAAAATATGCTTTAGTCAACTTTACATTTTTAATTAGTACCCTATGGAGCTTCAACCACCAATTCCTTGATCGACTATTGAACACAGTATAGCAGTGAAACTGATGATCTCCGACAAAGCCCAACCAACAGGAGTTCTCACATGGCAGAAATTGTGGATATTTGCATTCATTCTAGATTTTATGAAGAAAAATCAGATGAATTTGAAAAAATGCAGTCATTCCTTGCTATGAAAATCACAATATCCCTAATTCCACTAAATTCCAGCCATGCCAGAAAATCAGTCACCTGCTTGCATATTTTCAGTGGCCTTTTGTTAAAGGTAAAGCCAGTGCTGTTCTGGCACTATCAGGCTGCTTATCTACATACCATTAGTTGTCAGCTCAGATGTTTAGGCTTTCAAATCCAAGGAAGTAAACTTTAAAAATCGTCAGCTTCTTGAGTGGTAGTTGCAACGGAGCAGATAATCTCTAGGTGGGTATTCATATGGATTCCCGCCCCCCCCTGCCTGTTGTTCCTCGGCCTCTCTGTTCTCTATGCTAATGTTACTATCCATCTTTTTTGTTACTAAAGCTGGGTTCACACTAAGCGACAGCGACAACGACGTCGCTGTTACGTCACCATTTTCTGTGACGTAACAGTGACCTTGTAAGTCGCTGTTATGATCGCTGCTTAGCTGTCAAACACAGCAGCCGAAGCAGCGATCATAACGACACG
Source organism: Anomaloglossus baeobatrachus (assembly GCF_048569485.1). Classification (NCBI taxonomy): domain Eukaryota; kingdom Metazoa; phylum Chordata; class Amphibia; order Anura; family Aromobatidae; genus Anomaloglossus; species Anomaloglossus baeobatrachus. The sequence continues at coordinate 820,215,259 of NC_134353.1, read as the reverse complement.
CGTCGCTGTGCTGCAACATGTGCAGAGAGCAGGGAGCCTCGCACACTGCTTAGCGCTGGCTCCTTGCTCTCCTAGCTACAGTACACATGGGGTTAATTACCCGATGTGTACTGCAGCTACATGTGCAGAGAGCAGGGAGCCAGCACTGGCAGCGTGAGAGCTGCGGAGGCTGGTTACGAAGGTAAATATCGGGTAACCACCTTGGTTACCCGATGTTTACCTTGGTTGCAGCTTACCGCAGGCTGTCAGATGCCGACTCCTGCTCCTTGCACATTCAGGATTGTTGCTCTCTCGCTGTCACACACAGCGATGTGTGCTTATCAGCGGGAGAGCAACAATAAAAAGACGAACCAGGGCTGTGTGTAACGAGCAGCGATCTCACAGCAGGGGCCAGATCGCTGCTCAGTGTCACACACAGCGAGATCGCTAATGAGGTCACTGCTGCGTCACAAAAACCGGGACTCAGCAGCGATCTCGCTGTGTGTGAAGCACCCCTAAGATAGCGTCGGAGTCAGCGCCTGCGCATAACGTTTATCTCTGGCGCCATCTTTGTGAAGATCGTGTTACCTCCTGTTATTCTAGTCTTGCGGCTGAGAGGGCGGTGCATGCGCCCTCGCTTCTTCAGCTCTCGTTGTGACAGCAGGAGCGCACGCGGTCACATCAGGAGTGAAGAACAGCTGATCATAGTGATTAGCTGCAAAAGAGGACACTGGGCCGCCCCAGGACACCGTGCCGCCCTAGGACACCAGGATCTTCACAAAGATGGCGCCGGAGATAAGTGCTATGTACAGGCGCCAACTCCAACACCATCTTAGTGACGAAAGAGATGAATAGTAACATTAGCATAGAGAACAGTGAGAGGGAGGAACAACAGGCAGGGGGCGGGAATCCATATGAATACCAACCCATATCTGCTCTGTTGCAACTGCCACTCAAGAAGATGATGATTTTTTAAACTTTACTTTCTTGGATTTGATAGCCTAAACATCTGAGCTGACCACTACAGGTATGTAGATAAGTAGCTTGATCGCACCAGTACAGCACTGGCTTTAGCTTATATACGAAAATACCGATTGGTTTCCTTTAATTCAGGAGAAAGTGTTCAGGACTACAAGATAGCTGATGTCACTTTGTCATGCTTATTAATTAAGAGCAGACTGGTTGTTTTAAAAGGGAGCTGGTGCTTGATATTATTGTCTTATTCTGTTAACCAAGATTTCAAGGAAACAAGTGCAGTTATCATTGCTTTGCAACAAAAGGGCTTTACAGGCAAGGATATTATGCTGCTTGTAAGATTGGCCCTACATCAGCCATTTATCAGACCATCAAGATCTTCAAAGAGAAAGGTTCAATTACTGTGAAGGAGGCTTCAGGGCACCCAAGAAAGTCCAGCAGGTTCAACACCGGTGCCATGCTTGCTCAGAAATGGTAGCAGGCAGGTGTCAGTGGATCTGCATACACAATAATGCAAAGGTTATTGGAAGCCGGCCTGGTGTCAAGAAGGGAAGCAAAGAAGTGACTTCTCTGCAGTAAGTACAGGGATTGGACTGCAGAGGACTAGTGTAAAGTTATTTTCTCTGAAAGAAGCCCCATACACACTGTTTGGAATATCTGGAAGAATGATTCTCAAAACTATCCAAAGAAAAGGTGAGCACTAACATGAGTCCCGTGTCATGCCAATAGCAAGCATCCCAAGACCAATCATCACAGTAAGGAGAATAATAAGACTTCATAACTGCTTTAGTATAAATGCTAAAATTATTTGTGATTATTTTTCCTTAATTTATCGATAGATGAAAAAAAAAAATATTTACGTCTGGTTTTAATGTTAGTTTTATCTTTTGCATGCTTTTTGTAACTTTTATTTAACAACTGTTTGACATGACAATCTTGTAAGCATACAAAAGAGTTACTGCAATTACGCTGTCCTCTCATGCATTCCCTAACAAATCATTTTTAGAACTAAGTGCAGCAACAGTTATCAAGATGTCTTATATAAGGGTCAACACTGTGAATATCGAGTCTTTGCATAAACTTGATGTATTTGTCAATAAAAGTTTAAAAACATTTGAAATTCTTATTGTACTTCAGTAACAATAGACCAACATCTAAATATATTGAAGCGGGAAACTTTGGGAAAACCAAAATTTGTGTCTTAAAACGTTTTGATCACAACTGTGCACTTAAAAAAAATGACATTAAGAAGCTTCTGCTAGTGAATTCTGACCTGCGTTACTGCTATATAGTCTATAATGCGGTACAGAACTCATATACTCAGCTTTTAATGGGATGCGTTGGAGAGCTCAGAGATTGGATATATCGGTCTGTTGGTAATAATCTACAGTCACAGATTATATACACTTGTTTTATAATCTATTACAATTTGGATTGAAGAGATATACTATAAAGAAAAAACTTATTTTGCACATTTTCATTTCAAGTATTACTCCTAATAAAGATTATTAAAAGGACCACTAGAATGTTTTGTTTATCAGCACTGGAGTATCACTTTAAATGTAAGCCCCCTTTCCCCGATTACCCTCCGGACTCTTCACCTCTTAGGCTGCTTTCACACCACCGGTTTTCGCTATGCGGCACAATCCAGCACTTTGCAGGAAAAACGCAACCGTTTTTTTTTGCTGCCGGTTGCGTTTTTCCTGCATAGACTTTAATTAGTGCCGCAAGGCCTTGCGTTCGGTCCGGTTTTTGCCGCATGCGGCAGATTTAGCCAATGCGGCGGCCGGATGGAACGTTGCCTGGCACGTTTTTTTGTGCGGCAAAAAAACCCGCATCGCGCCGCATCCGGCCGATGCGGCGCTTTTCTCAATGCATCCCAATGGATGCCGGATGCGGCGCGATGCGGCAAAAACCGCATCCGGCCGCCGCATGCGTTTTTTGCCACTGCACATGCTCAGTAGCATGCCGCAAGCGGCAAAAAACGGACATGCCGCATGTAAAAAACTTATGCAAAGGATGCGGTGTTTTCATCGCATCCGTTGCATAGGTTTCACAGCCGGATTGAGCCGCACGGCTTAAACCGGATGTGTGAAAGCAGCTTTACAGACACTGCTCCAGTTCTGTGGCACCATCTTATCCCGTAACTTCTGATTGGTCGAACTCAGAAGTTACGTCCCAAGTGTTCACTGAAAGTCTATGAGAGCCAGAACGAGGTTTGAATGAGGCTCTCATAGAGTTACATTGAAGAGTGACCTCCAGCATGCTCCATGAAACACTGTAGCAGCCGGAAGGTCATAAATCGCCGGAAAAGCGCGAAAGAGATGAAGACGTCGGAAGGGGAGTATAAGACAGGGGGCAAGAAACTTACATTTAAAGCACCACTCCAGCACTGAAATGTAAAAAAACAAAACAAAAACTGGAGTGATGCTTTATACAAATTTTACTGTAAAGAAATTATTCAACGGTATAGCAATGGCAATCACACACAAATGACATATACATTTACCTTTCATACTTTCTTGTAGAAGTCCTTTTTTGAAATACGCAAGAGCCAGCCCAGTAAGATCATCAAGCTCTGTCAGAGGTGTAGCACTGTAGGCTTTGATGGCTTCATCGTACTGACCTACAGCACTGAAGAACAGAAGGGTCACTTTCGTCTTATCATTCAAGTTCGCTTCAAAAGACAAATGTTAAAACTACAAACAGTTTTTACTCAACAATTTTTACCCATACTGCTTGACTTTTTATTTGATCTGAACTTCTTATATTGAAAGCATCCTATTTACTACTATATAATTACGCTCTATGGCTTCGTATATGCCAAACTTTGGCAAATGCACAGGTAAAATCTTCATTCTTATACTCTAAACCAGTAGTCCCCAACCTTTCTGACCCCGAGAGCCACATTCAGCTCTGAGAGAGGGTCAAGAGCCACATCCAGCTCCTGGCCCCTCATAATAGTGACACGCATAGCCCCTATTACTGGTACAATGACACCCAGAAATCACACAGAGCCAATGAACCAAGATACAGAGTTCCCACAATTAGAGATGAGCGAACCTCAGGTTCGAGGTTTGGGTTCGGAAACTGAGCTCCAAAAAAACCAAGGTTCCGGTTTGAGCGAATGACGAATTCGAACCACTCAAATGAGCAGTGCTTGGGTATGAGTGATGCACAGCCCTGTGCGAGCTGCGTGCAGTGTTTCATTGGCTCACATTTAGGGTAAAACACACACAACCCCCCCCCCCCCAAACCCCACCCACCCTGCCTCAGATGTGTTTTGCTAGTGGCCCATAAGCAAAACACTTTGGGGGGGGGGTATAATTTTTTTTTTGGGGAAGGGGAGGGTTGTGTATGCACACTACATCTGATCATGCTGATTTTGCCCCCAATGTGAGCTCATCAAACCCTGCACACGGCTCGCACAGGGCTGAGCATCAATCATACCCAAGCACAGCGCTGCTCATTTCAGTGGTTCGTACATGCCACTCATTCAAACCTTGAACCCTAACCTTGTTTTTTTGGAGTTCGATTTCCGACCCCAAACCTCAGTTTCGTTCATCTCTACCCACAATACCTGCATTCAATATTCTCCCACCACTCAAGCAAGTCCTCTGACAGGTTGTTTCATCATTATCGCTAAACCCCCAAGGCCTGTGTATGGGCATCCAGATCTGATCCTCTGTGTAGGACTACTCACACAAGTCACCATCTGGAGACCCACCATAGCTGTTTGCTTAGACCAGATGCAAATGTATCAAGCTGGCAGACAGCCACACATCATGGGACCATGAGCCACATGTGACTCCCCAGCCCACTAGAAATGCCGTGCCCACTGTGATTGTTTTTTCCGCAGCAAACACTGACCTGCGGTGTGGCTTTCTGAGCTGCAATATCTCAATTATTTGCTGCAGAGTCGCAAGAGTTCTCCGTAAGGAAAACACAAGCGAGAGACCGCAGCGCCCTGAACCGTGATTGTGGGTATGGGCAGCTGCAGTCTCCTGCGGAGGAGACTCCTGCCCCCGCAGGTCAGGACTTGCCGTGTCCAGGACACAGCGGGTCCTGATCGTGGGCACGTACCCCAAGTCTCCTGCACAGTATTTTTGGGGAAATATTGTTGTAATGAACAGAATAGCTTAAAAATAAAATTGAGGGTACTCTGAGGGCCCATGAGGTTCAGTAAAGGATAAGAAAAGGTATGGCACATATAGTGGATGATTTCTCAAAGTATATGGCAAAAGCAAACCACAAAATGTAACTCTTTTGTCAATATTTCTATGCTCAAAAAAGTTAAAAAAAAAAAAACCCAAAAAAACACGCAGAAAACAGACATTTTACTTTTAACAGTCTCATCTTGCAATTAAAACCATGAGAATTATAAAATAAACTGCTAAAGGAGTTCTATTTACAGGAAAAATGATTAATTCAAAATCTGTAAGAATCTGACAATTGGAATACCCACCAATTGACTTGATATGTATATGAGAAGTTATCACCAATCCTTAAGTCACCCATTGATTACCAATAAGGGTGCTTTCCCATTGCGTTGGTCTACATCAGAACCGCCCTAAAACGAGATTTGCACATATGCGCTGATGGGGCTATTTGACTATGATAGTACAGGCAGAATCAAGCTGTGCTCTGTCGTGCACCATTTTTGGGCGTATACGTCTAATGGAGATGGACAACAAGACGTAGTATTAAGGAATAACGTTTGGAACTCCATTCTATGTCTGAACTGGGTGCAAAAAACCTAAAAAACATCACTATGGGGAGATAAGGTATGCACACCAGTGACTATGGAAGGGGAATACATGGAATAGCAGAAACTGCTGTGTGAATACTGACATGAAAAATTCAATAGCTATTTGTTAGAATGAAATGTGAAAAATGGAACCTGCATTACTGCCATGAATATATGAATAAAGAGAAATTTAGCTACTGAATTGATCAATGCAGAAGAGCCCCAACACTACGCCAAAGTATTTCTCTACGTTGGGGTCCCTAGCTTGTGTGTGTCCTCTCATGCAGTTAAAAAACTTACCGTGTATGGGACGCTGAGACCCAGGCTATATATGCGTATAATGTGAACCCTCCCCATACACACCTATTGCCAATCCACATTATACGCATATATAGCCTGGGTCTCAGCGTCCCATACACGGTAAGTTTTTTAACTGCATGAGAGGACACACACAAGCTAGGGACCCCAACGTAGAGAAATACTTTGGCGTAGTGTTGGGGCTCTTCTGCATTGATCAATTCAGTAGCTAAATTTCTCTTTATTCATATATTCATGGCAGTAATGCAGGTTCCATTTTTCACATTTCATTCTAACAAATAGCTATTGAATTTTTCATGTCAGTATTCACACAGCAGTTTCTGCTATTCCATGTATTCCCCTTCCATAGTCACTGGTGTGCATACCTTATCTCCCCATAACAAGACGTAGTAGACTGCTTCCAGGTGTATGCCTGCAGCAGGCATATACGCCAAAAAATGGTGAACGACAGAGCATACGGTGACTCCGTCTACATCATTATAGTCAATGGCTCCATTGGCGCATATGTCTGAATACTGTTTCGTAGGGGAGTTCGGACATAAGCCCAGATGGAACTACTGAACAAAGGGAATAGTGATAAGTGACCACTACCATGTTCGGTACTCGTAACTAGCAATCGGATGGAAAAATGCCTGAGTTTCTCATTGACTTCCATTATATTCGTTACACGACTCAAGCCCATCCAAGGGTCCAACTGCTCGAACATGGTAGTCCTTGCTCATCACTAGAAGGGAACAATGCAATATGAAAGCATCCAAAGGCACGCTTTAATCCCTGTGAGAACAGTCGCAGGGTGTGTATTCCCACTCCATTTATTCTCGATGTGACTGTTTGAGTGATGTGCTCTGCTACCTTCCATAGTTGCATAGATGAATTAATGGAGTGGTGGTCAAACATGCTCTCTGCTGCTCCATTCTGATAGGGATTAAAGTGACTCATTCTTGAAATTGGTGGGGATCCTATGGAGAGGTGTTAACTTACCATATATAAAATGCAATGAAAAAGTATTCATACCCCAAGAACTTTTCCACATTTTTTCATGTTTCACCCACAAACTTCGACATATTTTATTGGGATTTTTATGTGAAATACAGTTGAAACCAGAAGTTTACACACACTATCTAAAAATACACATCTGTATGTTTTTTCACTATCTAACATGAAATTAGAATACACATTTCCCGTTTTAGGTCAATTATGAACCACAATTATTTATATTTCCCAAATGCCAGAATAATGAGAGAGAGAGAAAATGTATTGAGGCATTTTTATTACTTTCTGCAGAGTCAAAAGTTTACATACACTAAGTGTACTATGCATTAAAACCGTATGGGACAGCCCATATGATGATGTCATGTCTTTGGAAAGTTTACATACATTTCATTAGTATTTGGTACCATTGCCCTTAAACTGTATGACTTGGGTCAATGGTTTTGGATATCCTTCCACAAAGTTCTCACGATAGTTGGTAGGAATTTGGGCCCATTTCTCCTGACAGAACTGGTGTAACTGAGCCATGTTTGTAGGTCGCCTTGCTCGCACCTGCCTTTTCAGCTTTGCCCATAAGCTTTCAAAATGATTGAGAGCAGGGCTCTGTGATAGCCACTTCAAAACATTTACTTTGTTTTCCTTAACCCCTTCAGCCCTCGGGCACTTTCCGTTTTTGCGTTTTTGTTTTTTGCTCCTTTTCTTCCGAGAGCCGTAACTTTTTTATTTTTCCGTCAATCTTGCCATATGAGGGCTTGTTTTTTGCGGGACGAGTTGTACTCTTAAATGCAACCATAGGTTTTACCATATATTGTACTGGAAAACAGCAAAAAAATTCCAAGTGTGGAAAAACTGCAAAAAAAGTGTGATCGCACAATAGTTTTTGGGATGTTTTATTCACCGTGTTCACTATATGACAAAACTGATGTATCTATGTGATGCCTCAGGTTGGTGCGAGTTTGTAGTCACCAAACATGTATAGGTTTACTTGTATCTAAGGGGTTAAAAAAAATTCACAAGGTTGTCCAATAAAAGTGGCGCACGTTTTGCGCCATTTTCCGAAACACGTAGCGTTCTTATTTTTTGGGATCTATGGCTCAGTGATGGCTTATTTTTTGCGTCTCGAGCTGACGTTTATAATGGTACCATTTTTGCGCAGATGCTACGTTTTGATCGCCTGTTATTGCATTTTGCGTAAAACTTGCGGCGACCAAAAAACGTAATTTTGGCGTTTGGAATTTTTTTGCCACTACGCCGTTTACCAATCAGAGTAATTGATTTTATATTTTGATAGATCGGGCATTTCTGAACGCGGCGATACCAAATATGTGTATATTTATTTATTTTTTAACCCTTTAATTTTCAATGGGGGGAAGGGGGGTGATTTGAACTTTTAGGTTTTTTGTTTTTTTTTATTTTTTAAAACTTTTTTTTTTATTTTACTAGTCCCCCTAGGGGGCTATAGCGATCAGCAATCTGATCGCTATTATCTATCTGCTGATCACAGCAATACAGCTGTAAACAGCAGATTCAGTCACTTTGATTTTCCCTCTGCTCTCGGCCGAGGGAAAATGAAAGTGAAACATCATAGCAGCAGGCGTCATCACATGACCCTGTGCTACGATGGCAACCACCGATAGTCACGTGATAACACACGTGACTTCCGGTGGGGGCGGCGGTAAGTAAAAAACATGGCCGCGCGCATTTAAATCTTGCTGCCAGACTTTGGCAGCAAGATTTAAGGGGTTAATGGCCGCAGGTGGAAGCGATTCCACCAGAGGCTAGCAGGCACACATGTCAGCTGTTGAAAACAGCTGATATGTGTGCCGATCCACGCCGCCTGCCCGCGGCAGGGGGCGGGGCTTAACGGGACACGATCCTGGACGGATAGATCCGTCCAAGGTCGTGAAGGGGTTAAGCCACTTTGTAATCAGTTTGGCGGTATGCTTTCGGTCATTGTCCATTTGGAAGACTCATTTTCACCCAAGCTTTAAGTTCCTGGCTGATGTCTTGAGATGTTGCATCAGTATTGCCACATTATCTTCTTACCTCATGACCTCACCCATCTATTTTGTGAAGAGCACCAGTCCCGCCTGCAGCAAGGCAACCCCACAACATGATGCTGCCACCCCCATGTTTCACAGTTGGGATAATGTTCTTAGGCTTCAAAGCATCCCCCTTTTCCCTCCAAACAGAAGCATGGTCATGGTATGGTGAAACAGTTCAATTTTAGTTCTGCTAGACCACAGGAATTGTCTCCAAAAATGTAGGCCTTTGCTCCTGTGTGCATTTGTAAACATAAATCTGGCTCTTTTATGTTTCTTTTGGAGCAATGGCTTCTTCCTGGCAGAGTGGCCTTTCAGCCCATGTTGATACAGTACTCGTTTCCCTGTGGATAATGACACAATTTTACCAGTTTTCGCCAGCATTTTCACAAGGTATTTTGCTTTTGTTCTTGGGTGGATATGCACATGTCTGACCAAAGCACGTTCATCTCTGGTACACAGAACAGTCTCCTTCCTGAGCGGTATGATGGCCGGACATTCCCATCTCGTTTGCACTTGCGTATAGTTGTATGTACAGATGAACAAGGCACCTTCAGGCATCTGGAAATTGCACGCAAGGATGAACTAGACTTGTGCAAGTACAGAATTTTCTTCCTGAAATCTTGGTTGATTTCTTTTGACTTTCCCATGATGCTACACAAAGAACAAAGACGCAGTGTGTTTCAGGTGTGAAATACATACTTTAGAATACATTCACAGGTGTGTCTTTAATTAACTCAGATATTGCCAAAAAACAAATCAGAAGCTCCAAAGACATGACATCATCATATGGGCTGTTCTATATTGTTTAATGGCATGGTGCTCTTAGTGTATGTACTTTACAGAAAGTAATAAAAATGCCTTAAAACATTCTCTCTCTCATTATTCTGGCATTTGGCAAATATAAATAGTGTTGGTTCCTAATTGACCTAAAACGGGAAAGGTTTTTTCTGATTTCATGTCAAATGAGAAAAACATGCAGATGTGTCTTTTTAGATAGTGTATGTAATCTTCTGATTTCAACTGTATATATCCAAATCCAGACTGTAATAGGACAAACCAAAAAGGGACAATGGAAAACACCTGAGGAGAATCAAGCCCTGAAAATAAAAATAAAGGCAATAGGAACCATCAGTATTAGGACCACGAAAAAAGGATCATAGCTAAGCAGACAGGGACCACAGAGCAAGAGGTCACCGGATCGAATCATCAAATCAAGCCATGGCAATACCCATAAATAAAATTAGTAAATTGAGTCCACCTGTAGGGGTATGGCACAAATGCAAACCTACCAAGATGTGGCTGTCCACCTAAAGTGACTTTGCAAGCAAGGAGAGCACTAATTAGAGAAGCAGCCAAGAGGCCCATGGTCACTCTGGAGGAGCTGCAGAGATCCACAGCTCAGGTGGGAGAATCTGTCCACAGGACAACTAATTGACAACAAAAAAGCCATTTTTGAATGCAAGTCATAAGAAGTCCTATTTTCAGGTGGCAAAAATCCTTGAATGTAACACTGCATGCGGTAGAAGATGCTCTGGTCAGATGAGACCAAAGAAGACATTTTTGGAGTAAATGCAAAATGCTACGTGTGGCTAAAAACTAACACTGCACATCACCGTGAAAACATGATCCCCAATGTCAAACATGTTGGCATCATCTTGCTCAGTGGGGATGCTTTTCTTCAGCGTGGACAAGGAACCTAGAAGAGTTGATGTGAAGATGGATGGAGCTAAATATAGAACAATTCTGCAGGAAAACCTATTAGAGGCTGCAAAAGACTAGAGACTGACGTAGGTTCACCTTCCAGCAGGACAACGACCCTAAACATATTGAAAGAGCTACAATGCATGGTTTAGATCAAAGCCTATTCATGTGTCTGTATGGCCCAATCACAGTCCAGACCTAAATCCCATTGAGAATCTGTGGCAAGACATGAAGATTACTGTTCACAGACACCTCCATCCAATTTCTATTTTGAGAAAAAGAATGGGCACAATTTTAAGCCTCAAGATGTGCAGAACTGGTAAAGACATTCCTCAAAAGTCTTGCAGCAGTAATTGAAGTTTTCAGATTTATATTATTAAAATATTTGGAAAATCATGTATCATTTACTTTACGCTTAACAAATAATAGCTAAATAATGTTGGTATATCACAAAAATCCCAATAAAATACATTTAAATTTGTGCATCTAATGTAAAAAAATATATAAAAGTATGAATGAACAGAGTATGAATACTTTTAAAGACACTATAGATACCATTACATGTCATATGCCATTTGAAAGCATAGAGATCAGATTCTGTGTAACACTTCTACAACACTTATGGAAGCCAATATACTAAATCTGTAATATATTCTGTAGCCATTATGTTTACTTATCATCATATCACATTATTAGGACCGGACTGAGTGCTCTGCAGTATATCTGTTATTGTACTTTTAAAACAAGGATCACAAGGACAGATTACCAAAGTGAGCGTCCATAATGTCGAAGTGCAGAATTATAATCATCCTTGTCTTCTGAATCTCGAAGAATGGACAATGCGCTAAAATAAAATAAAATGGAAAAAGATGAAAATGTCACATGTAAACATCTTACATGTACAGCAAACATTGCATCACAGGAAGATAGAATAAACTAGAAATACAGATAGTAGGACTCTTCTATGGGTCTGTTCACATGATTGTTGCCATTTTTGCCTGACAGACCCCACAGACTTATTTTTTACAAGTAAAATAGTGTTATTTTTCCCACAAAAAACCCAATAAATTACATTAGGAAACTCCTAGTTGAGACTCTAATACACCTTTAAACCAGGATTGCAAACTTGCTTTTTCCAGATAGTTTATGAAAAAAATCACAGACAACAAATGTTTACTGATGCATTGGAAAACCTCAATATAATATTAGGATTTGAAGTGATATACGTCTACAGCACATAATTCTGAAATGTGCAACATTCACTGTGCCCTGTGAAATGATAACAGTCATAATCTGTATAAGATTTTCCAGTATTAAAAAAAACAAAAAAAACAATCACAGATGTGTCAATTTTTATATACAGAAGAAGGACAAAGAACTTTTTTATTTTAGACTTGCTGGACGTACAGCAATCCTGCTGTGAGGAGGGCTGGTTGGACCCAGACTGTAAAAGTCTAGATCTGCGCGGTTTCAAAGTTGCCCGGGTGCCGGACACAGGCCCAGGATTCCAGCTGTTTGATCTGGATATAAATAAGAATTCATACTTACAGAGGCTCCGGCTGGCTGTATATTGCTTCCGCGCTGCTCCCTGTGCCACTCAATTCACATGCACGGCTTTCCCCGCCCACCGGCCGGCCTGGCATCTGTGATTGGTTGCAGTCAGACGCGCCCCCAGCCTGTGTGACGCGTCTCCCTGCAGCCAGTCACTGCTCATCACGGCTCATTCATTCTGCACTCACAGCGGGCAGCCATGCCATGCCATATGGCCGCTCACTGTGATATTCAGATGTAGCAGAGCTGAATCATCGTGGGACCTCGTGTGGATTACGTCGGAACTGCAGGGTGTTGGGGTTAATAAAGTGGTAAAAGAGGGGTTTTTTTTGTATTTTATTCCAAATAAAAGATTTTATTAGTCTGTTAATTTACTTTCACTTACAGGTTGTTGATGCGTGGCGTCTCACAGACGCCTGTACCATCACTATTCCAGGACTTAGTGGCAGCTGTGCGCTGTTATTAACCTCCTCATTACCCAGATTGTCACCACACCAGGGCAACGGGAAGAGCCGGTAAAACTCTGGGATTGTCACATCTAATAGATGCCACAATTCCGGGCAGCTGGAGGCAGATATCTTTAGGCTGGACCTCCCCAGCTTCAGAATACAGATCCAGCTGTCAGCTTTATCTTGGCTGGGTATCAAAATTGGGGGGACCGCACCTTGTTTTTTTTTGTTATTTATTTAAACAAACAAAAAAAAAAAAAAGCCGCATGCGGTCCCTCTTAGGCCGGAGTCACACTTGCGAGAGACTAACACGAGTCTTGCATCGCTTCACCCATCACGGTCGCACACTCTCCTGACAGGAGAGGGTCCGCTGCATGTCGTTCTATGCAGCTCCATGCTCATGTCTGAAGAGCATCAGGCCGTGCCAGGTGATGTGATGCGAGACTCGCGCAAGTGTGACTCTGGCCTTACGGTGCGCTAACAAGAACCGTATGACTCGCACGAGTCTTGGCATCACATCACCTGGCAGCCGCACACTCTCCAGACACGAACGTGTAGCTGCATAGAAATACATGCAGATGCACGCTCCTGTCAGGAGAGTGTGCGGCTGCCAGGTGATGCGATGCGAGACTCGCGCAAGTGTGTGACTCCAGCTTTATTTTGATACATAGCCATGATAAACCCTGACAGCTAGGGGCTGCAGCCATGGGCTTTATCTGTGCTGGTATCAGAATACGGGGACCCCTGTGCCGATTGTTTTATTTATTAATTTATTTTTATACCACGATACTCACCCGCAGACAGTTACACTGCTTTCCCCACCCACCGGCCATTCTGGCGCCTGTGATTGGTTGCAGTCAGCTAACATGCTGCCACTCAGGGTGGGGGCGCATCTAACTGCAACCAATTACATGCGCCGGTGGGCGGGGAAATTAGTGAACATTCAATGAGGGTTAATTGTCCGCTTCGGAAGGGAAAGCGTGACCTGGAAGCAGCTTGCCACCATGATGGAGGTTCGGTAAGTACACCGTGCACGCTCCAACCCCCCTATCCCTTCTACCAGCATTTTTAATCTCCGGATTCTGACTTATATGGGTACCAGATTCCAGACTGGATCCGGGTTTTTTTTTTAAATTTTGCAGGGACCCGCTGGTCCCGGTTTTCTGTGAGTCCGCCCACCTCTAGCTGTGAGCCGAGGCGAATGTAAACTACCACATATACTAAAGAATAATATATTTGACTCCATTTTAGTATCATCATCATATTCACACATTTTCTTACTTGTTGTTCATTAACATTAACATAGTTATTTAGACATTCAAGAACAAAACGTTGTAAAAGTCTAAGATCCAAAGGTCTTAATATTAAAAGCCAAAAGGATGCATGGCACTCGGAAAAGCACTAAAGAGCAGGGCTGGTGCGGTGGTGAAATATTGTGATGGCTCAAGAATATAAACAATTTAATGCTTTATAGCAGTTGACGCCAAATAGTAGCTTGTTATTTGCTGGAGGATGAAAGCTAGGACCATTAAATCTTGACATCAGTCCACCTTCCAGTGTCATTTTTAATTTAGAAACAGGAAAATGAAAAACTTGATAATAGTCTCCTCAAACCTATTAATTTATTGGCTCAGTGATGAATCTTACGTTTGAGTCTCATTAGCTCTAGACAGCCAATATACAAACTAGAGTGTATATCACCAAGAGCAGAAGTCTTATTTGAAGAAGTCATGGCTGGAGAGAGCAATAAGTAACTGTGGCCATAACTGTTATGGGCACGACTAAAAAAGAGAATTTTGTTTACTTACTGTAAATTCTTTTTCTTATAGTTCCGTCTTGGGAGACCCAGACCTTGGGTGTTTAGCTTCTGCCTCCGGAGGACACACAAAGTACTACACCTAAAAGTGTAGCTCCTCCCTCTGAGCTTATACACCCCCTGGTGAGCCAGTCCCAGCCAGTTTAGTGCAAAAGCTGAAGGAGAATAGCCACCCACAAGTAAAACAGAGCAAGAGCCGGAACAACTCTGTCCACGACAACAGCCGGTGAAAACACGCCGAACAAGGAAATTGCCAACAGGCAACAGGGAGGGTGCTGGGTCTCCCAAGACGGAACTATAAGAAAAAGAATTTACGGTAAGTAAACAAAATTCTCTTTTTCTTCATCGTTCCTTTGGGAGACCCAGACCTTGGGACGTTCCAAAGCAGTCCCTAGGTGGGAAATAAACAGAAAAACTAAGAAGTAGGCAGAACCTAACTTCACAAATGGGCGACCGCCGCCTGAAGGATGCGTCTGCCCAAGCTCGCATCTGCTGAAGCATGAGCATGCACTTGGTAGTGCTTCGAGAAGGTATGCAGGCTAGCCCAAGTGGCAGCCTGACAGACTTGTTGAGCCGTAGCCTGGTGCCTAAAAGCCCAAGAGGCACCGACAGCTCTGGTCGAGTGTGCTTTGATCCCCGGCGGGGGAGGTGCCTGCGTTCTCTGGTAGGCGTCCGAAATGGTCGACCTAATCCAACTGGCTAAGGTCGGCTTAGAAGCAGGGAGGCCCTTGCGCCGACCTGTGGTTAGCACAAAAAGAGAGGTGCACCGCCTAAGCGCAGCGGTGCGAGACACATAGATCCGGAGAGCACGCACCAGATCTAGAGTATGTAGAGCTTTTTCAAAGCGATGAACAGGGGACGGACAGAAGGAAGGTAAGGTAATGTCCTGGTTAAGGTGGAAGGGAGAGACCACCATAGGAAGAAAGTCCGGAGTCGGACGGAGAACCACCTTGTCTTGATGAAAGACTAAAAAAGGTGACTCCGAGGAGAGCGCAGCCAAATCAGAGACTCTCCTGAGAGAAGTTATAGCGACCAGAAAGGCCACTTTCTGTGAAAGACGATACAAAGAAACCTCCCTAAGAGGCTCAAAGGGGGGTTTCTGCAAGACTGTGAGAACCAAGTTAAAGGTCCCAGGGGTCCAAGGGCCGCCGGTAAGGCGGAATGATGTGAGACGCGCCCTGCATGAAGGTGCGGACCTGAGCCAGCCGAGCGAGACGCCACTGGAACAGAACTGACAGAGCCGAAACTTGTCCCTTGAGAGAGTTGAGGGACAGTCCTAGCTGCAGACTGGACTGTAGAAAAGACAGAAGAGTCGGCAAGGAGAATGGCCAAGGAGGATGGCCGGTAAAGCGACACCAGGACAGGAAAATTTTCCAAGTCCTGTGATAGATCTTAGCGGAGGAAGACTTGCGGGCCCGAGTCATAGTGGAGATGACTTCAGGGGGGATACCAGAAGCCGTCAAAATCCAGGACTCAAGAGCCACGCCGTCAATTTGAGGGCCGCAGAATTCGGGCGGAAAAACGGACCTTGCGAGAGTAGATCTGGACGGTCCGGGAGATGCCACGGCATCTCTACGGACAGTTGGAGCAGGTCCGGATACCAAGCTCGCCTGGGCCAGTCCGGTGCAATGAGGATGACTCGACGACCCTGAGGGTATAACGGCGGGGCCTCAGGAGAGAGCGCACCGCCAACTGGAGTGACAGCTGTTTGTTTAAGGGCAACTTCACAAGTGCCAGCAAAGTCTCGAACTGCATCCCTAGGTACGTGAGACTCTGGGTCGGAGTCAGAGTGGATTTGGGAAGATTGACAAGCCACCCAAATTGGGCTAGAGTGGCGAGAGTGAGCGAGACACTCCGCTGACAGTCTGCGCTGGATGGAGCCTTGACTAGAAGGTCGTCCAGGTAAGGGAGCACTGCCAACCACTGGAAGTGCAGAACCGCAATCACTGCTGCCATGACCTTGGTGAATACCCGAGGGGCCGTGGCTAACCCGAAGGGGAGCCACGAATTGGAAATGATCTTCTCCTATTGCAAAGCGTAGCCAACGCTGGTGTGAAACTGCAATTGGCACATGTAGATAGGCATCTCTGATGTCGATGGACGCCAGGATCGCAGGGACTCCATGCGAAAGTGCCGCACCCGAACATGCTTGTTGAGAAGCTTGAGATCCAGGATGGGCCGGAAGGTACCGTCCTTTTTGGGAACTAGGAAGAGGTTTGAGTAAAAACCTCTGAACCGTTCCCGGGTGGGAACTGGTACAATTACTCCGTTGGCCTGCAAGGCTGCCACGGCCTGTGAGAAGGCGGCGGCCTTGGAGCAGGGGGGAGTTGAGAGAAAAAAATCTGTTTGGCGAGCTGGAAGAGAATTCTATCCTGTAGCCGTGAGAGATGATATCTCTCACCCACTGATCGGAGACTTGTTGAAACCAAGCGTCGCCAAAGTCGGAGAGCCTGCCACCGACTAAGGACGTTGCTGGAGCGGGCAGAGAAGCACGAGGAGGCTGCCTTAGTGGCAGGACCTCCTGCGGTCTTCTGTGGACGCGCTTTTGGGCGCCAATTGGATTTATGGTCCTTAGCTGAGTTAGCGGACAAGGCGGAGGGCTTAGAGGACGACCAGTTGGAGGAACGAAAGGAGCGAAACCTCGACTGATTCCTACCCTGGACAGGTTTCCTGGTCTTGGTTTGTGGCATGGAAGTACTCTTCCCGCCAGTAGCTTCTTTAATAATTTCATCCAGCTGTTCACCGAACAGCCGGGAACCAGCAAAAGGGAGCCCAGCAAGGTACTTCTTTGAAGAAGCATCTGCCTTCCACTCTCGAAGCCACAAGATCCTGCGGATAACGAGGGAATTAGCCGAAGCCACCGCAGTGCGGTGAGAAGCCTCTAGCATGGCAGACATGGCATAAGATGAAAAAGCTGAAGCTTGAGAAGTTAAGGCAACCATCTCGGGCATAGATTCCCTGGTGAGGGAATGCATCTCCTCTAGAGAAGCAGAGATGGCTTTGAGAGCCCACACTGCTGCAAAAGTTGGGGAAAACGCGGCCCCCGCCGCTTCATACACGGATTTGGCCAGAAGGTCAATCTGACGGTCAGTGGAATCCCTAAGGGAAGTGCCATCAGCCACCGACACAACGGTCCGGGCTGAGAGCCTAGACACCGGAGGGTCTACCTTTGGGGAGTGAGCCCACTCCTTGACCACCTCAGGTGGAAAGGGAAAACGGTCATCAGAACCACGCTTTGGGAAGCGTTTGTCAGGACAGGCCCTGGGTTTGGTCACAGCGGTCTGAAAACTGGAGTGGTTAAAGAACACACTCTTTACTCTCTTAGGCGAGGTAAACTGGTGCTTTTCTGCCAGAGAGGGTTGCTCCTCTGATACTGGCGGATTGAGATCCAGTACAGAATTAATGGAAGCAATCAAGCCACTAAGTTCTGAGTCACCCTCGGAAAGATCAATGGGGCACATGGAGTTAGCCTCCGAGCCCCCTGTAAAGGCATCCTCCTCCTCATCTTGCGAGTCAGCTCTTGAATCAGAGCCGCGGGATGAGGAGGGAGAGGAAACCCTGCGGCTTCTCTTAAGAGGACGGGGTCTGTGCCCTGACGATGAATCCTCTGTGAGCTCCGGTGGACGGAGGTCAGATGATAGGGATCCTAAAGGACCCTTAGTAAGAGCATTAGAGGCACCCTGTGAAGGGGGCTGATGCATATTCATCAAAGTCCTGGACAGAAGTCCCATGGACTCAGAAAATGACTGGGAGATAGACCTAGAGAAGGACTCTACCCAGGCCGGGGGTTCAGCCACAGGTGCAGAAGCAGCCTGAGAGCCCACTGGGGGTGAGGCTCCAGGATGTGGAACCTCCAAGTTAGAGCAGACATCACAATGTGGATAGGTGCTCGGTTCAGGCAACAGGAGCTTACATGCAGCGCATACAGTATAAAGCTTTGGAGCCTTGCTCCTCGTGTGAGACATGCTGCTGGAGTGGGGACAGCTTCTACAAAGAGAATGAACCCCAGGGAGTATATACAGAGGTCCACAACCAGAGACCGGCTGAGGCTTACAAGACCGCTGGAAGCGGTGTTGTGTGCCCTCCAGATCCCGAAGCCCGGACCCCCAATGCACAGCACCTCAGCAGGGATGCAGAGTGCAGGATGGCCCAACGCAGAGTGAACCCTGTCCAAGAAAATGGCCGCCGGAGCGAAGAGAGGGGGCGGGACGGGGGCGTCCCTGTAGGAAAGCGTGATCTGGAGGGCCATAGAGACCTGCAGGGGAGGAGTCACGCACAAGCAGTGGGGAGTGTCCCTCCCCTGTGCAGGACGGCCGCCGGGAGGAGCCGTGCCTGTTCCTCTGCATGAGTGACATGCGAGGGCTGGTAACAGAAACTAGGCCTCCGGCGAAGCCGGGGCCTAAACTTGAGCAGCGAGGCCGACGCGCAGGCACCATCGGCGCGGTTCTCGGGCAAAAGCCAGAGAACCCGCCGGAAATGCCAAAACAAATACAGCAAACACACTCTCCCCATACAATAAAGGACAGGGACCCCCAACATATGAACGTCTCAGGTACTTAGCTGCTGAGACGCAGGGCCAGGTCCCTGGGGATGAGTGCTCCAGTCCAGCAGAGTCCTAAAGGGCTGTGGACGGAGACCGGTCTCCTGCCAGGCATGGAGACCGCGCTGGCTCCCACTTCAATCCAGAGCCCAGGAGGGATGGTGAAGGAGCACGGCATGTAAGGCTCCAGCCTTGGAAATCAACCTTACAACACTACCGACACAGTGGGGTGAGAAGGGACATGCCGGGAGTCCAGACGTGGACCCGCACTTCTTCAATCTCTTTCCAAAAAGCAAAAAAAAGAGAATTTTGTTTACTTACCGTAAATTCTTTTTCTTATAGTTCCGTATTGGGAGACCCAGACATTGGGTGTATAGCTTCTGCCTCCGGAGGACACACAAAGTACTACACTAAAAAGTGTAGCTCCTCCCTCTGAGCATATACACCCCCTGGATAACCAGATCTAGCCAGTTTAGTGCAAAAGCTGAAGGAGAATAGCCACCCACAAGTAAAGACAGAGCAAGAACAGGAACAACCGGAGCCTCTGTCTACAACAACAGCCGGTGATAACACGCGGAACAAGAAACTGCCAACAGGCAACAGGGAGGGTGCTGGGTCTCCCAATACGGAACTATAAGAAAAAGAATTTACGGTAAGTAAACAAAATTCTCTTTTTCTTTATCGTTCCTATGGGAGACCCAGACATTGGGACGTCTCAAAGCAGTCCATGGGTGGGAATAAACAGAAAACTGAGAAGTAGGCGGAGCCTAACTTCACAAACGGGCGACAGCCGCCTGAAGGATGCGTCTGCCCAAGCTCGCACCTGCCGAAGCATGAGCATGCACTTGGTAGTGCTTTGAAAAGGTATGCAGGCTAGTCCAAGTGGCAGCCTGACAGACCTGCTGAGCCGTAGCCTGGTGCCTGAAAGCCCAAGAGGCACCGACAGCTCTGGTCGAGTGTGCCTTGATCCCCGGCGGGGGAGGCACCTGAGTACACTGGTAGGCATCGGATATGGCCGACCTAATCCAACGAGCTAAGGTCAGCTTAGAAGCCGAGAGGCCCTTACGCCGACCTGTGGTTAGCACAAAAAGAGAGGTGCACCGCCTAAGAACAGCGGTGCGAGACACATAGATCCGGAGCGCCCGCACCAGATCCAGAGTATGCAACGCTTTTTCAAAGCAATGAACAGGAGCCGGACAAAAGGAAGGCAGGGAAATATCCTGGTTAAGGTGGAAAGGAGAAACCACCTTAGGGAGAAAATCCGGAGTCGGACGGAGAACCACCTTGTCTTGATGTAAAACCAAAAAAGGTGACTCCGAAGAGAGCGCAGCCAAATCAGAGACTCTCCTGAGGGAAGTTATGGCCACTAGAAAGACCACTTTCTGTGAAAGACGAGACAAAGAAACCTCCCTAAGAGGCTCAAAGGGGGGTTTCTGCAAGGCCGTGAGGACCAGATTGAGGTCCCAGGGATCCAAGGGCCGCCGGTAAGGCGGAATGATGTGAGACGCGCCCTGCATGAAGGTGCGCACCTGAGCCAGCCGGGCGATACGCCGCTGGAACAGCACTGACAGAGCCGAGACTTGTCCCTTGAGGGAATTGAGGGATAGTCCTAGCTGCAGACCGGACTGTAGAAAGGACAGAAGGGTCGGCAAGGAAAAAGGCCAAGGAGCATGGCCGGAAGAGCGACACCAGGACAGGAAAATTCTCCAGGTCCTGTGATAGATTTTGGCCGAGGAAGACTTCCGAGCCAGAGTCATAGTGGAGATGACTTCAGGAGGAATACCAGAAGCCCTCAAGATCCAGGACTCAAGAGCCACGCCGTCAATCTGAGAGCCGCAGAATTCTGGCGGAAAAACGGACCTTGTGAGAGAAGGTCTGGACGGTCCGGAAGATGCCACGGCACCTCTACGGACAGATGGAGCAGGTCTGGGTACCAAGCTCGCCTGGGCCAGTCCGGTGCAATGAGGATGACCCGACGGCCCTCCATTCTGATCTTGCGCAGGACTCTGGGCAAGAGAGCTAGAGGGGGAAACACGTAGGACAGACAAAACTGGGACCAGTCCTGAACCAGAGCGTCCGCGGCGAAGGCCTGAGGATCGTGGGAGCGAGCCACGTAAATAGGAACTTTGTTGTTGTGACGGGATGCCATTAGGTCCATGTCCGAAGTGCCCCATTTGCGGCAGATCGACTGAAATACTGCCGGGTGCAGGAACCACTCGCCACCGTCCACGCTTTGACGGCTGAGATAATCTGCCTCCCAGTTGTCCACGCCTGGGATGTGGACTGCGGATATGGTGGACCTGGAGTCTTCCGCCCATTGAAGAATGCGTTGTACCTCCATCATTGCCAGGCGGCTGCGTGTCCCGCCTTGATGATTGATGTAGGCAACCGCTGTCGCGTTGTCTGACTGGACTCGAATGTGCCTGCCCGCCAGTAGGTGGTGAAATGCTAGGAGAGCTAGAAGCACGGCTCTGGTTTCCAGCACATTGATTGAAAGGGCTGACTCGTACGGAGTCCAAGTGCCCTGTGCTCTGTGGTGGAGACATACCGCTCCCCAGCCGGATAGACTGGCATCCGTGGTGAGAATCACCCAGGACGGGGCCAGGAAGGAGCGTCCCTGAGACAGAGAGAGGGGCCGAAGCCACCACTGAAGTGAGCCCCTGGTCTGTGGCGACAGAGCCACTAGCCTGTGCAAGGAGGAAGGCCGCTTGTCCCAACAGCGGAGAATGTCCAGCTGCAGGGGGCGCAGATGGAACTGGGCAAAGGGAACAGCCTCCATTGACGCCACCATCTGACCCAGCACCTGCATCAGGTGCCTGATGGAATGACGGCGGGGCCTCAGCAGAGAGCGCACCGCCAGATGGAGGGACTGCTGTTTGACTAAGGGCACCTTCACAAGTGCCGGCAGAGTCTCGAACTGCATCCCTAGGTACGTGAGCCTCTGGGTCGGAGTCAGAGTGGATTTGGGCAGATTGACAAGCCACCCGAATTGGGTTAGAGTGGCGAGAGTGAGCGAGACACTCCGCTGACAGTCTGCGCTGGATGAAGCCTTGACTAGAAGGTCGTCCAGGTAAGGAATCACTGCCAACCCCTGGAGGTGCAGAACCGCAACCACTGCTGCCATGACCTTGGTGAATACTCGAGGGGCCGTGGCTAACCCGAAGGGGAGAGCCACGAATTGGAAATGTTCCTCTCCGATTGCAAAACGTAGCCAACGCTGGTGTGAAACTGCAATTGGCACATGCAGATAGGCATCTCTGATGTCGATGGATGCCAGGAAATCCCCTTGGGTCATTGAGGCAATGACTGATCGCAGAGACTCCATGCGAAAATGCCGCACCTGAACATGCTTGTTGAGAAGCTTGAGATCCAGGATGGGCCGGAAGGAACCGTCCTTTTTGGGGACTAGGAAGAGATTTGAGTAGAAACCTCTGAACCGTTCCCGGGCGGGAACCGGTACAATTACTCTGTTGGCCTGCAAGGATGCCACGGTCTGAGAGAAGGCGGCGGCCTTGAAGCAGGGGGGAGTTGACAGAAAAAATCTGTTTGTCGGGCTGGAAGAGAATTCTATCCTGTAGCCGTGGGAGATGATATCCCGCACCCACTGATCGGAGACGTGTTGAAACCACACGTCGCCAAAGTGGGAGAGCCTGCCACCGACTAAGGACGTTGCTGGCGCGGCCAGATAGTCAAGAAGAGGCTGCCTTAGTGGCAGCAGCTCCTGCGGTCTTTTGTGGACGCGCCTTTGTGCGCCAGTTGGGTTTTTGGTCCTTGGCTGAGTTAGTGGACGAGGCCGAGGGCTTAGAGGATGACCAGTTGGAGGAACGAAAGGAACGAAACCTCGACTGGTTCCTACCCTGGGCAGGTTTCCTGGTTTTAGTTTGTGGCATGGAAGTACTCTTCCCGCCAGTAGCTTCCTTAATAATTTCATCCAGTTGTTCACCGAATAGCCTGGATCCAGCAAAAGGGAGTCCAGCAAGGTACTTCTTTGAAGAAGCATCTGCCTTCCACTCTCGAAGCCACAAGATCCTGCGGATAGCGAGGGAATTAGCCGAAGCCACCGCAGTGCGGTGAGAAGCCTCCAGCATGGCAGACATGGCATAGGATGAAAAAGCTGAAGCTTGGGAAGTTAAGGCAACCATTTCGGGCATAGATTCCCTGGTGAGGGAATGCATCTCCTCTAGAGAAGCAGAGATGGCCTTGAGAGCCCACACTGCTGCAAGAGATGGGGAGAACGAGGCCCCAGCCGCCTCATATACAGATTTGGCCAGAAGGTCAACCTGGCGGTCAGTGGAATCCTTAAGAGAGGTGCCATCAGGCACTGATACAACGGTCCGGGCTGAGAGTCTAGACACCGGAGGGTCTACCTTTGGTGAATGAGCCCACTCCTTGACCACCTCAGGTAGAAAGGGAAAACGGTCATCAGAACCACGCTTTGGGAAGCGTTTGTCAGGACAGGCCCTAGGCTTGGTCACAGTGGCCTGAAAACTGGAGTGGTTAAAGAACACACTCCTTGTCCTCTTAGGCAAGGTAAACTGGTGCTTTTCTGCCAGAGAGGGTTGCTTCTCTGATACTGGCGGATTGAGGTCCAGTACAGAATTAATGGACGCAATCAAATCACTAACATCTGCGTCACTTTCGGACAGATCAAT
Organism: Anomaloglossus baeobatrachus; assembly: GCF_048569485.1. Classification (NCBI taxonomy): domain Eukaryota; kingdom Metazoa; phylum Chordata; class Amphibia; order Anura; family Aromobatidae; genus Anomaloglossus; species Anomaloglossus baeobatrachus. The sequence goes on along the minus strand of NC_134353.1, from coordinate 820,191,496 downwards.
GGGGCACATTGCGAGTCAGCTCGTGAATCAGAGCCGCGGGACGAGGAAGGAGAGGGGACCCTGCGTCTCCTTTTAGGAGGACGGGGTCTGGGACCAGATGAAGAATCCTCTGTGAGCTCTGCTGAGAGAGCCCTAGCAGCAGAGGCGCCCTGAGAAGGGGGCTGATGCATGTTCAGCAAAGTCCGGGACAGCTGTCCCATGGAGTCGGCAAAAGACTGGGAGATTGACCTAGAGAAGGATTCTACCCAAGCCGGGGGTTCAGCCACCGGAGCCGGAGCAGCCGGAGGGACCACTGTGGGTGCGATTCCAGGCTGAGGCATTGTCAGGTTAGAGCAGGCATCACAATGTGGATATGTGCTCGGTTCAGGCAGCACGAGCTTACATGCAGTGCATATTGGGTACAGCCTTGCTCCTCGTGTGAGACATGCTGCTGAAGTGGGGGCTCTGAGCCAGAATGACCCCCAGAGAGTATATAAGAAGGTCCACAACCGGAGGTTGTGGCTTACCAGACCGTTTGTGTGCCCTCCAGATCCCACAGCCCGGACCCCCAAGCAGCTTAGCAGGGATGCTGCAGCCAGCGCTGATCCAGAGAAAAACGCTGAGAAAATGGCGCCGGAGCGAGGAGAGGGGGCGGGACCTGCTCTGAGAGCGGGATCTGGAGGGCCAAGGAGATTTACAGGGGAGGGGACATGTACTCAGAGAGGAGTGTCCCTCCCCTGTGCCAAACGGCCGCTGGGCGGAGCCGCACTGTCCCTCTGCATGATTGACTTTCGATTTCACTGCCCTCGCAAGTAGGCCTCCGGCGAAGCCGGGGCCTAAATTTAAGCGATGCGGCCGGCGAGTAGGCACCATCGGCGCGGTTCTCAGGCGACAGCCAGAGAACCGGCCGGAAATGTCAGAAAAGTTACACTGCACACTCTCCCACCATAATAAAGTACCGGGACCCCCCGAATATAAACGTCTCAGGTACTTAGCTTGCTGAGACGCAGGGTTCCAAGTCCCTGGGGATGAGTGCTCCGTCCAGCAGGATCCTGAAGGGCTGCGGATGGAGACCGGTCTCCTGCAAAGCAAGGAGAACCGTGCTGGCTCCCACTTCAAGCCAGAGCCCGAGGGATGGTGAAGGAGCGCGGCATGTAAGGCTCCAGCCTTGTAAATCAACCTTAACAGCACCGCCGACACAGTGGGGTGAGAAGGGACATGCCGGGAGTCCAGGCTTGGACCCGCTTTTCTTCAAAAACTTTCCAAAAATGAAAAATCAGATGAGAATGCATGTGTGGATGTATGCCTCCTGAACACAAAGCAATGAACTGGCTAGATCTGGTTATCCAGGGGGTGTATATGCTCAGAGGGAGGAGCTACACTTTTTAGTGTAGTACTTTGTGTGTCCTCCGGAGGCAGAAGCTATACACCCAATGTCTGGGTCTCCCATAGGAACGATAAAGAAATCATATGAGAATGCATGTGTGGATGTATGCCTCCTGAACACAAAGCGATAAACTGGCTGGGACTGGCTCACCAGGGGGTGTATAAGCTCAGAGGGAGGAGCTACACTTTTAGGTGTAGTACTTTGTGTGTCCTCCGGAGGCAGAAGCTAAACACCCAAGGTCTGGGTCTCCCAAAGGAATGATAAAGAAAGAAGGACATGCACCCTGCCCTGCTCTTGTGCATGATCCCAGCATGCCTTCAATATCAACTATAAGTTTCACAAAAACTAGATACCATACTTTAACTGTAGGCCACTGCAATATAGATTATTTTTTTTGGCTGTGTATTTGTAAGTTGAGACAGTTCATTCATATACCGTATTTTTGGGCTTATATCATGCACTTTTCCTCCCAAACTTTTGGGAGGAAAATGAGTGGTGAGTCTTATAATGGGAATGCAGCTCACCAGTAGGTGAAGAATGGTCGCTGTGCTGGCTGCGGTGGGGCTGTGCTGACTGCAGTGAGGCAGTGCTGGTTGCGGTGGGGGCTGTGCTGGTTGCCGTGGGGGCTGTGTGGAGCAGGGCGGTGCGGCGGGTGAGATGCTCTGTCGGCGGAGTGGGCTTCAAATAATGGCAACCGGAGTTGGAGTGTGTGCACACGGAGCCCTCAGCTCAAGAGCTCATCTGCGCATGCGCCGCCTCCGGCCCATTGATCTCCCAGCAGCAGACTTAAGGAAAATGGCGCAGGCTCAGATGAGATCCTGGCTTGTCATTGAGCCGAAAGCTCAATCTGTGCACATGGCGACTCCGGGCGCCATTTTTTTTTTAAGCCCAAACCGCCGACAGAGCATCTGTGACACCCGCCGCACCACCCTGCTCCACACAGCCAGCACAACACCTGCAACCAGCACAGCCCAAACCGCAGCGCCTGCAGCATCGCCCTATTCCAGCACCACCCTTGCCTCCTGTGATCCTGCTCCACCACCGCTGGGGCCCCTCCGGTAAGAGACTACCGGAGTATAAGACGGACACCATTTTTTTATCGCTAAATGTGGGGTGCGTCTTATAATCCAATGCGTTTTATAAAACAAAAAATACGGTATTGCTAAAAAAAAAAAAAAGTAACTTTAGTAATATATATATAAAGATATTGTTATTGTACACGTTACCTCTCATAAGCCTCCTTTGCTTGTCTCTTTAATTTTAGATGTTCATTTAAATATCCCAGCATCCCAAATGCGGTTGAATCACTTTGTATTCGCCCTAAGTATAGGAAACAATGTGTTATGTAAGGAAACGCTTCTGATACACGTCAATGTTATAATCAAATAATTTCTATATATTTTATCTCTTGGAGGGTCAAAATAAAATACCGGTGAAACACAATAAAAAGAACCGAAGTGAGATTTTTGAGATACGTTACCTGTGTATTTGCTCAGTGCTACATGAGCCGTAGTGATGGCATTCATCTGCACAATGTTATAGCGGTACAGCTCTGTGTTCCGGTTGCTTTTATCAAGAAGGGTCATACAGACCCAGTGAGCATATCCCTTTGCTCCCTCAGTCTAAATGATGAGAAAGAGAACAAGTAACAGCTATACAAATCAGTATATGGGTGAAGATACACAGGCAGCTAGACTTAGAGCTATGTGCACTTCTGTATCCAATGTGTTATAATCCTAATGCATTAAATAACATATAAAACAATATTGCAGAAACCGTCTTATTGTGGTGGTCATCATAAGAAGATCATGGCTTACTCCATTCTTCGGTCCTCATGTAAAGGATATTGTAAATTTAGAATGAGCTTTCACATTACTCATTTTTTCTGTTACTGGCAATGACATATCGGACAACGTTACAGCAGAAACTATGACCTTGGTTCTTGTATAACAGAGCTAATCTACAGAAGGTCTGCTAAGAATTCTCCATTCTGGATCATGCATGGTACCGGGCAACGCCAATCGATGCTCACTGAGCTCCATATATATGGCAATGAGTAACGCAGAGGTGGTAATAAACCATTCTGCCTTCTCTGCTAGAAGCTTCATTGAAAGTAAACTATAGGTAAAATTATGTTGGTCGTTGTACAAATTGTTAAGCTTTAGTGTATATTATCTACAGAGGTAGTTAAGTTTATCCTAACATAGATAACACAGCACTGGGATAGCCCAGTACGAAAAAGGGTTATTTGACAGGCAACTAAACATTAGTGGATTGTGCAATGCTATCTGATGCCCTGCATACACATTGGACTAACATTGGCAGAACCTACCAATATTAAAGGGCTCTGCCAACAGTCTAATGTGTATGTGGGCTTACTGAGGGTTAACAACTCATTCAATCCAAATAGAAATCAAACCATAAATTTCCATAAATTTAGTGATGTGTAATAATGAGAAAAACACAGGGAAAAAGTATTGAACACAATTACTGAAATGTATTTAATACACAAGCCTTTGTTAGTGATGACAGCTTCAAGATGCCACCTGTATGGAGAAACTAGTCACATGGATTGCTCAGGTGTGATTTTGGTTCATTCTTCCACACACACACACTCTTCAAATCCTGCAAGTCCCATAGGCTCCTTCTAAGAGCTCTCCTCTTTAGTTCCTGCCATAAATTTTCTATTGGATTCAGGTCAGGTGATTGGCTGGGCCATTCTAGCAGTTTTATTTTCTTTTTCTGAAACCAAATGAGTTCAGGATCATTTTCTTGCTGAAATGTCCACCCTTGTTTCATCTTCATCATCCTGGTGATGGCAGCAGGTATTCATCAAGAATGCATAGGTACATTTGTCCATTCATCCTTCCTTCAATGTTGTGAAGTTTGCCAGTGCCTTATGCTGAAAAACAGCCCCACACCATGGCTTCACACTTCACTGTTGGTATGGTGTTTTTAGGGTGATATACAACCTCCAGACATGCTAGGCATCATATTATCCAAAGAGTTCAATTTTGGTCTCATCTGACCAGACTGTATGTTCCCAGTATTTTACAGGCTTGTCTAAATGTTGTTGAGCGAATTTTAAATGTGCTTCAACATGTTTTTCGCTCAGCAATGGAGTTTTGTGTGGTGAGCATGCATACAAGCAATGGAGGTGGAGTGCATTACTTATTGTTTTCTTTGAAACAATTACACCTGCTGATTTCAGGTCTTTCTGTAGCTCTCCACAGGTGGTGGTTCTTGGATAACTCTTCTGATAATTCTTTACACTCCAGTGATTGAAATCTTTGCAGGGAGCACCTGGTCGGGGCCAATATATGGTGAAATTATGTTCTTTCCACTTCCAATTTATGGCCCTGACAGTGCTCACTGGTACTTCAGTAGTCTAGAAATTCTTCTGTAACCAATGCCATCCGTATGGTTTGCAATAACAGGATTATGAAGGTAATGATACAGCTCACTGGTTTTACCCAGCATGAGATGTTTCTTGTGTGGCACCTTGGCCTATATAAAGGTGTCTCATTACCCTCAGTTCAACCAGCTGATATTATTTTTCAATAAATGTCAGGATTGCTCTAATTACTGATAGATTTCAGCTGGTGTTATGGCTTTCTCCATGGCTTTTTGCATCTCTCTTTTTTCACGTGTTCAATACTTTTTCCCTGTGTCATTTCTCATTATTACACAACACTTAATTTATGGACATCTATGGTTTGATTTATTTGCCTGTGTGTATTGCATGGGTTGTTACAGACATCTGGTGAGAAATGAATGTCAATAGCACCTTTATAAATACATTTAATTAGAAAATTGGTGACATGTTCAATACTGGATCCTGCAAATCAATTTGCAGTAAATCTAGAGTAAATGCATGCTTCACTTGTAGTTTTCAGAAATTGTGACTTACAAACTTGTTGGGAGCTAAAACATACATATTTATCAAATAGAGGTTGGCAGAACGATGGTTAGGCCAATTAGTTGACAGCTACCTCGGCCACCTCCTCCATACACAAGAACACTGGTTCTGTGTTCTTGTATCCTCTATGAGTGAGCAGACATTTCTGCAGCATTTCACCTGGAGACTGTACGATTGGCAGTCTTAAATTGGACACATTGTATCGATATTTCCCCCCAGATAATAAATTGTCCAGGACTCCCATACACATTAAACTTGGGTTTGCTGACATTATTCTGATTTTTATGTGGGACTTTAGTCTTAAACGGGAGGGTTGGGATAAGCGCCTTACCATTCAGACGTTGCTCTGGACCCTTAAGTAATACCTTTTAGGATTTATTCACACATCAGTACTTTTGATCAGTATTTCAATCAGTATTTGTATTCCAAAACCAGGACTGTCTTCCAAAGAGGTTTAAACCTTTCAAAAAGTTTTTCTCTGTAAATTTCACTCCTGGTTTTGGCACACAAACACTGATGAAAAACACTGACCAAATACTCATGTGTGAATAAGTCCTTAACTATCGTATCTCCACTTTATTTTGGCTGAGATGATGCTGTTGAATGTCAAAAATGTTTTTTGTTTAATCAAAAGCTGAAGCATGCCTCCAAATAATTGAACTGAAGATGTATTTTAAAGCAATTCCCAAAAAAGAGAATTTTGTTTACTTACCGTAAATTCTTTTTCTTATAGTTCCGACATGGGAGACCCAAACCATGGGTGTATAGCTTCTGCCTCCGGAGGACACACAAAGTACTACACTAAAAGTGTAGCTCCTCCCTCCGAGCATATACACTCCCCGGATGACAAATCCAACCAGTTTAGTGCCCAAGCTGAAGGAGGACATCCACCCATAAGTAGAGATAGAGTAAAACTCGGAATAACCGGAACTTCTGTCTACAACAACAGCTGGTGAAAACACACGGAACAAGAAAGCTGCCAACAGGCAACAGGGAGGGTGCTGGGTCTCCCATGTCGGAACTATAAGAAAAAGAATTTATGGTAAGTAACAAAATTCTCTTTTTCTTTATCGTTCCTTATGGGAGACCCAAACCATGGGACGTCTCAAAGCAGTCCATGGGTGGGAATAAACAGAAACTGAGAAGTAGGCGAAACCTAACTTCACAAATGGGCGACAGCCGTCCGAAGGATGCGTCTGCCCAAGCTCGCATCTGCCGAAGCATGAGCATGCACTTGGTAGTGCTTCGAAAGGGTGTGCAGACTAGACCAAGTGGCAGTCTGACAGACCTGCTGAGCCGTAGCCCAAGAGGCACCGACAGCTGTGGTCGAGTGCGCCTTAATCCCTGGCGGGGGAGGCATCTGAGAACATAGGTAGGCATCGGATATGGCCGACCTAATCCAATGAGCTAGGGTCGGTTTAGAAACCGAGAGACCCTTGCGCTGACCTGTGGTCAGCACAAAAAGAGAGGTGCACCGCCTAAAAAAAACAGCGGTGCGTGACACATAGATCCGGAGCGTCCGCACCAAATCTAAAGCATGCAACGCTTTCTCAAAGCGATGCACAGGGGCCGAACAAAGGGAAGACAATGAAATGTCCTGGTTAAGGTGGAACGGAGACACCACCTTAGGGAGAAGGCCCGGAGTTGGATGGAGAACCACCTTGTCTTGGTGAAAAAAACCAAAAAGGGTGACTCCGAAGAGAGCACAGTCAAATAAGAGACTCTCCTGAGAGAAATTATGGCCACCAGAAAAACTACTTTCTGTGAAAGACTAAACAACGAAACCTCCCTAAGAGGCTCAAAGGGGGGTTTCTGTAAGGCCATGAGGACCAAAGAAAGGTCTCAGGGATCCAGAGACCGCCGGTAAGGCGGAATGATGTGAGATGCGCCCTGCATGAAGGTGCGCACCTGGGCCAGTCGGGCGATACGCCGCTGACAGAGCCGAGACCTGTCCCTTGAGGGAATGAGGGACAGACCTAGCTGCAGGCCGGACTGTAGAAAGGACAGGATGGTCGGCAAGGAAAAAACGGCCAAGGAGCATGGCCGGAAGAACGACACCAGGACAGGAAAATTCTCCAAGTCCTGAGGTAAAACCTGGCCGAGGAAGACTTCCGAGCCTGGGTCATAGTGAAGATGACCTCGGAAGGAATGCCTGAAGCCGTAAGGATTCAGGGCTCAAGAGCCACGCCGTCAATCTGAAAGCCGCAGAATTGTTGTGGAAAACGGACCCTCTGAGAGAACGTCTGGCCGGTCCGGGAGATGCCACAGCACCTCTACGAACAGACGGAGCAGGTCTGGGAACCAAGCTCGCCTGGGCCTGGGGCGATGAGTACGACCCGACGGCCCTCCATTTTGATCTTGCGCAGGACTCTGGGCAAGAGAGCTAGAGGGGGAAACACGTAGGCCAGACGGAACTGGGACCAATCTGGAACCAGCGCGTCCGCTGCCAAGGCCTGAGGATCGTGGGAGCGAGCCACGTAAACCGGGACCTTGTTGTTGTGCCGGGATGCCATTAGATCCACTCCCGGAGTGCCCCGCCTGCTAAATTGACCGGAACACTGCCGGATGCAGGACTCACTCGCCGCTGTCCACGGTTTGACGGCTGAGATAATCTGCCTCCCAGTTTTCTGCGCCTGGGATGTGGACTGCGGATATGGTGGACTTGGAGTCCTCCGTCCACTGAAGGATATGTTGAATTTCCAACATTGCTAGGCGGCTGCGAGTCCTAGGACTACAGCCCTGATTTCCAGCACATTGATCGAGAGGGCTGATTCGGACGGAGTCCAAGTGCCCTGTGCTCGGTGGTGGAGAAACTTTGCTCCCCAGCCGGATAGACTGGCATCCGTGGTGAGAATCACCCATGACGGGGCCAGAAAGGAGCGTCCCTGGTACAGAGAGAGGGGCCGAAGCCACCACTTAAAGAGAGCTCCTGGTCTGTGGCGACAGAGCCACCAGCCTGTGCAAGGAAGAAGTCCCTTGTCCCAACAGCGGAAAATGTCCAGCTGCAGGGGACGCAGATAGAACTGGCAAGGGGAACCGCTTCTATTGACGCCACCATCTGACCCAGCACCTGCATGAGGTGCCTGATGGAATGACGGCGGAGCCTCAGCAGAGAGCGAACCGCCAGATGAAGAGACTGCTGTTTGACTAAGGGCAGCTTCACAAGTGCCAGCAGAGTCTCGAATTGCATCCCTAGGTACGTAAGTTCCTGGGTCGGGGTCAGAGTGGACTTGCAAGCGTGGCGAGAGTGAGCGAGACACTCCGCTGACAGTCTGCACTGGATGAAGCCCTGACTAGAAGGGCGTCCAGGTAAGGAATCACTACCAACCCCTGGAGGAGCAGAACCGCAACTGGTGAATACACGAGGGGCCGTGGCTAACCCAAAGGGGAGAGCCACGAATTGGAAATGTTCCTCTCCGATTACAAAACGTAGCCAACGCTGGTGTGAAACTGCGAATGGCACATGCAGAGAGACATCTCTGATGTCGATGGATGCTAAGAAATCTCCTTGGGTCATTGACTGATCGCAGAGATTCCATGCAAAATTGCCGCACCTGAACATGCTTGTTGAGAAGCTTGAGATCCAGGTCGGAAAGCACCGTCCTTTTCGGGGACTAGGAAGAGATTTGAGTAGAAATCTCAGAACCGTTCCCAGTCGGGAACTGGTACAATTACTCCATTGGCCTGCAAGAATGCCACGGCCTGTGAGAAGGCGGTGGCCTTGGAGCAGGGGGGAGTTGTCAGAAAAAATCTGTTTGGCGGCTGAATAGAATTCTATTCTGTAGCCGTGGGAGATGGTAACCCACACCCACTGATCGAAGACGTGTTGAAACCACACGTCGCCCAAGAGGGAGAGCCTGCCACCGACCAAGGACGTTACTGGCGCGGCCAGATAATCAAGAGGAGGCTGCCTTGATGGCAGCAGCTCCTGCCGACATAGGACGCGGCTTCATGCGCCAGTTGGTTTACGGACCTTGGCTGAGTTAGTGGACGAGGCCGAGGGCTTAGAGGACGACCAGTTAGAGGAAACGAAAGGAACGAAACCTCGACTGGTTCCTGCCCTGGAAGGATTCCTGGGTTGTGGCATGGAAGTACTCTTCCTGCCAAAAGCTTCCTTAATAATTTCATCCAGTTGTTCACCGAATAGACTGGTCCCAGCAAAAGGGAGCCCAGCAAGGAACTTCTTAAGAAGCATCTGCCTTCCACTCTCGAAGCCACAGGAACCTGCGGATAGCGAGGGAAGTAGCCGAGGCCACCGCAGTGCGGTGACAGTCTCCAGCTATAGGATGAAAAGACTGAAGCCTGGAAGTTAAGGCAACCAATTCGGGCATAAAGGCCCTGGTGAGGGAATGCATCTCCTCCCGAGAAGCAGAGATGGCTTTGAGAGCCCGCACTGCTGCAAAAGATGGGGAGAACGAGGCCCCTGCCGCCTCATATATAGATTTGGCCAGAAGGACAACCTGGCGGACAGTGGGATCCTCAGAGAGGTGCCGTCAGCCACTGATACAACTGTCCGGGCTGAAAGTCTAGACACCGGAGGGTCCACCCTTGGTGAATGAGCCCACTCCTTGACCACCACTGGAGGAAGGGGGAAACAGTCATCAGAACCACGCTCTGGGAAGCGTCTGTCAGGACAGGCTCTGGGCTTGGTCACAGTGACCTGAATGCTGGAGTGGATAAGGAACACACTCCTTGTACTCTTAGGCAAGGTATACTGATGCTTTTCTGCCAAAGAGGGGAGCTCCCCTGATACAGGCGGATTGAGGTCCAGTACAAATATAATGGACGCAATCAAATCATTAGCATCTGCGTCACTTTCGGACAGATCAATGGGGTACATGGAGAGCGTCCGAGCCCCCAGTAAGGCATCCTCCTTGTCCTGCGAGTCAGCTTGTGAACCAGAGCCGCGGGGCGAGGAGGGAAAGGGGACCCTGCGTCTCCATTTTAGGAGGACGGGCTCCCAGATGAAGAATCCTCTGTGAGCTTTGCTGAGCGAGCTGTAGCAGCAGAAGCGCCCTGAGAAGGGGGCTGATGCATGCTCAGCAGTGTCCGGGACAGCTGTCCCCTGGGCATATACACTCCCCAGAGAGGGATTCTACCCCGGAGCCGGAGCAGCCGGAGGGACCACTGGGGATAAGCCTCCAGGCTGAGGCACCACTATGTCAGAGCAGGCATCACAATGTGGTTATGTGCTCGGTACAGACAGTACGAGTCAACATGCGGTGCATAATAAAAAACAGCCTTGCAGCCCTGCACTGATATAAGACATGCTGCAGAAGTGGGGGCTCTGTCCAGAAAGACCCCCAGCAGAGTATATAAACAGAGTATATAAGCAGCAGCACAACCAGAGGTTGTGGCTTGCCAGACCGTTTAACATAACATCTCTGTGCCCTCCAGATTCCCCAGAAGTGGGGGCTTTTCGGAAAAAAAACCCCAGCAGAGTATATAAACAGAGTGTATAAGCAGCTGCACAACCGGAGGTTGTGGCTTGCCAGACTGTTTAACATAGGGGCATCTCTGTGCCCTCCAGATCCCCCAGAACTGGGGGCTCTGTCCCAGGCCCCCATTTGTCACAATGTGTTTGCAGACATTGATCTCTGTGCCCTAGAACGCTGAGAAAAAGCGAGGAGAGGGGGGCGGGGCCTACTCTGAGAGCAGGACGGAGGGCCAATGAGGCATACAGGGGAGGGAAGCTTTCCTCAGTGAGGAGTGTCCCTTCCCTGTGCTGAGCAGCCGGTGGGCGGAGCCACCCTGTCTCACTGCACTGACTGACATAGAATCGAAACTAGGCCTCAGGCGAAGCCGGGGCCTAGATTTAAACATGCGGCCAGCGTGCAGGCACCATCGGCGCGGTTCTCCAGTGAAAACTGGAGAACCGGCCGGAAATGTTAAAACATACATATAACACATTCTCCCCCACAAATAAAGTACAAGGGACCCCTAGAAAGACCACTTTCTGTGGTAATAACGTCTCAGTACTTAGCTTGAGACGCAGGTGCCAGGTCCCTGGGGGGTCATCGCTCCGTCCGGCAGGATCCTGAACAGGGCTGCGGATGGAGACCGGTCTCCTGCAAAGCAGTGAGAACCGTGATGGCTCCCACTTCAAACCAGAGCCCCAAGGGATGGCGAAGGAGCGCGGCATGATAAGGCTCCAGGACTGAAATCAACCTTAACAGCACCGCCGACACAGTGGGGTGAGAAGGGACATGCAGGGAGTCCAGATTGGACCCGCTTTTCTTCCAAATCTTTGAAATCAAAAATCAAAAATCAGAGGATGCATGTGTGTGTGTGACCTCCTGAACACAAAGCATTGAACTGGTTGGATTTGTCATCCGGGGAGTGTATATGCTCGGAGGGAGGAGCTACACTTTTAGTGTAGTACTTTGTGTGTCCTCCGGAGGCAGAAGCTATACACCCATGGTTTGGGTCTCCCATAAGGAACGATAAAGAAATACTAAGTTATCCTCTGTACATGGAATAGTGACTAACTTAATGATTGCTGAGGGTATCACCACAGAGACCTCCCCAAAATCCCAATATCAAAGCACTGGAACCTGGAAATGAGCTCTACAGGACCCCATCCTGAATGAGCAGTTGTGCGCATGAGGAACCACGATGGAAGAAACGTCTGTTTATCATCTATCTGACTTCCAGAGAAAGTCAAGTGCAGCATAGAACATTCCCCAATACATTGGGCATAACTTAATATTTTGAGAATAATCCTTTAAAGGGAATCTGTCACGTGATTGTGTAGTACAATAGTAAGGTTATCTTTAGATAGGGCTTAGGCATACCTTTCACGATCAGTAACATTTATTGCTGTAGCTTGTCTCCTGCAGTAAGCTCCATAGTATTCAGTGTTTCCCGCACCCTAAACAAGTGTATGTAAACAATTTATATATTCACACCTCTCAGTGCATTCACTATCACTGCTGAGAGGTAGGAGGGAGTGTGGGTGGGGGCAGCAGTGAAAATTCAGTTCAGATATACTATCACTGATGCCAGCACTGAGAGGTGGGATCAGTATATATGGTATATGCAGTTTGTATTTACATATGCTTGACAAGTTACTAAGTCACATTGAATTCTAAGGGTATTTTCACACTTGCGTTCAGCAGAGTCCGTCACTATGGAGAATAGCGTAGTCCGTTAACGCACTGCGCTATTCTCCATAAACTTGTATGGACGACGCACTGTAACGCAAGTGTCAGCGTTGCATCAGCTGGACGACGCAGCGTCGTTATTTTGACGCTGCGCCGGGCAGGAGAAACGCAGCATGTAACTTTTTTTGAGCAGCGCAATCCGTAGCATTTCACTGCGGATGCTCTCTCTGGCTCCCTGCACCCGTAACCAAGGTAAATATCGGGTAAACAAGCAAAGTGCTTGGCCGATATTTACCCTCGCTACGTGTGCAGGGAGCCCGACACTTCCCCTCTTGGCTCCGCCCCCTCCCGCGCTCCACTCCGCATGTATGTACACACACACACACACACACACACACACACACAATACATACATATACATACACACACGCACACTCACCTGTCCTCAGCGCCATGGTCCGCTCAGCTCTACCCACTCCTCACTTCGCCCCCCGCATATATTCTCGGCGGCCGAATGATCAGCTGAGCGCCCGGCCGCCGGCATGTGAGAGGGCTCAGCTGAGTGCCCGGCCGCCGGCATGTGAGAGCGCTTAGCTGAGCGCCCTGCCGCCGGCATATGAGAGCGCTCAGCTGAGTGCCCGGCTGCCGGCATGTGAGAGCGCTTAGCTGAGCGCCCGGCCGCCGGCTATTGAGAGCGATCAGCTGAGCGCCCGGCAGCCGGCTATTGAGAGCGATCAGCTGATCGTTCACAATAGTCTGCTGCCGGTAAAACTGCAGAGAAGAAAAAAAGAAAAAAAAAAAAGCTTTCCGTTGTTTTGTACGATCCGTAGCATCCGTTGTGCCACTATATGCAACGCATCCGTTGCATCCGTCACACAACGCAATGCTACGGGAGCCGTCGCTTAAGTGGAGTACAACAAGATAACAGGAAGAGGGAGAGCTATAAAACTTACTGATCCTGAAAGGTCTCCTTAACCCCTATTTAAAGACAACATTAGAATTGTACAAGAAAATCACCTGACATCTTCCCTTAAATAAAATATTGGGAAAACAGTAAACTTACATTCATACTAAGCTCAGTTGTATGCCTGAAGAGATCCATCGTTTCATAGCTTCCAACAGTTTCTGCAATCAGCGCCTAAGGAGATGACAGATATTTGTGCAGTAAGAGAATGTGATTACTACACATCAACTCAGTTAAATAAATTAACAGTAAATTCAAGTAAAAAATTAGCTCATATATCCATGTCTGAGTTTGGCATAATGCTGATCTGCATGACACATACACTAAAAATACAAAATATATTTATTATGAGCAGCACTTTTACAGATTACACATATAAATATATATATTATAATCTACATAAATAGCGGAGTTATCTGCCATTGATCTGTGTTACAGTACAGCAAAGTCCAGCTGTCAATGGATGGCGATCACAAGTTATTTTGGGATATTTATCTACATCAGATTACATTACAAAGACTAAAATAGGGAGGAAACTTCTAAATTGTAAATAATCAGCACAAGCTATGCGGTCATCGAGCCATGAAGGAATGCTGGGATATTTCTGCTCTGTAGCCTTCACAATCGTTAATGCAGCTTTACGCTCTACCCCTCTGGTTGTATCTCAGGGATAATACAAATAGGGCTAGAATCATTATTTACTTTTTTTGTTATGGTATTCAATTTATGACGTAGTTCATGCATTTTGCACAAAATAAAAAATGCTTTTTATTTCGGTCTTTAACTTTTGCAACATTTTAATGCAAAAAGACATAAGTTTTGCTACAATGAGGCATAATTTGAGAAAAATTTCAGGTGCCCATAAAATCAATTCAGGAGTGACTGGCATACATTTGTGTAAAAATATAGGAAGTTTTTAAGAAATTACAATTGATTAATCAGCTGAAAAGATCTGGAAACCTCAAACTCTAAAAACCCCAGTGACAAATAAAAAAAAGGCCAACACATAGAATTAGACTTTTAAAAAGACACGCAAATAAAACACAGGCAAAAATTAGCTAACACTAGACAGAAAAGTCTCTTATGGTCAATCAGTGCGATGGCAGATCATTTACTAACGATCACCATATTCATTCTGCATCAGCCGTCCTGAAATGTATTGCACCAGCTACAGAGATTTTACACACAATGGCGCATATTTATGGACCCCTTAAGACCGCAGCCAATTTTTATTTTTGCGTTTCAATTTTTTTCCTCTCTGATTTTCAAATTATCTCTTCGCAGTTCATGCTGTTTGATAAACTTGTTTACTGTTAAGACTGTCTAGTCTAAGTTTCTATCACCATTTAGTTGGCTTTTGCAAAAACATCACTCGATGCAGATTTTTTTTAGCCTAAGCCAGAAATCCATACAGCACAAAGCAGAAGTAAAATCCTTTATTTTTCCCATTGCTTTTAAAGCCACTTTTGAGTGGGCTAAAAAACTGTTGATTATTTTAAAACACTGCTGTGTGGAGCTTCCTGTACCTAGTGATTTAAAGGGAACCAACCAGCAGGATTTTCATATATAAAGTAAAGCCAATGCTATACTGGCACTAGGATGCTGAATGTGAGCATAGCTTTTGTTCTGAGATTGGGTGTTTTATTTCAGAAATATGACCAGGTCCTAGCAATGCCCTGCTATTTGATTGACAGGTGCAACAGGGGCGGGAATATGTGGGTCGGGTCTTGCTATCTATTCCCACCCCTGTCTGCCTGCCTGGCCTTGGTAGGTTCTAGACTGTATGGGCTCCTTTTAGGTATGAGTCATTGCTGTCACATGATAGAGGCGTGTTTGAAATGCAGCCCATACAGTTTAGCATCTACCAAGGCCAGGGAGGCAGAGAGGGGCCTTTCCTATTTTTGGTGTTTCAATTGAATAAATTGCAAGTAGCCTGGCTGGATTCATTTTCCGCCATTATGATTATCATGCTTGGGTTTATTATATTTTAAAACTACTAGTTATTTAACCCTTGCTGTTTTGCTTTTTGGTCATTTTTAGAGAGGGGCAGGAATAGATAGCAAAAACTCACCCACATATTCCCACACTTGTTGCACCTGTCAATCAAATAGCAGTGCATTTCTGTAACTTTACTTGCACATATTTCTGAAATAAAACATCCAATCTGAACAAAAGCTATGCTTACATTCAGCATCCTAGTGCCAGTATAGCATTGGCTTTACTTTATATACAGTGGGTACAGAAAGTATTCATACCCTTTAAATTTGTCACTCTTTGTTTCATTGCAGCCATTTGGTAAATTCAGAAAAGTTATTTTTTTTCTCAGTAATTTACACTCTGCACCCCATCTTGACAGAAAAAAACAGAAATGTAGAAATATCACATGGTCATAAGTATTCAGAACCTTTGCTCAGACACTCATATTTAAGTCACATGCTGTCCTTTTCCTTGTGATCCTCCTTGAGATGGTTCTACTCCTTCCTTGGAATCCAGCTGTGTTTAATTAAACAGATAGGACTTGATTTGGAAAGTTGCACACCTGTCTATATAAGATCTCACAGCTCACAGTGCATGTCAGACCAAATGAGAATCATGAGGTCAAAGGAACTGCCCAAGGAGCTCAAAGACAGAATTGTGGCAAGGCACAGATCTGGCCAAGGTTACAAAAGAATTTCTGCAGTACTCAAGGTTCCTAAGAGCACAGTGGCCTCCATAATCCTTAAATGGAAAACGTTTGGGACTACCAGAATTCTTCCTAGACCTTTGAGTAATCGTGGGAGAAGAGCCTTGGTGAGAGAGGTAAACAAGAACCCCAAGATCACTGTGGCTGAGCTCCAGAGATGCAGTAGGGAGATGGGAGAAAGTTTCACAAAGTTAACTATCACTGCAGCCCTCCACCAGTCGGGCCTTTATGGCAGAGTGGCCTGAAGCCTCTCCTCAGTGCAAGACATATAAAAGCCCACATAGAGTTTGCAAAAAATCACATGAAGGACCCCTAGACTATGAGAAGTAAGATTCTCTGGTCTGATGAGACGAAGAAAGAACTTTTTGGTGATAATTCTAAGTGGTATGTGTGGAGAAAACTAGGCACTGCTCATCACCTGCCCAATACAATCCCAACAGTGAAACATGGTGGTGGCAGCATCATGCTATTGGGGTGTTATTCACCTGCGGGAATAGGACGACTGGTTGCAAATGAAGGAAAGATGAATGCGGCCAAGTACAGAGATATCCTGGAAGAAAACCTCTTCCAGAGTACTCTTTACCTCAGACTTGGCCAAAGGTTCACCTTCCAACAAGACAATGACCGTAAGCACACAGCTAAAATAACAAAGGAGTGGCTTCAGAACAACTCTTTGACCATTCTTGACTGGCCCAGGCAGAGCCCTGACCTAAACCCAATTGAGCATCTCTGGAGAGACCTGAAAATGGCTGTCCACCAGCGTTCACCATCCAACCTGACAGAACAGGTGAGTTATCTGCAAGGAAGAATGGCAGAGGATCCCCAAATCCAGGTGTGAAAAACGTGTTGCATCATTCCCAAGAAGACTCATGGCTGTACTAGCTCAAAATGGTGCTTCTGCAAAGGGTCTGAATACTTATGACCATGTGATATTTCAGCTTTTCTGGTTTAAAAAAATTAGCAAAAATGTCTACATTTCTGTCTTCTTTTCTGTCAAGATGGGGTGCAGAGTGTACATTAATGAGAAAAAAAATGAACCTTTCTGAATTTACCAAATGGCTGCAATGAAACAAAGAGTGAAAAATTTAAAGGGGTCTGAATTGTTTACGTACCCATTGTATGAAAATCCTGATGGTTGGTTCTCTTTAATGTGAAGTTATGACTTATCACTTTAATTTGAGCTCACCTGACCAATCCAGCATCTCACATAAGACGGATCGAGGGACTGGGCTACTTTGAAAGCTTGATGGCTCAGCTGTAAAATAAAAAGGCAGACCACATGTTTTACAGAAACCTAAGGAAAAATTAACTAACGATGACATTGCACCTGAGGACAATGTCCATAATATACAGGTAAACTGGAAACTGTAGCTACACTCTGCTTATTTCAGGCAGGCACAAGATCTCTGTGTTGTTTGGGTTTAGAACGTTTGCAACAATTTTCTTTTTGCTATTAAAGAGATTGTCTGGGAATTTTTTTTTTTAATCCATAGGATTGTAGCTGTTGAAAGTACACTTAGCAATACTCACCTTCTCACACTGCAGCACTAGGTCTGTTCTCATTTCTGCTGAGGGGCAGCATCAAAGGTGCCTCAAAAATATATACATACATCATTGCTGCTGCCAAACATAGGGCTCAGCGGCTCCTCTGATAACACAGAACACTAACAGCTGAACTCAGCGATTGTCTTCAGTGTTCACAAATGCTGGAGTTGTGACATCCCCACTACAGCCTGTCAACAAAGACTGCAGCAGCAGCAGGGAGGCAGTGCTGGAACGGGGGGTGGTGAGTATTGCACAATTTGATTTCCAAACCTGCATCGTTATGGCTAAAAAAAACGTATCATGGACAACCTATTTAACCCCATCATATATAGAAGAGAGGTATCTTCGTACCTTCATCTCTACATTGATAAAACCTCCTTACACAAGCTAGCTTCTCTGTGCAAAGTTCCCAACTGGAAAACCAAAGACTGCAGTTACATGGAGTCATGTTTGCAGGATATTATATAGAAGTCTATTCGATTGGTCAGACGCCTATTGATCTTACATTTATTGTCTATTTGATAAACAAATTATTAAAGTAAATCCAGACATAAACTAGGGGTAAACCTAGCATCAAGTCATCTTCTCAAGCTCAGCATAAGAGTTTACATGGCCTCGGTCTCCTTCCCCGGGTCCTGGAATTCTGTACAGAGCTGTGACACATTTCATTAAGGGACCCAAGGAGATCTGCGTTTATGACCGGCCACCAATACATTGTCACTATATTGTGCCAGAAGACAATTTTACATTGGCATTGCCTATTCACAAAATAACGCCATGAGGAAAAGCTCTCTCCACACACACAAGGGCACTCTGAATGCACTAAATAATGGTTAGCGCTGTTGGTTACCTGAAGATTTTAGCTGAGCTAGATATGCCACAATAACGCACTGCTATACGCTCAGTATAATTATTTTGCTTTGAACCCACGTTAAAGGGTTAGTCCAATCTCCAAGATCCTATCCCAATACGTAGTAGGTGTAATATTAATAATATTAGTAAATACCTCCAAATAGAAATGTAGTATAGTTCTCCTGATGTCTCTTACCTCATGTGCAGGGCATTGCAGCTTAGGTATCCATGGTAATGACCACGAGCAACTAAATAACTGTCACTATATGAGTGGATGTAGCCATGGATGCCTAAGCTGCAATGCCCTGCACATGAGGTAAGAGACATAGCTATATCGGGAGAACTATACTACCTTTCTAATTGGAGGTATTTTCTAATATTATTATTATTACACAAACTATATATTGAGATTTGGACATGGGAACACCCTTTTGTAAACTGAGTACCTCCTCAGTTCTGGACAGGTTTTCTTCTGTGCCTTGTCTCTCTAACGTTATATGTCCCTTGGTAGTAATGATACAAATTTTTTCCTTCAATCAACTGGGCGTGTACCATATGACTTTTGTGTTGGATTTTGTGTTTTCTCCTGTGATGCAGGCCAATCAAATCGCAGCTCTCACCAACAGAGAAGTTCTGTGGTATACGCCGAGTCGTTGAAGGAACAAATTTACATCATTATTTCCTGGTGCATAATATTGTAACCGAGGAGCACAGAGAGAAACAAAACAGAGTCAGTGGAGCAGCCGCATTTGTAGGAGGAACTGGGTTAAAAAAAATCAGAGTAAGGTGCTCTTTAAATTAAAATATACAGGAAAAAGAGCAATGTACTCCTGCAGGTTATCAGTATAAATTAAATTATAAACTGTCTATTAAACTGCTCCTGACAGATGGGGGTCCCAGATGAGATTTCCAATCAGAAAGTTATTGCATATCCTGTGCAAATTATTTTAGATTTCACAACTGATTCATCTCAGTGCATGTTTGGAATAGTAAATTAAGATGAGCAGGGGCATTTATTTTAGGCTGAAAACTTTTTCACTACAGTTTAGTTGCATATATATATATATATATATATATATATATATATATATATATATATATGTATATATACACATACACTGTACTTTTCGGATTATAAGACGCACTCTTCCTCCCAAAAATTTGGGAGGAAAATGAGGGGTGCGTCTTATTATCTGAATATAGCTTACCGGGAGGGGAGGCTGTCTGTGCACTTCTGTGTGCAGGCGGCCAGGTGTGTGTCGCTGTGTACAGGCGGCCGGGTGCCTGACGATGCCGGCGGCCGGGTGCCTATCGAGGCCAGCTGCCTCTCTGTGTGGGTGGACGGCCTGCTGGCTGCCACTGTGCGGGCGGGCGGGTGTGTGGACTGCGGTGGCTGTGCAGTGAGTATCACAGTCTGTCCGCGGTCCCAGTTTCAAATGATGGTGTCGGGAGTCAGCACGTGCGCAGAAGGAGCTCTTGGATGTGCCATCATTTGAATCGGGACTGTGGACAGACTGGGACACTCACTGCACCGGCCTGCTCCACTACTGACCCGCCACTGCCGCTGACCCGCCTCTGCCATCACTGACCTGCTGCTGTCACTGACCCGCCTCTGCCACCACTGACCTGCCGCCATCACTGACCCGCCGCTGACACCACTGACCTGCCGCCACTGCTAGCACAGCCTCTGTCTCCTGTGACCATGCTCCACCACTGTTGCTGCCCCCCTCCGATCAGCCAACAACGTAGTATAAGACGGACCCCATTTTTATTTTTTTTTACCTTTTTGTATCTCTAAATTTGGGGTGCGTCCTATAATCCGATGCATCTTATAAAACGAAAAATACGGTGTATGTATGTATGTATGATTATATATATATTATATATATATACATACACCGAATACACAGGTAGTATACCTTACCTCAATGTTTTCATTCAACAAATATAGAGCACCAAGGTTTGTCCAAGCAATGGCATTCTGCAAATAGATAAAAAAAATTACTTAAAGAGCTCCCAGAAAAAAACAACAAATTCTTCTCTAATACCGTATCAATACATGTCTTCTCCCATCCTCGAGGACGGCCTGATCCTCTCCTAGATGACGTGACTGCAATCAGCGTAGTCGGCTGATGCAGTGCCTTCTTTAGGGCAGGGTAACCACATACCCCTTTATTTTCCTGTTCAGTGCTGTAGAGTAGAGAAACCAGGTGTATGCCGCGCTGTCACCAGAAAGTCCAAATGTTGATTATTTTAAATTAAATTAAAATAATATCTGGACTTTCTGGTGACAGCGTGGCATACACCTGGTTTCTTCTCTCTAGCACAAAATTCTACCTAACCGGGACTGCTGCAGCCGCCATTTCTAAATTGTACTCAGGGGTTGTGACTGGCACAACCCTAATAGGGGAGTGTATTTGCCTGATTTCTTCAATTCCTTTGCCTGGTAAGACGCTATTCTGCGCTTTTATCCGTAGTTTCCATTATTCTCCTATGGCAGCCCTTCTTAGCTTATTTGTAGTATTCTGTTTGGTAATATTTATATATTCATTTATTGTTATATTTTTTATTGGTATAAATTATTTGGTTTATTTATTATCTTGGAGCTTCATATATTGCACAGATTGTTCCCAACACTTATCATGGTGTTTTGGGAAGTCTTGCATTTAATTTAGTACTGTTAGGCACTTTTTAAATGTTTTTAATGCAATTTTTAGCAACATGGATTATTTGTACTGATTCACTTAAAGGGAATCTATCACTAGGTTTTTGCCACCTAATCTGAGAGCAGCAGTATGAAGGTAGAGACCCTGATTCTAGCGATGTGTCACTTACTGGGCTGTGCAGTGTAGCTTTTATAAAATCACTGTTTAATTAGCAGGAGATTACCATTAGAGGACTACTTGGCATGCTGTTAGGTAGTCCAGCAGATGCAAAGCTCTTTATAACCCTGACGTACATTCAAATAACTGCTTGATCTGCAGGAGAGAAAACATTAATTTTACCAAAATGACTGCAAACAGCTCAGTAAGTGACACATTGCTGGAATCAGGGTCTCTGTCTCTATATTATGCTGCTTTCAGATGGGGTAGCAAAAACTGGGTGACAAATTCCCTTTAATGAACTATATTAACTGTTAGTTTGTGTGCATGACAAGTTTTATACAACTACTATTTTCTTTTTTGTGTATTGCTATACTTGTTTTGTTAACTACATAGGTTTCTAGCACCTACTTTTCCTTAACTACATCTGTGATTCCTACTTATGATGTTTTTTTATGGCCATTGTAAGCCTATGAGATGTACATTGGGAAAGCAAAGAAAGCAACCAAGTTTCCATAAGAAGAAACTGAGAATCTACCAAGCCGATTGCACTTATGTAATTGGAACATTAGAGGGGACAGTATAAGATGGTGAGCAGGAAGGCGTAAGAGAGTCACATGTAGCTTACATTAATGTTAAAATTGAAAAGCACAGACTCACATTTTGCTGACACTGGATTGATTTGATGAAAGCGTGCTGAGCAAGAGCCTTGTTGTTGACACCTGAAGATTCAAAGTGACCTCATTTAATGCAATTGGTAAAAAAAAAACCCGAAAAGTGGAGCCCCAAACCCTCATATGACGGTCAAGCGTTAATTCAAATGTACTTTAGCTGTAGTTTAATGTTCTTTTCTGATATGTCTATGGGTAAAGTCACATTTCTGCAGAACACCGAGCACCTCTAGGGCATGGCAGCTGCTCTTGGCTTCATTTAGAAGACAACTAAACACAGTATCTGACGCAAGACAGTCACTGTGATGTGAGAGGCTTGTAATTACTGGGATCGTAGAAAAAAAGTCTACAATTTACAAATAAGGAGTATATAGAATAAATGCACAAATGAAGGAATAAATGAAACACGGAATCTCACCATTGGAGCAAGAAATAACACCGAGTGCGTTCCAGTACTGGTGATTACCGCTGTCCATCATGATCGCCTTCTTAATGCACTAAATGCCAGGAGATAGAAAATATATGTGATTAGACAAATGACTTGTATTGGCAGGACAAGAAACCTCAACATTGTAAAAAGCCATAGAAGTAAGTAAATGCTTGAATAAGGTTTGCAATACATTACTTGTCAGATAAAACTGGGAAGGCTTCAATCATTGTAGCTCCAATGCCATTTAGCCTAAAACAGCAGTTGTGTTATTGTAATGAAGCGGTAAAAGACAGAGCTTTTTTATGTTCAATATGTCGCTAAGCTGTGTCGTCTTTTGTTAACCTGTCAATATATGGCAAATAGAACAGCACAAGCTGGCAACAAAGTTTCATCAAAATATGTGGTGTGATACAGAATACATAATAGCCGTGGTGGGAAAATCACCGTACAGAAACCATTAACAGAGCAGAAATCGCCTCCCAGGCAAAGCATGAATGTCAGAATGTACTGATGACTGATGGCCTAGGTCGCTAGCAGCTTTAACAATGTTATACTTTTAAATCCCTTCTAACATTTCACCATTATAGATGACCAGTAGCTTAATAAAAATGCAGTTCAGGTGAACCTGACATTAGAAAGGTTTGCTACAAACTGCAAACATCACAAGGGTTTAATGTTATGTAAAAACATTCAATAAAAACTACATGTGGTGGTCACTGTGGAGACAAGCTGCCTTTGAAAGTTTAATGGTTTAGCATATCGTACAAGAATGTGTGTGCATATATATATATATATATATATATATATATATATACAGTTAGGTCCAGAAATATTTGGACAGTGACACAATTTTCGCGAGTTGGGCTCTGCATGCCACCACATTGGATTTGAAATGAAACCTCTACAACAGAATTCAAGTGCAGATTGTAACGTTTAATTTGAAGGTTTGAACAAAAATATCTGATAGAAATTGTAGGAATTGTACACATTTCTTTACAAACACTCCACATTTTAGGAGGTCAAAAGTAATTGGACAAATAAACCAAACCCAAACAAATATTTTTATTATCAATATTTTGTTGCGAATCCTTTGGAGGCAATCACTGCCTTAAGTCTGGAACCCATGGACATCACCAAACGCTGGGTTTCCTCCTTCTTAATGATTTGCCAGGCCTTTACAGCCGCAGCCTTCAGGTCTTGCTTGTTTGTGGGTCTTTCCGTCTTAAGTCTGGATTTGAGCAAGTGAAATGCATGCTCAATTGGGTTAAGATCTGGTGATTGACTTGGCCATTGCAGAATGTTCCACTTTTTTGCACTCATGAACTCCTGGGTAGCTTTGGCTGTATGCTTGGGGTCATTGTCCATCTGTACTATGAAGCGCCGTCCGATCAACTTTGCGGCATTTGGCTGAATCTGGGCTGAAAGTATATCCCTGTACACTTCAGAATTCATCCGGCTACTCTTGTCTGCTGTTATGTCATCAATAAACACAAGTGACCCAGTGCCATTGAAAGCCATGCATGCCCATGCCATCACGTTGCCTCCACCATGTTTTACAGAGGATGTGGTGTGCCTTGGATCATGTGCCGTTCCCTTTCTTCTCCAAACTTTTTTCTTCCCATCATTCTGGTACAGGTTGATCTTTGTCTCATCTGTCCATAGAATACTTTTCCAGAACTGAGCTGGCTTCATGAGGTGTTTTTCAGCAAATTTAACTCTGGCCTGTCTATTTTGGAATTGATGAATGGTTTGCATCTAGATGTGAACCCTTTGTATTTACTTTCATGGAGTCTTCTCTTTACTGTTGACTTAGAGACAGATACACCTACTTCACTGAGAGTGTTCTGGACTTCAGTTGATGTTGTGAACGGGTTCTTCTTCACCAAAGAAAGTATGCGGCGATCATCCACCACTGTTGTCATCCGTGGACGCCCAGGCCTTTTTGAGTTCCCAAGCTCACCAGTCAATTCCTTTTTTCTCAGAATGTACCCGACTGTTGATTTTGCTACTCCAAGCATGTCTGCTATCTCTCTGATGGATTTTTTCTTTTTTTTCAGCCTCAGGATGTTCTGCTTCACCTCAATTGAGAGTTCCTTAGACCGCATGTTGTCTGGTCACAGCAACAGCTTCCAAATGCAAAACCACACACCTGTAATCAACCCCAGACCTTTTAACTACTTCATTGATTACAGGTTAACGAGGGAGACGCCTTCAGAGTTAATTGCAGCCCTTAGAGTCCCTTGTCCAATTACTTTTGGTCCCTTGAAAAAAAGGAGGCTATGCATTACAGAGCTATGATTCCTAAACCCTTTCTCCGATTTGGATGTGAAAACTCTCATATTGCAGCTGGGAGTGTGCACTTTCAGCCCATATTATATATATAATTGTATTTCTGAACATGTTTTTGTAAACAGCTAAAACAACAAAACTTGTGTCACTGTCCAAATATTTCTGGCCCTGACTGTATATATATATATATATATATATATATATATAT
The DNA here is from genome assembly GCF_048569485.1 of Anomaloglossus baeobatrachus. NCBI lineage: Eukaryota > Metazoa > Chordata > Amphibia > Anura > Aromobatidae > Anomaloglossus > Anomaloglossus baeobatrachus. Next base: position 820,166,644 of record NC_134353.1, on the reverse strand, counting down.
ATATATATATATATATATATATATATATATGTAAGCTGTATGTATACACTATATGGAGAAAAGTATTGAGACGCCAACACATTACAACTATAGGAGCTGTAATGCAGACGTCCCTGTATTGCTCTGCTGCCTCCGCCCAGCAGGGATGACGATGTGCTCTTCTCTGCAGCTGGCCATCAGTGTCCTCCCTTCTCCTTCCTCCTGCTCTGTCTGGGGAGCTTCCTCTGCTCATTGTCACCACATGCCGGGGCCTTCACATGTCTCACAGGCCTCTCAGTAAAATTCCTAAAGTACGCATGCTCCCTGCCTCTTAAAGAGACAGTGCACACACCCTAAGGTATCCCCAGCCTATGGATGGGATTCGCTATGTATTTATTTGGATTTTTCTTCTCATCATGTATTTAAGGTACCTTCCCCAGTGGGGAGGTGCCTGTGCAATTAGGTTCCTCGTGTATCTAGCCCCAGCCAGTATACCAGTCTTCTGGTACTCTCCAGTACCATCTCCAGCTTCCTCCTACTTCATCCTGCTAGCCTACAGTGCCAACATCTGCTTTATCAGACTTCGTCTTGCTAGCCTAATCTGCTCCTGCTTGCTGCTTCAACTCCGTCCTGCCTGGTCTCCACTACCTGCGTCCCTGACCATCCGGTCAGCTGCTGCAGTATTGGGAACTGCTCTGGAGTGGTACCTGGTGTCTACCGGCAGCCCAGTCCATCCTCACCATTGGAGGAACTAGTGAAGACCCGGTAGGTACTTAGTTACGCCCCTTCAGGGTAAGCCCGGTTGTGGCATAGTGGGCCTATTCTGACAGATTGCTCAGGCCATGGACCTTGCGAACTCCAAGCCAGCTCTGTCCTGCTAGACTCCAGTACTGACTCCTGCTTGCTTGTCTCCATACCCGCTCCTGCTTGCTGCTCCAACTCCATCCTGCCTGCTCTCCCGTACCTGCGTCCCTCTCCCTCCGGTCAGCTGCAGCAGTACTGGAAAGGTACCTGGCGTCTACCTGCAGTCCAGCCCATCCCCACCATCAGAAGCTTTGGTAAGTTGAAGCGCTCGCTTCATTCTTATTTTCTTTATTTATCTTTCTTTTTTTTTTTATTCGAGTGCCGGATCCAGATTAAACAGCCGGAATTCCGGGCCCAGGTCCGGCACCTGCGTACCTTTGAAGCCATGCGGATCTGGACTTTTACAGTTTGGAGCCACCCATCACTAATTCCGACGCCTCTCTGATGGTATCCCATGATAAGAATTAACATGTACTTCACAGCATTGAGGACACTATTAATCCTGATCAAATCTTAGACTACACTTACTGAAATTCAGCCCCAAACTAAGGGTTCACTCACATTTGCGTATTGAGTCCTATTTTCATCCAGAAAAGTTGGATGAGTGAAATCTATTTCGTATTCCATATGTCCTGTGACTGCTTTGCAAGTGGACGATTTCTTTCTCGCCTAGCATCCGTATGAAATACATATGCAATGTGTTTTTTTTTCTCAGTAATTCACTACAATCATTTACAAGAATAGTAATGTATCAGTAAAATTTGGATGGCATATTGATGACCTGTGTGCCATCCGTTTTTGTTTTTTTTTCTTGCACCCATAAACTTACAGTGATGAGTCTCACCCAATATATGCGGCCATACACAGTATGCTGAGATTTTTTCCTGAGGCTTATTCCAGCTGAGGAAAAACTAGCAGCTCTGCTCTGCCTCACTGAATATCATGAGTCTGAGTGCAGTGTGCAGTTTTTCTTTTCACATTCCACTAGTCCGTTTTATATGCAAGTGTACGTGAACCCTTACAACGAACCTCCACCATGCTTCACTGTTCCGGGAGACACTCATTATTGCACAGCTCTCCAGCCCTTTGGCAAGCAAACTGCCTTCTGTTTACAGCTAAATATTTCAAAATTTGACTTCTCATCAGTACAGATCACTTGCTGCCATTTTTCTGCACCCCAGTTTCTTTGTTCTCATGCACAGTTGAGCTGCTTAGCCTGGTTTCCATGTCTAAGACATATTTTTTGTACATTAATGAGAAAAAAAAATGAACATTTTTGAATTTACCAAACGGCTGCAATGAAACAAAGAGTGAAAAATTTAAAGGGGTCCGAATGCTTTCCGTACCCACTGTGTGTGTGTGTGTGTGTGTGTGTGTGTGTGTTTAATGCAGTTGTGATTTTTCTCATTTTCCATATCACTATCAAGGACTTCTGCAGGACTGATGGACAATCTAAGCTCCTTTTCCTTCTCCAGAATGGTTGGGTAAGTAACAATCACTATTGCCTCCAGATCCCCAATCTACTAAGGTACAACCTCTTCAACGTGTATGGAAACTGAAGATAGTCATATTATTTCAGCATAATCTTTGATTTACAGAATAGAATGAATCGACAGTAATTAGAGTAACTCTTTAAATACATTGCATGTCTTCTGTTCTTTATATATATAAAGGTTAAAGCATCATTCTCAACTCATGATTGCGGTCTCCTAATATTCCCTGCAGATTAATGGCTTCATGGAGCCTGTGCTGGTGATTTGCTTTTGATCTTCGTAACTGAAACTGTACATTAATATATGAAAACTACCAGGACTAATGGCTAATGCACTACAAAAACTCAGCCTAACTATTAAAGAACTTGTTGATTATTTCTGCTAACTACTGGAAGAAATGTGCTTTCAGCTCTGTACAATAAATCTGTGTTTCCATTGATAAATAAAGAATGCACTAAAATCTAATTATGTTACATGCATTGCAATGGATAAAATGCTAGTAAAAATGTAGACTTGTGGCGGTATAGAGCATACTGCAGATTTTTTAATCCAATATATGCTCTTTTGTCCAAACCAATACTTTCTAGTGCATGTAAATGGGGTTTACTAAACTCCCACTCACTTGTACTGAATCTACACAATGTATCAAGATGCCTAAATTGTACAGTGCTCAGTGATGGGAATATCCTGAGCATTTCACATTACCTGCACTGACTTTTCCAATAAATCAGTCTGGTTGCTTCCTGCGTTGTCTGAAATGAGCGAGTGCTGTGCCTGGTAGAAATAATTGATGCCAAGATCACACCAGATGTTTGCAGAAGGCTGAAGCTTCAGTGCCCGACCATAACACCTACAAAGAGTAAGGAACAGGGGTGTGCCAGATCAGTACCTCAATCCTCCACACATTTACACATCTGCTGAAGCCATCATCAAACACGCAATTATGGAAAAAAGAGAATTTTGTTTACTTACCGTAAATTCTTTTTCTTATAGTTCCGACATGGGAGACCCAGACCATGGGTGTATAGCTACTGCCTCCGGAGGACACACAAAGTACTACACTCAAACGTGTAGCTCCTCCCTCCGGGCTATATACACCCCCTGGATGACAATCTAACCAGTTCAGTGCAAAATCTGAAGGAGGACATCCACCCATAAGTAGAGATAGAGTAAAACTCGGAAAAACCGGAACCTCTGTCTACAACAACAGCCGGTGAAACATACGGAACAAGAACTGCCAACAGGCAACAGGGAGGGTGCTGGGTCTCCCATGTCGGAACTATAAGAAAAAGAATTTACGGTAAGTAAACAAAATTCTCTTTTTCCTCATCGTTCCTTATGGGAGACCCAGACCATGGGACGTCTCAAAGCAGTCCATGGGTGGGAAATAACCAAAACTGAGAAGTAGGCAAAACCTATCTTCACAAGTGGGCGATAGCTGCCTGAAGGATGCGTCTGCCCAAGCTCGCATCTGCCGAAGCATGAGCATGCACTTGGTAGTGCTTCGAAAAGGTGTGCAGACTAGACCAAGTGGCAGCCTGACAAACCTGCTGAGCCGTAGCCTGGTGCCTGAAAGCCCAGGAGGCACAGACAGCTCTGGTCGAGTGCGCCTTAATCCCTGGCGGTGGGGGCACCTGAGAATGCTGGTAGGCATCGGAGATGGCCGACCTAATCCAACGAGCTAGGGTCGGCTTAGAAGCCGAGAGACCCTTGCGCTGACCCGTGGTTAGTACAAAAAGTGAAGTGCACCGCCTAAAAGCGGCGGTGCGTGACACATAGATTCGGAGCGCCCGCACCAAATCCAAGGTATGCAACGCCTTCTCAAAGCGATGCACAGGGGCCGGACAAAGGGAAGGCAATGAAATGTCCTGGTTAAGGTGGAAAGGAGATACCACCTTAGGCAGAAAGTCCGGAGTCGGACGGAGAACCACCTTGTCTTGGTGAAAAACCATAAAAGGTGACTCCGAAGAGAGCGCAGCCAAATCAGAGACTCTCCTGAGAGAAGTTATGGCCACCAGAAAGACCACTTTCTGTGAAAGTCTAAACAAGGGAACCTCCCTAAGAGGCTCAAAGGGGGGTTTCTGTAAAGCCGTGAGGACCAGATTAAGATCCCAAGGATCCAAAGGCCGCCGGTAAGGAGGAATGATGTGAGATGCGCCCTGCATGAAGGTGCGCACCTGAGCCAGTCGGGCGATACGCCGCTGGAATAATACCGACAGAGCCGACACCTGTCCCTTGAGGGAATTGAGGGACAGTCCTAGCTGCAGACCGGACTGTAGAAAGGACAGGATGGTCGGCAAGGAGAACGGCCAAGGAGCATGGCCGGAAGAGCGACACCAGGACAGGAAAATCTTCCAAGCCCTGTGGTAAATCTTGGCCGAGGAAGACTTCCGAGCCTGAGTCATAGTGGAGATGACCTCAGAAGGAATGCCTGAAGCCGTCAGGATCCAGGACTCAAGAGCCACGCTGTCAATCTGAGAGCCGCAGAATTCTGTCGGAAGAACGGACCTTGAGAGAGAAGGTCTGGGCGGTCCGGGAGATGCCACGGCATTTCTACGGACAGACGGAGCAGATCTGGGTACCAAGCTCGCCTGGGCCAGTCCGGAGCAATGATTATGACCCGACGGCCCTCCATCCTGATCTTGCGCAGAACCCTGGGCAAGAGAGCTAGAGGGGGAAACACATAGGCCAGACGGAACTGGGACCAATCTTGAACCAGCGCGTCCGCTGCGAAGGCCTGAGGATCGTGGGAGCGAGCCACGTAAACCGGAACCTTGTTGTTGTGCCGGGATGCCATTAGATCCACTTCCGGAGTGCCCCACTTGCGGCAGATTGACCTGAACACTGCCGGATGAAGGGCCCACTCGCCGCTGTCCACGGTTTGACGGCTGAGATAATCGGCCTCCCAGTTTTCTACGCCTGGGATGTGGACCGCGGATATGGTGGACTTGGAGTCCTCCGTCCACTGAAGGATTCGTTGAACTTCCAACATTGCCAGGCGGCTGCGGGTCCCGCCCTGGTGATTGATGTAGGCAACCGCTGTCGCGTTGTCTGACTGGACTCGAATGTGCTTGCCCGCCAACAGGTGGTGAAAGGCCACGAGAGCTAGAAGAACAGCCCTGATTTCCAGCACATTGATCGAGAGGGCTGATTCGGACGGAGTCCAAGTGCCCTGTGCTCGGTGGTGGAGAAATACTGCCCCCCAGCCGGAAAGGCTGGCATCCGTGGTGAGAATCACCCAGGACGGAGTCAGGAAGGAGCGTCCCTGTGACAGAGAGAGGGGCCGAAGCCACCACTGAAGAGAGCTCCTGGTCTGCGGCGACAGAGCCACTAGCCTGTGCAAGGAAGAGGTCCGCTTGTCCCAACAGCGGAGAATGTCCAGCTGCAGAGGACGCAGATGGAACTGGGCAAAGGGAACCGCTTCCATTGACGCCACCATCTGACCCAGCACCTGCATGAGGTGCCTGATGGAATGACGGCGGGGCTTCAACAGAGAGCGCACTGCCAGATGAAGGGACTGCTGTTTGACTAAGGGCAGCTTCACAAGTGCCGGCAGAGTCTCGAATTGCATCCCTAGGTACGTAAGTTCCTGGGTCGGGGTCAGAGTGGACTTGGGCAGATTGACAAGCCACCCAAATTGAACAAGCGTGGCGAGAGTGAGCGAAACACTCCGCTGGCAGTCTGCACTGGATGAGGCATTGACTAGAAGGTCGTCCAGGTAGGGGATTACTGCCAACCCCTGGAGATGCAGGACCGCAACCACTGCTGCCATGACCTTGGTGAATACCCGAGGGGCTGTGGCTAACCCGAAGGGGAGAGCCACGAATTGGAAATGTTCCTCTCCGATTGCAAAGCGTAGCCAACGCTGGTGTGAAACCGCAATAGGCACATGCAGATAGGCATCTCTGATGTCGATGGATGCTAGAAAATCTCCTTGGGTCATTGAGGCAATGACCGATCTCAGAGATTCCATGCGAAAGCGCCGCACCTGAACATGCTTGTTGAGAAGCTTGAGGTCCAGGATGGGCCGGAAGGAACCGTCCTTCTTGGGGACTAGGAAGAGGTTTGAGTAGAAACCTCTGAACCGTTCCCGGGCGGGAACCGGAACAATTACTCCGTTGGCCTGCAAGGATGCCACGGCCTGAGAGAAGGCGGCGGCCTTGGAGCAGGGGGGAGTGGACAGAAAAAATCTGTTTGGCGGGCTGGAAGAAAATTCTATCCTGTAGCCGTGGGAGATGATATCCCGCACCCACTGATCGGAGACGTGTTGAAACCACACGTCGCCAAAGCGGGAGAGCCTGCCTCCGACCAAGGACGTTGCTGGCGCCGCCAGATAGTCAAGAGGAGGCTGCCTTAGTGGCAGCGGCTCCTCCGTTCTTCTGAGGACGCGGTTTCGCGCGCCAGTTGGGTTTACGATCCTTGGCTGAGGTAGTGGACGAAGCTGAGGGCTTAGAGGATGACCAGTTAGAGGAACGAAAGGAACGAAACCTCGACTGGTTCCTGCCCTGGACAGGTCTTCTGGTTTTAGTTTGTGGCAGGGAAGTACTCTTCCCGCCAGTAGCTTCCTTAATAATTTCATCCAGTTGTTCACCGAACAGCCGGGACCCAGCAAAGGGGAGCCCAGCAAGGAACTTCTTAGAAGAAGCGTCTGCTTTCCACTCTCGAAGCCACAAGATCCTGCGGATCGCGAGAGAATTAGCGGAAGCCACCGCCGTGCGGTGAGAGGCCTCCAGAATGGCAGACATGGCGTAGGATGAAAAAGCCGAAGCCTGGGAGGTCAAGGCAACCATCTCGGGCATAGAGTCCCTAGCGAGGGAATGTATTTCCGCCAGAGAGGCAGAGACTGCCTTAAGAGCCCACACTGCTGCAAAAGACGGGGAGAACGAGGCTCCTGCCGCCTCATATACAGATTTGGCCAGAAGGTCAACCTGGCGGTCAGTGGGATCTTTAAGAGAGGTGCCATCGGCCACAGATACTACTGTCCGGGCTGAGATTCTCGACACCGGAGGGTCCACCTTTGGGGACTGAGCCCACTCCTTAACCACCTCTGGTGGAAAGGGAAAACGGTCATCAGAACTACGCTTTGGAAAGCGTTTGTCAGGACAGGCCCTGGGCTTGGTCACAGTGGCCTGAAAACTGGAGTGGTTAAAAAACATACTCCTTGCTCTCTTAGGTGAGGTAAACTGGTGTTTTTCTACCAGAGAGGCTTGTTCCTCTGACACTGGTGGATTGAGGTCCAGTACGGAGTTAATGGATGCAATCAAGTCACTAACATCTGCATCACCCTCAGATAAATCAATGGGGTACATAGAGGTAGCGTCTGAGCCCACAGTAAAGGTATCCTCCTCGCCTTGCACCTCAGCTTGTGAATCAGAGCCGTGGGACGAGGAAGGAGAAGGATCCCTGCGTCTCCGTTTAGGAGGACGGGGTCCTAACACCTGCTCTGAGAGCTCTGCAGAGCTCGGAGCAGCAGAGGCACCCTGAGAAGGGGGCTGATGCATGGTCAGCAGAGTCCGGGACAGCTGTCCCATGGAGTCGGCAAAGGACTGTGAGATAGCCTTAGAAAACGATGCTACCCAAGCCGGGGGTTCAGCCACCGGTGCCGGAGCAGCCTGAGGGACCCCTGAGAAGGCTCCAGGCTGAGGCACCACCATGTTAGAGCAGGCCTCACAATGAGGGTATGTGCTCGGTTCTGGCAGAATGAGCTGACATGCAGTGCATATAGCGTACAGCTTAGCAGTCTTCTTGCTCCTAGTGACAGACATGCTGCTGAGGTGGAGGCTCTGCAGTAATAATAATAATACACTCCTGTAGAATGATCCCTGAGAGTGTATAATAAAAGCCCACAACCAGAGGTTGTTGCTTACCAGACCGAATGACCCCTGTGTGTGCCCTCCGGATTCCACAGCTCGGACCCCCAGTGAAGCGTCTGCCTTCCAGGATGCAGAGCTGCAGCAGCCAGCGCCGATCAGTGTGAAGACGCTGATAAAATGGCGCTGGAGTGAGGAGGGGGGGCGGGGATTAGCCCAGGAGCGGGAAAACGGAGGGCCAAGGAGAGATACAGGGGAGGGAAACATCTCCTCAGAGAGGAGTGTCCTCCCCTCTGCTGAACGGCCGGTGGGCGGCGCCACACTTTTCCCCTGCGTGAATCATGCAGGGGAAGCTGAAAACGAAACTAGGCCGCAACTGAAGCCGGGGCCTAGATTTTTACATGCGGCCGACGAGCAGGCACCGTCGGCGCGGTTCTCAGGAAAAACCCAGAGAACCGGCCGGAAATCACAACAAAGTAACAAAACACACTCTCCCCACAATAAATGTACCCGGGACCCCTGAAAAGCGTCTCAATACTTAGCTTTGAGGCGCAGGGCCAAGTCCCTGGGAGAGGGGCTGTTAAACGCTCTGTCCGACAGGAACCAGACAGGGCTGCGGATGGAGACCGGTCTTCTGCAAGGCAGAAAGAACCGTGATGGCTCCCACTTCAAGCCAGAACCCATGGGATGGCGAAGGAGCACGGCATGTGAAGGCTCCAGCCTTGTAAAGTCAACCTTAACAGCACCGCCGACACAGTGGGGTGAGAAGGGACATGCCGGGAGTCCAGACTGGACCCGCTTTTCTTCCATATCTTTGAAATCAAAAATCTTAAAAATGAAAAATCAGAGAATGCATGTGTGTGTGTGACCTCCTGAACACAAAGCATTGAACTGTTTAGATTGTCATCCAGGGGGTGTATATAGCCCGGAGGGAGGAGCTACACGTTTGAGTGTAGTACTTTGTGTGTCCTCCGGAGGCAGTAGCTATACACCCATGGTCTGGGTCTCCCATAAGGAACGATGAAGAAAACACATTTTATAATTAGAAATAAAAAAAAAAAAGTGATAATGCAAGGTGCAGACCATTTCTACAGTGTACACCAGGAACACATGCATATACTACTCGTAGATGTATCCACAGACTTCTATGGATTAAAAATGTCTTTCCGGCATATGACTTGTCTAACATTATACAAATTCTGAATTAACAATGAAGTACTTAGTTCCTACCTTGCTCCAAGTTCCAAGATCTCCGATTTATTCAGTAGCTTCTGATCTGTATTCTGTCCTACAATGGCGCCCATGACATGAACTCTGACTTTGGCTGGAGAGACCAGATGCAAACAGGAGCAAGAATCTCCAAGTAGTTTCCAAAGACATAATAGGTCAGGACGCTGCTGAACAGCTCTGTAATTTATAAAAGAAAAAGGGATTTTATCCATAATGAGTAAATACATTTTCTGGGCCCTGATGCAGCAGGCAGGTCAGTATTCCAGGAGCCCTGCAAACTCCCTCCTACCTGCAGCTCTTCTTTTAATTATCCGACCTGGTGTGACATTGTGCGTGTGTCACACCATTTCAATAACATTGCAATCGGCTAGTTAATCAAAAGAGGATCCACGGATGCTGACAGGTAGGGGACAGATTTCAGGGCTCCTGTATAGCAGAAACAGAATACTGACCTGTCCACTAGGCCAGTGTCCTAAAAATTAATTAGCTAATATCTAAAAATAATATGCAATAATCACATATACTCTTTTATATGTTTATGGATGCAATGATCATTACTAGTGATGGGCGAATAGTAACTATTCCGGTATTTGTCACGAACAACAAACCTAATTCAAGGAACCCGAGCATTTTTCTTACCGTGATGAATGCTGGAATAGTACTCGGTATTCGGTAAGCATTACCTCAACATGAACAGTTACTATGTGCTCATCATTAATCATGACTTAATGTGATGGAAATTAGTGTATGATACTAACCTTGTCAAAGATCCAATCGAGGATAGAAAAAGTCAGCAATCACCGTATCTTCATTCGTGGGTATTTATTTTACATGTGGATCGGGTACAGCATCGAGGGGAGGTGAGGAGAAGCAAATGGGATACGACGACGGCTGGCCGTTTCGCAGAAAATGTGCTTCGGCAGGTCCTGTGCGACATTTTGTGCTAAACGGCCAGCCGTCTTCCTACCCCATTTGCCTCTGAATGAAGTTACGGTGATTGCTGCCATTTTCTATCCTCGATTGGATCTTATTACATGGACTATTTGTTTGGATGGTGCACCCGTACACTCTGTGGTCTCAAGATGATCCATGCATAGCAACCGACTAGGAGGATTAGCAGTGCCCGATGAACCTTTTTGTTTTCTCACTAACCTTGTCAAATACTCAAGACCCTTTGCGATGATATCCACAGCTTTGCCATCAAGGAAATCAGCAAGTGCTCCTTTAGCAAGCATAAGGTGACATTCACCGAGCCCTACAAGATATATAAAGCTGATGACTTATACTAAACAATTCATCTGCTACAAGATGTGGAAGATAGAAAAGAAAAGAAATAACCTTAATATTAGGAAATAGTCTATTTACACAAGTGATCATGGATTGCGATCATGTTAGAATCTTAGCAGTAATTTCACATGCTCATACCAGATACCAGATTCACGCAGCCTCTAAATACGGACAGTGCTGGAATCACAATGCCCGGATGACTGCTGGTTCTCCTGACCTGAGATCACTGCCTATTGGGGGTAAACTCAGGTCAGAAGCCCTGAAGGGTAAAGCTGGGTTCACACATAGCGACAACGACATCGCTGTTACGTCACCATTTTCTGTGACGTAACAGCGACCTTGTAAGTCGCTGTTATGATCGCTGCTTAGCTGTCAAACACAGCGACGCAGCAGCGATCATAACGGCTCTACATGTGCAGAGAGCAGGGAGCCGCGCACACTGCTTAGCGCTGGCTCCTTGCTCTCCTAGCTACAGTACACATAGGGTTAATTAACCCGATGTGTACTGCAGCTCCATGTCACAGTGCAGAGAGCAGGGAGCCGCGCACACTGCTTGCTCTCCTAGCTACAGTACACATCGGGTTAATTAACCCGATGTGTACTGCAGCTACATGTCACAGTGCAGAGAGCAGGGAGCCGCGCACACTGCTTAGCGCTGGCTCCTTGCTCTCCTAGCTACAGTACACATAGGGTTAATTACCTGATGCGTACTGCAGCTACATGTGCACAGAGCAGGAGCCAGCACTAGCAGCAAGAGCGGCGGAGGCTGGTAACGAAGGTAAATATCGGGTAACCAGGGAAAGGTCTTCCCTTGGTTACCCAATGTTTACAGTGGTTACAGCTTTCCGCAGCTGCCAGACGCCGGCTCCTGCTCCCTTGATTTCGTCGCTCTCTCGCTGTCACACACAGCGATGTGTGCTTCACAGCGGGAGAGCGACGACGAAAAAATGAAGCAGGACATTCAGCAACGACCGGCGACCTCACAGCAGGGGCCAGCTCGTTGCTGGATGTCACACACAGCGACAGCGACGGGACGTCGCTGCAACATCACAGAAAATGGTGACGTAGCAGCGACGTTGTTGTTGTCGTCGCTGTGTGTGACACCACCTTAAGATGGGTATTGCAATCAGAACACAGCATGTGTTCAGCAAACACGTGAAATTGGCCACAATGGGGTTAATCAGGTTTTTCACAATAGTCTAGAGTCACTCTATGTGACTAAAGATCTCTAAATCCTTACATCGCAGTGCTGGTGGCAAGAGCGAGCAGTCGACTGCAACTATGCGACTTACTTACTTCATGCCATTCCGAAAAGACGTGCACCGCCTCTCTCAATACAAATTAATTTAGTGAGACCGCACACATCTGTCGGAATGTGTCCGGGACGACTTAAAGGGGGTTTCCCAAGAGCAAAGTTATTTTCAAAGTTCATCTTAATCAATAGAACTTATAATAATAATAATTTAAACAATTGGATGTGTTTAAAATAATGTTCCTGTGCTGAGATAATCATATATATGTGTCCCTGCTATGTACTATGTAATGGCCGTGTCTCACCGTACAGGGCCATGGTCTAATCATACCACATCTCCTGGGCTGGGGAGGAAGCAAAACAGTATATAGGTAGCATAGCATGAGATCGTATCGGCTTCTTTTGTTGGTAAAGCATTTCCCTGCATGTTTTTAGAAAATGCTTTACCTCATAGAAGAAGGGAATTTTGTTTACTTACCGTAAATTCCTTTTCTTCTAGCTCCAATTGGGAGACCCAGACAATTGGGTGTATAGCTATGCCTCCGGAGGCCACACAAAGTATTACACTAAAAGTGTAAAGCCCCTCCCCTTCTGCCTATACACCCCCCGTGCTCACGGGCTCCTCAGTTTTGGTGCAAAAGCAAGAAGGAGGAAAAAATTATAAACTGGTTTAAAGTAAATTCAATCCGAAGGAATATCGGAGAACTGAAACCATTCAACGTGAACAACATGTGTACACAAAAACAGGGGCGGGTGCTGGGTCTCCCAATTGGAGCTAGAAGAAAAGGAATTTACGGTAAGTAAACAAAATTCCCTTCTTCTTTGGCGCTCCATTGGGAGACCCAGACAATTGGGACGTCCAAAAGCAGTCCCTGGGTGGGTAAATAATACCTCATAATAGAGCCGTAACGGCTCCGTCCTACAGGTGTGCAACCGCCGCCTGAAGGACTTGCCTACCTAGGCTGGCATCTGCCGAAGCATAGGTATGCACCTGATAGTGTTTCGTGAAAGTGTGCAGGCTCGACCAGGTAGCTGCCTGACACACCCGCTGAGCCGTAGCCTGGTGTCGCAAGGCCCAGGACGCTCCCACGGCCCTGGTAGAATGGGCCTTCAGCCCTGAGGGAACCGGAAGCCCCGAGGAACGATAAGCTTCGAGAATTGGTTCCTTGATCCACCGAGCCAGGGTTGATTTGGAAGCTTGTGTCCCTTTACGCTGGCCAGCGACAAGGACAAAGAGTGCATCCGAGCGGCGCAGGGGCGCCGTACGAGAAATGTAGACTCTGAGTGCTCTCACCAGATCTAACAAGTGCAAATCCTTTCCACACTGGTGAACTGGATGAGGGCAAAAAGAAGGTAAGGAGATATCCTGATTGAGATGAAAGGGGGATACCACCTTGGGGAGGAATTCCGGAACCGGACGCAGAACCACCTTGTCCTGGTGAAACACCAGGAAAGGAGCTTTGCATGACAACGCTGCTAGCTCAGACACTCTCCGAAGTGAAGTGACTGCTACTAGGAAAACCACTTTCTGCGAAAGGCGTGCGAGCGAAATATCCCTCATTGGCTCGAACGGTGGTTTCTGAAGAATCATCAGCACCCTGTTCAGATCCCAGGGTTCTAACGGACGCTTGTAAGGAGGGACGATGTGACAAACCCCTTGCAGGAACGTGCGTACCTGTGGGAGTCTGGCCAGGCGCTTCTGAAAAAACACAGAGAGCGCAGAGACTTGTCCCTTAAGGGAGCCTAGCGACAAACCCTTTTCCAATCCGGATTGAAGAAAGGACAGAAAAGTGGGCAAGGCAAATGGCCAGGGAGAGAAACCCTGAGCAGAGCACCACGACAGGAATATTTTCCACGTCCTGTGGTAGATCTTGGCGGACGTTGGTTTCCTAGCCTGTCTCATGGTGGCAATGACCTCTTGAGATAATCCTGAAGACGCTAAGATCAAGGACTCAATGGCCACACAGTCAGGTTGAGGGCCGCAGAATTCAGATGGAAAAACGGCCCTTGAGACAGCAAGTCTGGTCGGTCTGGCAGTGCCCACGGTTGGCCGACCGTGAGATGCCACAGATCCGGGTACCACGACCTCCTCGGCCAGTCTGGAGCGACGAGGATGGCGCGTCGGCAGTCGGCCCTGATCTTGCGTAACACTCTGGGCAACAGTGCCAGAGGGGGAAACACATAAGGAAGCTGAAACTGCGACCAATCCTGAACTAAGGCGTCTGCCGCCAGAGCTCTGTGATCTTGAGATCGAGCCATGAATGTTGGGACCTTGTTGTTGTGCCGTGACGCCATTAGGTCGACGTCCGGCATCCCCCAGCGGCAACAGATCTCCTGAAACACGTCCGGGTGAAGGGACCATTCCCCTGCGTCCATGCCCTGGCGACTGAGAAAGTCTGCTTCCCAGTTTTCTACGCCCGGGATGTGAACTGCGGAGATGGTGGAGGCTGTGGCTTCCACCCACATCAAAATCCGCCAGACTTCTTGGAAGGCTTGCCGACTGCGTGTCCCACCTTGGTGGTTGATGTAAGCCACCGCTGTGGAGTTGTCCGACTGAATTCGGATCTGCTTGCCTTCCAGCCACTGCTGGAACGCTTTTAGGGCAAGATACACTGCCCTGATCTCCAGAACATTGATCTGAAGTGAGGACTCTTGCTGAGTCCACGTACCCTGAGCCCTGTGGTGGAGAAAAACTGCTCCCCACCCTGACAGACTCGCGTCCGTCGTGACCACCGCCCAGGATGGGGGTAGGAAGGATTTCCCCTTCGATAATGAGGTGGGAAGAAGCCACCACCGAAGGGAAGCTTTGGTTGCCTGAGAGAGGGAGACGTTCCTGTCTAGGGACGTCGGCATCCTGTCCCATTTGCGTAGGATGTCCCATTGAAGAGGACGCAGGTGAAACTGCGCGAAAGGAACTGCCTCCATTGCTGCCACCATCTTCCCCAGGAAGTGCATGAGGCGCCTCAAGGGGTGTGACCGACCTTGAAGGAGAGATTGCACCCCTGTCTGTAGTGAACGCTGTTTGTCCAGCGGAAGCTTCACTATCGCTGGAAGAGTATGAAACTCCATGCCAAGATATGTCAGCGATTGGACCGGTGTCAGATTTGACTTTGGAAAATTGATGATCCACCCGAAACTCTGGAGAGTCTCCAGAGTAACGTTGAGGCTGTGTTGGCATGCCTCTTGAGAGGGTGCCTTGACCAGCAGATCGTCCAAGTAAGGTATCACCGAGTGACCCTGAGAGTGGAGGACCGCAACTACTGTAGCCATGACCTTGGTGAAAACCCTTGGGGCTGTCGCCAGGCCGAACGGCAGTGCCGCGAACTGAAGGTGTTCGTCTCTTGTGGCGAAGCACAGGAAGCGCTGATGCTCTGGAGCAATCGGTACGTGGAGATAAGCATCTTTGATATCGATCGATGCTAGGAAATCTCCTTGGGACATTGAGGCGATGACGGAGCGGAGGGATTCCATCCGGAACCGCCTGGTCATTACGTGTTTGTTGAGCAGTTTTAGATCCAAAACAGGACGGAAAGACCCGTCCTTCTTTGGAACCACAAACAGGTTGGAGTAGAAACCGTGACCCTGTTGCTGAAGAGGAACCGGGACCACCACTCCTTCTGCCTTCAGAATGCCCACCGCCTGCAGAAGAGCCTCGGCTCGCTCGGGAGGCGGAGATGTTCTGAAGAATCGAGTCGGAGGACGAGAGCTGAACTCTATCCTGTAACCGTGAGACAAAAAGTCTCTCACCCAACGGTCTTTTACTTGTGGCAGCCAGGTGTCGCAAAAGCGGGAGAGCCTGCCACCGACCGAGGATGCGGTGTGAGGAGGCCGTAAGTCATGAGGAAGCCGCCTTGGTAGCGGCACCTCCGGCGGTCTTTTTAGGGTGTGATTTGGACCGCCATGCGTCGGAGTTCCTCTGATCCTTCTGAGGCCTTTTGGACGAGGAGAATTGGGACTTGCCCGCCCCCCGAAAGGACCGAAACCTCGACTGTCCCCTCCTCTGTTGGGGTGTTTTTGGTTTGGCCTGGGGTAAGGATGTTTCCTTTCCCTTGGATTGTTTGATGATTTCATCCAATCTCTCACCAAACAAGCGGTCGCCAGAAAATGGCAAACCAGTTAAGCACTTTTTGGAAGCCGAATCTGCCTTCCATTCCCGTAGCCACAAGGCCCTGCGTATTGCCACCGAATTGTCGGCTGCAACCGCCGTACGGCTCGCAGAGTCCAGGACCGCATTAATAGCGTAGGACGCAAATGCCGACGTTTGAGAGGTTATGGACGCCACCTGCGGCGCAGACGTACGTGTGAGTGCATCAATTTGCGCCTGACCAGCTGAGATAGCTTGGAGTGCCCATACGGCTGCGAATGCTGGAGCAAAAGACGCGCCGATAGCTTCATAGATGGATTTCAACCAGAGCTCCATCTGTCTGTCAGTGGCATCCTTGAGTGAAGCTCCATCTTCCACTGCAACTATGGATCTAGCCGCCAGTCTGGAGATTGGAGGATCCACCTTGGGACACTGAGTCCAGCCCTTGACCACGTCAGGGGGGAAGGGGTAACGTGTATCCTTAAGGCGCTTGGAAAAACGCTTATCTGGACAAGCTCGGTGTTTCTGGACTGCCTCTCTGAAGTCAGAGTGGTCCAGAAACATACTCATTGTACGCTTAGGAAACCTGAAACGGAATTTCTCCTGCTGAGAAGCTGACTCCTCCACTGGAGGAGCTGAGGGAGAAATATCCAACATTTGATTGATGGACGCAATAAGATCATTCACTATGGCGTCCCCATCAGGAGTATCAAGGTTGAGAGCGGCTTCAGGATCAGAATCCTGATCAGCTAGCTCCGCTTCATCATATAGAGAGTCCTCTCGCTGAGACCCTGAACAATGTGATGATGTCGAGGGGATTTCATAGCGAGCTCGCTTAGTCGGTCTGGGACTGCGTTCCATGTCAGAGACCTCACCCTGGGATCTATGAGACACCCCGGGAGAACATTGTTGTTCCAACTGAGGGGAACCAGGGGGCAATGATTCCACAGTGCCCATGGCTTGAGATGCCGGCCTGGACTGCAAGGCTTCTAATATCTTAGCCATAGTCTCAGAAAGTCTTTCAGTAAAAACTGCAAACTCCGTCCCTGTCACCTGGACAGTGTTAACAGGTGGTTCTCCCTGGGCCACCCTTAGCAGAGGCTCCGGCTGAGTAAGTGCCACAGGGGCCGAGCATTGCACACAATGAGGGTCAGTGGAACCTGCCGGCAGTATAGCCGTACATGCTGCACAGGCAGCATAGTAAGTCTGTGCTTTGGCACCCTTGCTATTTGTGGACGACATGCTGTTGTCTCCTCTGAGCAATCCAGGAGGGTATATAGCCAAAAATCAACCGTGCACCATACAGTGTAAAGTATAGCCTATAATCATATAATCTATAAGTACACTTCTGCACCAGTGGGGCCAGCACCTAGGTGCTGCTTACCGCCCGCGCAATGCGGTTGTGTGGTCACCAGAATTCCTGCCTGGGTCTCCCTGAGCTTGTCTCCCTTCTCCAGCGTTAGCAGAGCTGACAGGAATGGCTGCCGGCGTCCTGAGGAGAGGAGGGGGCCGTGGGCGTGCCCTAGAAAGTGCGGGAATCTGGTGCCCCACTGTGCACAGTGAGGGGGGTGGAGTATGCAAAGCATGCTCCAGCCTCAGTTGCTGACGTCCTTTACAGCGTCCCGCCCTTCCCCTGACTGGCAGGCCTGGGGGCGGGAAAAGAATGAGACTAGGCCGCAAAAGCCGGGGACTAAAGTTATAAGCGCGGCCGCCGTATAAGCGCGGTCGGCGCGGAAGTCCCCGGCGCACTAACAGTCCCAGCCGCGCCGCAGTGATAACAATGGCAGCGGCGGTCAGCGCGGCAGTCCCCATACACTAACACACTCAGCGACGCTGTAGTGTGTAAAGGCACAAACGCAGTCAGCGCCGCGGTCCCCTGTGCACTAGCACACCCAGCAATGCTGGAGTGTTGCTGTGCGCGGTCCCCACGGGGACACAGAGTACCTCAAAGTAGCAGGGCCATGTCCCTGAACGATACTCGGCTCCTATCCAGCAGAGTCCTCAGGAGCTGTGGATGGAGCACGGTCTCATGTGCCTGGAGACCGATAGGATCCCACTTCACCCAGAGCCCTAAGGGGGATGGGGAAGGAAAACAGCATGTGGGCTCCAGCCTCCGTACCCGCAATGGATACCTCAACCTTAACAACACCGCCGACAAGAGTGGGGTGAGAAGGGAGCATGCTGGGGGCCCTGTTATGGGCCCTCTTTTCTTCCATCCGACATAGTCAGCAGCTGCTGCTGACTAAGCTGTGGAGCTATGCGTGGATGTCTGCCTCCTTCGCACAAAGCATAAAAACTGAGGAGCCCGTGAGCACGGGGGGTGTATAGGCAGAAGGGGAGGGGCTTTACACTTTTAGTGTAATACTTTGTGTGGCCTCCGGAGGCATAGCTATACACCCAATTGTCTGGGTCTCCCAATGGAGCGCCAAAGAAAGAATAATTTGGATTCCTGTGCTGTAATGTCTGTATACTTTATTACTTCCTCCTCAGCCCAGGAGATATGGTATAATCAGAGCAAGTCCAAGTTACAGTCAGACACAGCCATTACATAGTACATAGCAGGAGCACATTTATAAAAATGTATAAATTTATAAACATTTTTTTAAAACACATCCAAATGTGAAAAGTATTATTATTCCAAGATCGACTGATTGCAATTAACTTTAAAATGAATGTTGTTCGTGGGAAAACCCCTTTAATATCAGAGTAGTGGGTGTCTGATAGCTGGCAACTCCACCTGTTAGGGTGAACACTTAACCAGGGTTCACACATGTTGCCTACTGCTTGATTCTAATTGGTGTGGATTGAGTGCATGCTTGAAAAATTAGATCAGACACACAGTTGGATATTCATCTTTCCTCGATCGAGGTCGGCCCAGAACTGCCAGATTTATTCAAGACCATGCCTCTATATAACTTAGGGAAGGGGCATGGTCGGCTCTACAGTGGGCATGCTCAAATGTGTTCATTGGTCAGTGGGTTGAACAATGTGTTAGTCCATGAGCTGATTGGTGGGCGTCATCGTAGGCAGGTCTATGACGTCATTGGACAGATACATGGTGATGCTGATGGGAGGGTCTATGTCGTCATCTGGTTGATCCATGCTGATTGGAGGGTCTATGATGTCATCGGTGGCCATCTTAGTTATATCTGAAAACCTGGCTCATGTAAGGGAAATTGACACATTTTCCACAATCCCCTGTCAAGAGGTTAATTAAATATTTGATCTAATGGCTCTCCTTAACACACCTATAATCAGTTACCAGCCTCAGCAAAGGTTGAATGTAAACACTCTATGGAGTTTAGTGGCCGCTCTCCCGGTACTGGAGATCAACTATCCCATCTGCAGTAACCAAGAGCAGCCACTGAACAGAGTGGAGGGCAGTGTTCCCAAAGGGCTGAGCTGGTTAGAGCTGATCGGTAGGGGAGCAGGTATTGGACTCCTGTGATCTGATATTGATGACCAATCCTGAAGATACAGTACAGACCAAACGTTTGGACACAGATTCTCATTCAAAGAGTTTTCTTTATTTTCAGGACTCTCAAAATTGTAGATTCGCATTGAAGGCATCAAAACTATGAAATAACACATGTGGAATTTAAAACTTAACAAAAAAGTGTGAAACAACTGAAAATATGTCTTATATTCTAGGTTCTTCAAAGTAGCCACCTCTTGCTTTGATTACTGCTTTGCACACTCTTGACATTCTGTTGATGAGCTTCAAGAGGAAGTCACCGGAAATGGTCTTCCAACAGTCTTGAAGGAGTTCCCAGAGATGCTTAGCACTTGTTGGCCCTTTTGCCTTCACTGTGCGGTCCAGCTCACCCCAAACCATCTCGATTGGGTTCAGGTCTGGTGACTGTGGAGGCCAGGTCATCTGGCGTAGCACCCCATCACTCTCCTTCTTAGTCAAATAGCCCTTACACAGCCTGGAGGTGTGTTTGGGGTCATTGTCCTGTTGAAAAATAAATAATGGTCCAACTAAAACGCAAACCGGATGGAATAGCATGCTGCTGCAAGATGTTGTGGGTAGCCATGCTGGTTCAGTATGCCTTCAATTTTTAATAAATCCCCAACAGTGTCACCAGCAAAGCACCCCCACACCATCACACCTCCTCCTCCATGCTTCACGGTGGGAACCAGGCATGAAGAGTCCATCCGATCACCCCTTCTGCATCGCACAAAGACATGGTGGTTGGATCCAAATATCTCAACTTTGGACTCAGCAGACCAAAGCACAGATTTCCACTGGTCTAATGTCCATTCCTTGTGTTCTTTAGCCCAAACAAGTCTCTTCTGCTTGTTGCCTGTCCTTAGCAGTGGTTTCCTAGCAGCTATTTTACCATGAAGGCCTGCTGCACAAAGTCTCCTCTTAACAGTTGTTCTAGAGATGTGTCTGCTGCTAGAACTCTGTGTGGCATTGACCTGGTCTCTAATCTGAGCTGTTGTTAACCTGCGATTTCTGAGGCTGGTGACTAGGATAAACGTATCCTCCGCAGCAGAGGGGAGTCTTGGTCTTCCTTTCCTGGGGGCGCTCCTCATGTGAGCCAGTTTCTTTGTAGCGTTTGATGGTTTTTGCCACTGCACTTGGGGACACTTTCAAAGTTTTCTCAATTTTTCAGACTGACTGACCTTCATTTCTTAAAGTAATGATGGCCACTCGTTTTTCTTTACTTAGCTGTTTTTTTCTTGCCATAATACAAATTCTAGCAGTCTATTCAGTAGAACTATCAGCTGTGTATCCACCAGACTTCTGCACAACACAACTGATGGTCCCAACCCCATTTATAAGGCAAGAAATCCCACTTATTAAACCTATTAGGGCACACCTGTGAAGTGAAAACCATTTCTGGTGACTACCTCTTGAAGCTGATCAAGAGAATGCCAAGAGTGTGCAAAGCAGTAATCAAAGCAAAAGGTGGCTACTTTGAAGAACCTACAATATAAGACATATTTTCAGTTGTTTCACACTTTTTTGTTAAGTATTTCATTCCACATGTATTATTTCGTAGTTTTGATGACTTCAATGTTAATCTACAATTTTCAGAATCATGATAATAAAGAAAACTCTTTGAATGAGAAGGTGTGTCCAAACGTTTGGTCTGTACTGTAGATCATCAATATCCTAGTTGTGAAAAATATTTTAATCACAGAACTAAATACTACATCAAGAATCATCATTTTCTTCTATCTCAGCAGTTGGATTTAGTACTGGTTATGTATTATAGCCTTGTTCTTACCAATAGTCTCTCAGGGAACCCTGTCAGTAAAAAAGAGAATTTTGTTACTTACCGTAAATTCTTTTTCTTATAGTTCCGTATTGGGAGACCCAGACCATGGGTGTTTAGCTTCTGCCTCCAGAGGACACACAAAGTACTACACTTAAAAGTTTAGCTCCTCCCTCTGAGCTTATACACCCCCTGGTAGCCAGTCCTAGCCAGTTTAGTGCAAAAGCTGAAGGAGAATAGCCACCCACAAGTAGAACCGAGTAAGAACCGGAACAACCGGAGACTCTGTCCACGACAACAGCCGGTGATAACACACGGAACAAGAAAATTGCCAGCAGGCAACAGGGAGGGAGCTGGGTCTCCCAATACGGAACTATAAGAAAAAGAATTTACGGTAAGTAACAAAATTCTCTTTTTCTTTATCGTTCCTTTGGGAGACCCAGACCATGGGACGTTCCAAAGCTGTCCCTGGGTGGGAAAAAACAGAAAAAACTAAGAAGTAGGCAGAGCCTAACTTCACAAGTGGGCGACAGCCGCCTGAAGGATGCGTCTGCCCAAGCTCGCATCTGCCGAAGCATGAGCATGCACTTGGTAGTGCTTCGAAAAGGTATGCAGGCTAGTCCAAGTGGCAGCCTGACAGACTTATTGAGCCGTAGCCTGGTGCCTAAAAGCCCAAGAGGCACTGACAGCTCTGGTCGAGTGTGCTTTGATCCCCGGCGGGGGAGGCACCTGAGTACTCTGGTAGGCGTCCGAAATGGTCGATCTAATCCAACGGGCCAAGGTCGGCTTAGAAGCAGAGAGACCCTTGCGCCGCCCTGTGGTTAGCACAAAAAGAGAGGTGCACCGCCTAAGCGCAGCGGTGCGAGCCACATAAATCCGGAGAGCACGCACCAGATCTAGAGTATGCAGCGCTTTCTCAAAGAGATGAACAGGGGCCGGACAGAAGGAAGGCAAGGAAATATCCTGGTTAAGGTGGAAGGGAGAGACCACCTTAGGAAGAAAGTCCGGGGTCAGACGGAGAACTACCTTGTCTTGGTGAAAAAACAAAAAAGGTGACTCCGAGGAGAGCGCAGCCAAATCAGAGCCTCTCCTGAGAGAAGTGATGGCAACCAGAAAGGCCACCTTTTGAGAAAGACGATACAAAGAAACCTCCCTAAGAGGCTCAAAGGGGGGTTTCTGCAATACCGTGAGTACCAAGTTAAGGTCCCAGGGATCCAAGGGCCGCCGATAAGGCGGAATGATGTGAGACGCACCTTGCATGAAGGTGCGGATCTGAGCCAGCCGGGCGAGACGCCGCTGGAACAGCACTGATAGAGCTGAGACCTGTCCCTTGAGAGAGTTGAGGGACAGTCCTAGCTGCAGACCGGACTGTAAAAAAGACAGAAGGGTCGGCAACGAGAATGGCCAAGGAGAATGGCCGGAAGAGCGACACCAGGACAGGAAAATTTTCCAAGTCCTATGATAGATCTTGACGGAGGAAGACTTACGGGCCCGAGTCATAGTGGAGATGACTTCAGGAGGAATATCAGAAGCCGTCAAAATCCAGGACTCAAGAGCCACGCCGTCAATTTGAGTGCCACAGAATTCGGGCGGAAAAACGGACCTTGCGAGAGCAGGTCTGGACGGTCCGGAAGATGCCACGGCATCTCCACGGACAGTTGGAGCAGGTCCGGAGACCAAGCTCGCCTGGGCCACTCCGGTGCAATGAGGATGACTCGACGGCCCTCCATTCTGATCTTGCGCAGGACTCTGGGCAAGAGAGCTAGAGGGGAAAACACGTAGGACAGACGAAACTGGGACCAGTCTTGAACCAGAGCGTCCGCGGCGAAGGCCTGAGGATCGTGGGAGCGAGCCACGTAAACCGGAACCTTGTTGTTGTGACGGGATGCCATTAGGTCCACGTCCGGAGTGCCCCACTTGCGGCAGATTGACTGAAACACTGCCGGGTGCAGAGACCACTCGCCACCGTCCATGCGTGTCCCGCCTTGGTGATTGATGTAGGCAACCGCTGTCGCGTTGTCTGACTGGACTCGAATGTGCCTGCCCGCCAATAGGTGGTGAAAGGCTAGGAGAGCTAGAAGCACAGCTCTGGTTTCCAGCACATTGATTGAAAGGGCTGACTCGGACGGAGTCCAAGTGCCCTGAGCTCTGTGGTGGAGATGTACCGCTCCCCAGCCGGATAGGCTGGCATCCGTGGTGAGAATCACCCAGGACGGAGCCAGGAAGGAGCGCCCTTGGGACAGGGAGAGGGGTCGTAGCCACCACTGAAGAGAGGTCCTGGTCCGTGGCGACAGAGCCACTAACCTCTGTAAGGAGGAAGGCCGCTTGTCCCAACAGCGGAGAATGTCCAGCTGCAGAGGACGCAGATGGAACTGGGCAAAGGGAACCGCCTCCATGGAAGCCACCATTTGACCCAGCACCTGCATCAGGTGCCTGAGGGAATAACGGCGGGGCCTCAGGAGAGAGCGCACCGCTAGCCGGAGAGACTGCTGTTTGATTAAGGGCAACTTCACAAGTGCCGGCAAAGTCTCGAACTGCATCCCTAGGTACGTGAGACTCTGGGTCGGAGTCAGAGTGGATTTGGGAAGATTGACAATCCACCCGAATTGGGCTAGGGTGGCGAGAGTGAGCGAAACACTCCACTGACAGTCTGCGCTGGATGGACCCTTGACCAGAAGGTCGTCCAGATAAGGAAGCACTGCTAACCCCTGGAGGTGCAGGACCGCAATCACTGCCGCCATGACCTTGGTGAATACCCGAGGGGCCGTGGCTAACCCGAAGGGGAGAGCCACGAATTGGAAATGATCCTCTCCTATCGCAAAACGTAACCAACGCTGATGTGACACTGTGATTGGCACATGTAGATAGGCATCTCTGATGGCGATGGACGCCAGGAACTCCCCTTGGGTCATAGAGGCAATGACTGATCGCAGAGACTCCATGCGAAAATGCCGCACCCAGACATGCTTGTTGAGAAGCTTGAGATCCAGGATGGGCCGGAACTGGGACAATCACTCCGTTTGCCTGCTAGGACGCCATGGCCTGCGAGAAGGCGGCGGCCTTGGAGCAGGAGGGAGTTGAGAGAAAAAATCTGTTTGGAGGGCTGGAAGAGAATTCTATCCTGTAGCCGTGAGATATGATATCTCTCACCCACTGATCGGAGACTTGTTTTAACCAAGCGTCGCCAAAGTGGGAGAGCCTGCCACCGACTAAGGACGTGGCTGGAGCGGGCCAAGAGTCATGAGGAAGCTGCCTTAGTGGCAGAACCTCCTGCGGTCTTCTGCGGATGCGCTTTTGGGCGCCAGTTGTATTTCTGATCCTTGGCTGAGTTAGCGGACGAGGCGGAAGGCTTAGAGGATGACCAGTTGGAGGAACGAAACCTCGATTGATTCCTACCATGGGCGGGTTTCCTGGTCTTAGTTTGTGGCATGGAAGTACTCTTCCCGCCAGTAGCTTCTTTAATGATTTCATCCAGCTGTTCACCAAACAGCCGTGAACCAGCAAAAGGGAGCCCAGCAAGAAACTTCTTGGACGAAGCATCTGCCTTCCACTCTCGAAGCCACAAAATCCTGCGGATAACAAGAGAATTAGCTGAAGCCACCGCAGTGCGGTGAGCAGCCTCTAGCATGGCAGACATGGCATAAGATGAAAAGGCTGAAGCCTGAGCAGTTAAGGTAACCATCTCAGGCATAGATTCCTTGGTGAGGGAATGCATCTCCTCTAGAGAAGCAGAGATGGCTTTGAGAGCCCACACTGCTGCAAAAGTCGGGGAAAGCGCGGCCCTCGCAGCTTCGTACACAGATTTGGCCAGAAGGTCAATCTGACGGTCAGTGGAATCCTTAAGTGAGGTGCCGTCAGCCACCGACACAAGGGTCCGGGCTGATAGCCTAGACACCGGAGGGTCTACCTTTGGGGAGTGAGACCACTCCTTGACCACCTCAGGTGGAAATGGAAACCGGTCATCAGAACCACACTTTGGAAAGCGTTTGTCAGGGCAGGCCCTGGGTTTGGTCACAGCGGTCTGAAAACTGGAGTGGTTAAAGAACACACTCTTCACTCTCTTAGGCGAGGTAAACTGATGTTTTTCTGCCAAAGAGAGTTGCTCCTCTGACACTGGCGGATTGAGATCAAGCACAGAATTAATAGAAGCAATCAAATCACTAAGATCTGAGTCACCCTCAGAGAAATCGATGGGATACATAGCCTCCGAGCGCCCAGTGAGAGCATCCTCCTCATCTTGAGAGTCAGCTCTTGAGACAGAGCCGTGGGATGGGGAGGGGGAGGAAACCCTGCGCCTTCTCTTAGAAGGACGGGGTCTGGGATCAGATGATGAATCCTCCGTGAGCTCTGATGGACGGAGGTCAGAGGATAGGAGTCCTCTGTCAAGAGTATTAGAGGCACCCTGTGAGGGGGGCTGATGCATATTCATCAAAGTCCTGGACAAAAGTCCCATGGACTCAGCAAATGACTGGGATATGGACCTAGAAAAGGACTCTACCCAGGCCGGGGGTTCAATCACAGGTGCAGCAGCAGCCTGAGAGACCACTGGGGGTGAGACTCCAGGCTGTGGCACCGCCAAGTTAGAGCAACCATCACGGTGTGGATAAATGCTCGCCTCAGGCAGCAGGAGCTTACATGCAGTGCATGCAGAATAAAGCTTTGGAGCCTTGCTCCTTGTGTGAGACATGCTGCTGGAGTGGGGGCTTTGCAGAGAATGAACCCCAGGGAGAATATACAGAGGTCCACAACCGGAGACCGGCTGTGGCCTACCAGACCGCTGAGCGCGGTGTTGTGTGCCCTCCAGATCCCGAAGCCCGGTCCCCCAGAGTCGCAGCACCTCATCAGAGATGCAGAATGCAGGATGTCCCAGAGCAGTGAACTCTGCCTGAGAAATTGCCGCCTGAGCGAAGAGAGGGGGCGGGACTAGGGGCGTTCCTATAAAAGAGCGGGAACTGGAGGGCTATAGAGACCTGCCGGGAAGGAGGGACGCCCCAGCAGTGGGGAGTGTCCCTCCCCTGTGTAGAACGGCTGTCGGGAGGAGCCGAACCTGTCCCTCTCTGCATGAGTGACATGCGAGGGCAGGAAAACGAAACTAGGCCTCCGGCGAAGCTGGGGCCTAAATTTAAGCGGCGAGGCCGACAAGCAGGCACCATCGGCGCGGTTCTCGGGCAAAAGCTGGAGAACCCGCCGGAAAAGTTAAAAACAATCACATACAGCATACTTTACCCTTACAATAAAGAACCGGGACCCCCAACATAAACGTCTCAGGTACTTAGCTGCTGAGACGCAGGGCCATGTCCCTGGGGATGAGTGCTCCGGTCCAACAGAATCCTCAAGGGGCTGTGGATGGAGACCGGACTCCTGTCAGGCATGGAGACCGTGCTGGCTCCCACTTCAAGCCAGAGCCCAGAAGGGATGGTGAAGGAGCGCGGCATGTAAGGCTTCAGCCTTGTAAATCAACCTTAACAACACCGCCGACACAGTGGGGTGAGAAGGGACATGCCGGGAGTCCAGACATGGACCCGCTTTTCTTCAAACTCTTTCCAAAAGTCAAACAATCAGATGAGAATGCATGTGTGGATGTTTGACCTCCTGAACACAAAGCGATAAACTGGCTAGGACTGGCTACCAGGGGGTGTATAAGCTCAGAGGGAGGAGCTACACTTTTAAGTGTAGTACTTTGTGTGTCCTCCGGAGCCAGAAGCTAAACACCCATGGTCTGGGTCTCCCAAAGGAACGATAAAGAAAGTCACATTATTATGGTAAAAAAAAATAACATATGACCATATCATAAATTTTTGTGATGGATGGACGGAAAGTGATGAATTCAGCATTCTGTATAATTCTGTATTATCTAGTGTGCATTTTATAGGGCTTCTTGCAGGAGAGACATACATGGAGCTATTTCCCCTTCCAGTTTTGAGGTAAGAGTACTCTACCTTACGGAAGCAGTATACTGATGGCAAAACCAGTGCTAAGAGCTGTTATCACCGCGGGAGGGGGGAGCAATGCTCAGTTCTGTACATGGTCTGTCCATTTGTCACATACAACGACTGCAATGTCAATGTGTGTAGTAAGCAGCAGGGCTGTGGAGTAGGTAAGCCAAACCTCCGACTCCAACTCCGATTTCCTCATACAATTGAAACCAGAAGTTCCAATCCTGTCTTAATAAAAACACATCTGCATGTTTTTCTCACTATCTGACATGAAATCAGAATAAACCTTTCCCGTTTTAGGTCAACTAGGAACCAAATGTTGAGAGAGAATGTTTTAAGGCATTTTTACTTTTTTCTGCAAATTCAAAATTCTTTATCCATTTCATTAATATTTGGTACCACTGCACTTAAACTTGGATCAAACGATTTGGATCTCCTTCCACAAGCTTCTCACCATAGCTGGCTGTATCCATTCCTCCTGACAGAACTGATGTAACTGAGCCATGCTTGTAGGTCACCTTGCTGGCATCGGATTTTTCAGCTTTGCCCATGAATTTTCAAAACTACTGAGAAAATATATAATGTATATTGACTTATATAGCGCCATTAATTAAATAGCGCTTTACATAAATCATCAATCAGGGCCTTGTGATGGCCGCTGCAAAACATTGACTTTGTTATTCCTAATTCCCTTTGCAACCAGTTTGGCAGTATGCTTCGATGCTTCGGGTCATTGTCAATTTGTAAGACTCATTTCTGCCCCAGCTTTAAATTTCTGGCTGATGTCTTGAGATGTTGCTTCAGTGTTGCCACATAATCTTTTTTTCTCATGATGCCATCTATTTTTTGAAGTGCACCAGTCTCTCTTGCAGCAAAACAACCCCAAACCATGATGCTGCCACCCCCGTGTTTCACACTTGGGATGGTATTTTTAGGCTTCAAAGCTTCTCCCTTCTTCCTCCAAATGTAACAATGGTCATTATGGCCAAACAGTTCAACAGTTCAATTTTAGTTTCGCCAGACCACAGGACATGTCACCAAAATTTAAGGTTTTTGTTCCTGTGCACATTTTTAAATATTAATTTGTCTTTTTTTATATCTTCCTTTTGAAGTAATGGCTTCTTATTGGCAGAGGGCCTATCAGAGAGCTACAGTACTTGTTTCATTGTGGGTAATAACATAATCTTACTAGCTTCCGCCAGCATCTTCACAAGGTCTTCTGATTTTGTTCTTGGATTGATATTCACATGTCTGACCAAAGCACGTTCATCTCTGGTACACAGAACCAGTCTCCTTCCTGAGCGGTATGATGGCTGGACATTCCCATCTTATTTGTACTTCCGTAGAATTGTTTGTACAGATGAACAAGGAACCTTCAGGTATCTGGAAATTGCACCTAAGGATGAACTAAACTTGTGCAAGTCCACAATTTTATTTCTGAGATCTTGGCTGATTTCTTTTGATTTTCCCATGATGCTACACAAAGAAGCAGTGTGTTTCAGGTGTGCGTTAAAATACATCCACAGGTGTGTCTCTAATTAACTCAGATGTTGCCATTAAACCTATCAGAAGCTTCCAAAGACATGACATCATCACATGGGCTATACCATATTGTTTAAAGGCATAGTACTCTTATTGTATGTAAACCTTTGACTTTGCAGAAAGTAATAAAAATGCCTTAAAACATTCTCTTTCTCAATATTCTGGCATTTGGCAAATACAAATAATTTTGGTTCCTAATTGGCCTAAAACGGGAAAGGTTTATTCTGATTTCATGTCAGATAGTGAGGAAAAACTTCCAGATGTGTCTTTTTAGATAGTGTATGGAAACCTCTGGCTTCAACTGTACATGACTCATCTTTGTGATAAATTTACTGTAGTAAAATGGTAACATCACTACTTATGTACATAAAGTGCAGCACAGATTCATCTCAACTAAAAGCCTAGATCCTTTGATCAGGAATAGAACAGACATTTATACGCCATTTCATTAAAAAATATTAATCATATACTGCTTTGAACCGCTGTACCCAATTTATTATATATTTTCGGACGGAGTCGGCCCATTTTATACCAACTTCAACTCCACAGCCCTCGTAATCAGGAAAGGTTTTCATTTTTTTTTAAAATGTGATGGGATAGCCTTTTAATTTCTCATAGGAAAAAAGGGCCATATTAAAAAAAAAAAAAGGGCATGAAAAACTCCTGTAAGTTACTGTTTAATGAGATCTAGAGGATAATCACCATCATCCACCACTGGATACATTGATAGTACAAAGCTCGGTATGAATAGTGCATTAGAATAAGGGTCCATGGAAGCCTATACAATATTCCCCATACATTGGATCTTCAATGTTACATAATGAGGACGCTACCTTTCAGTGCTGGCACATATTCTCCGGATTTCTGTACGATATGCTGGTATTCAGTCACCGCTTCCGTATACGTGCCCAGGATCTGTTTGATGGATGCGATTTTGTATGCACTGTATATTGAATCTGGATTCAGTTCGCTAGCTTTCATAAAGGACTTCAGCGCGGTAGAATAACCCCCTCTACTCAGATACGCTTCTCCTAAACACTCCCAGCAGGTGGGGTCCTTGGGGTCGGCTCTCAGAGCAGCGTGTAAGCTAAATCATTACACAAATCAACAATAAATGAGAAAGGGGAAATGAGACAAATGGAGATGTTTATTTCAAAACATTTCAATAAAATCAAATATATTGTAAAGGCCCTGTGTACAGAGCAGAAAACATAGGCATTGTCGGGAACCCATACCAAGTGACTGTAACAAAGGGCATGGCAATTACTGCTCCATCCAACACAACAGGACACAGTAAGTGACCATATGACAGACTCCTGTGAGAATGGGCCTGGAGAGCACTTGTGCAGAGCAAGCAAGCTGTGAAGTCAGGGAGTAAAAGGAAACTGGATGCAATCAATGGCTCCCTGTCGTTTGGCTGCTTCAAAGCCATTAGGTTTGGGAAATATGAGTCACATATGCAACAAAATACAAAAAAGATGTAAAAATTCAGAACAATGGGGTTTTCACTGATAATTTAGTTAAGTTATTAACTGAATAGGCAGTGTCTGATCTATAATCTTCAGCTTTAGTTTATAATGTCTTAAACGGAATCTGTCAGCAGGTTTTTGCTACCACATCTGAGAGCAGCATGATGTAGGCAAAGAGATCCTGATTCCAACAGTGTATCACTTAGATTACTGGCTGCAGCCGTTCTGACACAATGAGTTTTTACTTTTGTGAAACTCCTGACTGATCAATAAACTATAATGAGGCAGCATAGTTACTTCTGACTCCGTTTGGCCTCTGTTCAGCGGTATCCTTCTTTTCAAAGGTGCACAAAACTGTTGTTGACTGCACCTTTGTGCACGCCTAAAAAGATCCGTAATAAGACAGACACTGCCGGACCACAGGCCAGACAGGAGTTCAAAGAAACTCCATCTGCCTCATTACAGTGAATTTTCAGTTGGGAGTTTTGTCTGAATCATGTTTTTCAGAGGTTTACATGGAAACCATGGTGTAAGCGCTCAGTTTAGAGAGCAGGATAAATATAAGCCAAGCCTGACTGTGATCTTTGGGAAGCAGAATTTTTTACGCTGTTCACCTACGGTATAAGTGATTAGGTGGCTTTAGTCCTCAGGTTAGTACAATTACAGCAATACCAGATGTATATTGTTTTTTAGATTTTGCTACTTTCACACTAAAAATGATTTTTAAAAAAATAAAGGTTTCATCACCGAAATTTGATAGCTATAGGGTTTTTTTAATTCTTACACCAGCAGAGTCATGTGAGGGCCTGTTTTTTTTGGGGATGAGTTGTAGATTTTGTTGGTACCATAATATTTTGGGGCACATAACATGTTTTGATCGCTTTCTATTCCACTTTTTGTAATGCAGAATCAAGCAGAAACAGCAATTCAGGAATAGTGTTTTTACGCTGTTCAATGTGTCGAAAAAAAGTGATAAGACTGCTTTATTCTTTGGGTCAATATGAAATACAGCGAGATCTGATTTATATTCTTATTTTTTTATGTTTTGCCACTTTTACAAAAGAAGAAGGGAATTTTGTTTACTTACCGTAAATTCCTTTTCTTCTAGCTCCAATTGGGAGACCTAGACAATTGGGTGTATAGCTATGCCTCCGGAGGCCACACAAAGTATTACACTAAAAGTGTAAAGCCCCTCCCCTTCAGCCTATACACCCCCCGTACTGCTACGGGCTCATCAGTTTTGGTGCAAAAGCCAGAAGGAGGAAAAAATTATAAACTGGTTTAAAGTAAATTCAATCCGAAGGAATATCGGAGAACTGAAA
The DNA here is from genome assembly GCF_048569485.1 of Anomaloglossus baeobatrachus. Classification (NCBI taxonomy): domain Eukaryota; kingdom Metazoa; phylum Chordata; class Amphibia; order Anura; family Aromobatidae; genus Anomaloglossus; species Anomaloglossus baeobatrachus. The sequence goes on along the minus strand of NC_134353.1, from coordinate 820,135,208 downwards.
CCATTTAACATGAACAACATGTGTATACAAAAAACAGGGGCGGGTGCTGGGTCTCCCAATTGGAGCTAGAAGAAAAGGAATTTACAGTAAGTAAACAAAATTCCCTTCTTCTTTGTCGCTCCTAATTGGGAGACCCAGACAATTGGGACGTCCAAAAGCAGTCCCTGGGTGGGTAAATAATACCTCATAATAGAGCCGTAACGGCTCCGTCCTACAGGTGGGCAACTGCCGCCTGAAGGACTCGCCTACCTAGGCTGGCATCTGCCGAAGCATAGGTATGCATCTGATAGTGTTTCGTGAAAGTGTGCAGGCTCGACCAGGTAGTTGCCTGACACATCTGCTGAGCCGTAGCCTGGTGTCGCAAGGCCCAGGACGCTCCCACGGCCCTGGTAGAATGGGCCTTCAGTCCTGAGGGAACCGGAAGCCCCGAGGAACGGTAAGCTTCGAGAATTGGTTCCTTGATCCACCGAGCCAGGGTTGATTTGGAAGCTTGTGTCCCTTTACGCTGGCCAGCGACAAGGACAAAGAGAGCATCGGAGCGGCGCAGGGGCGCCGTACGAGAAATGTAGAGTCTGAGTGCTCTCACCAGATCTAACAAGTGCAAATCCTTTTCACATTGGTGAACTGGATGAGGACAAAACGAGGGTAAGGAGATGTCCTGATTGAGATGAAAAGTGGGCAAGGCAAATGGCCAGGGAGAAAACGCCTGAGCAGAGCACCACGACAGGAATATTTTCCACGTCCTGTGGTAGATCTTGGCGGACGTTGGTTTCCTAGCCTGTCTCATAGTGGCAATGACCTCTTGAGATAATCCTGAAGACGCTAGGATCCAGGACTCAATGGCCACACAGTCAGGTTGAGGGCCGCAGAATTCAGATGGAAAAACGGCCCTTGAGACAGCAAATCTGGTCGGATCCGGGTACCACGACCTCCTCGGCCAGTCTGGAGCGACGAGGATGGCGCGGCGGCAGTCGGCCCTTATCTTGCGTAACACTCTGGGCAACAGAGCCAGAGGAAGAAACACATAAGGAAGCTGAAACTGCGACCAATCCTGAACTAAGGCGTCTGCCGCCAGAGCTCTGTGATCTTGAGATCGAGCCATGAATGTTGGGACCTTGTTGTTGTGCCGTGACGCCATTAGGTCGACGTCCGGCATCCCCCAGCGGCAACAGATCTCCTGAAACACGTCCGGGTGAAGGGACCATTCCCCTGCGTCCATGCCCTGGCGACTGAGAAAGTCTGCTTCCCAGTTTTCTACGCCCGGGATGTGAACTGCGGATATGGTGGAGGCCGTGGCTTCCACCCACAGCAGAATCCTCCGGACTTCCTGGAAGGCTTGCCGACTGCGTGTCCCACCTTGGTGGTTGATGTAAGCCACCGCTGTGGAGTTGTCCGACTGAATTCGGATCTGCTTGCCTTCCAGCCACTGCTGGAACGCTTTTAGGGCAAGATACACTGCCCTGATCTACAGAACATTGATCTGAAGTGAGGACTCTTGCTGAGTCCACGTACCCTGAGCCCTGTGGTGGAGAAAAACTGCTCCCCACCCTGACAGGCTCGCGTCCGTCGTGACCACCGCCCAGGATGGGGGTAGGAAGGATTTCCCTTTCGATAATGAGGTGGGAAGAAGCCACCACCGAAGGGAAGCTTTGGTTGCATGAGAGAGGGAGACGTTCCTGTCTAGGGACGTCGGCCTCCTGTCCCACTTGCGTAGGATGTCCCATTGAAGAGGACGCAGGTGAAACTGCGCGAAAGGGACTGCTTCCATTGCTGCCACCATCTTCCCCAGGAAGTGCATGAGGTGCGTCAAGGGGTGTGACCGACCTTGAAGGAGAGATTGTACCCCTGTGTGTAGTGAACGCTGTTTGTCCAGCGGAAGCTTCACTATCGCTGGAAGAGTATGAAAACTCCATGCCAAGATATGTCAGTGATTGGACCGGTGTCAGATTTGACTTTGGAAAATTGATGATCCACCCGAAACTCTGGAGAATCTCCAGAGTAACGTTGAGGCTGTGTTGGCATGCCTCTTGAGAGGGTGCCTTGACCAGCAGATCGTCTAAGTAAGGTATCACTGAGTGACCCTGAGAGTGGAGGACCGCAACTACTGTAGCCATGACCTTGGTGACAACCCTTGGGGCTGTCGCCAGGCCGAACGGCAGTGCCGCGAACTGAAGGTGTTCGTCTCCTATGGCGAAGCGCAAGAAGCGCTGATGCTCTGGAGCAATTGGTACGTGGAGATAAGCATCCTTGATATCGATCGATGCTAGGAAATCTCCTTGGGACATTGAGGCGATGACGGAGCGGAGGGATTCCATCCGGAACCGCCTGGTCCTTACGTGTTTGTTGAGCAGTTTTAGGTCCAAAACAGGACGGAAGGACCCGTCCTTCTTTGGAACCACAAACAGGTTGGAGTAGAAACCGTGACCCTGTTGCTGAAGAGGAACCGGGACCACCACTCCTTCTGCCTTCAGAATGCCCACTGCCTGCAGAAGAGCCTCGGCTCGCTCGGGAGGCGGAGATGTTCTGAAGAATCGAGTCGGAGGACGAGAGCTGAACTCTATCCTGTAACCGTGAGACAAAATGTCTCTCACCCAACGGTCTTTTACTTGTGGCAGCCAGGTGTCGCAAAAGCGGGAGAGCCTGCCACCGACCGAGGATGCGGTGTGAGGAGGCCGTAAGTCATGAGGAAGCCGCCTTGGTAGCGGCACCTCCGGCGGTCTTTTTAGGTCGTGATTTAGACCGCCATGCGTCGGCGTTCCTCTGATCCTTCTGAGGCCTTTTGGACGAGGAGAATTGTGACCTGCCCGCACCCCGAAAGGACCGAAACCTCGACTGTCCCCTCCTCTGTTGGGGTGTTTTTGGTTTGGCTTGGGGTAAGGATGTTTCCTTTCCCTTGGATTGTTTGATGATTTCATCCAATCTCTCACCAAACAAACGGTCGCCAGAAAATGGAAATCCAGTTAAGCACTTTTTGGAAGCCGAATCTGCCTTCCATTCCCGCAGCCACAAGGCCCTGCGTATTACCACCGAATTGGCGGCTGCAACCGCCGTACGGGTCGCAGAGTCCAGGACAGCATTAATAGCGTAGGACGCAAATGCCGACGTTTGAGAGGTTATGGACGCCACCTGCGGCGCAGACGTACGTGAGTGCGTCAATTTGCGCCTGACCAGCTGAGATAGCTTGGAGTGCCCATACGGCTGCGAATGCTGGAGCAAAAGACGCGCCGATAGCTTCATAGATGGATTTCAACCAGAGCTCCATCTGTCTGTCAGTGGCATCCTTGAGTGAAGCTCCATCTTCCACTGCAACTATGGATCTAGCCGCCAGTCTGGAGATTGGAGGATCCACCTTGGGACACTGAGTCCAGCCCTTGACCACGTCAGGGGGAAAAGGGTAACGTGTATCCTTAAGGCGCTTGGAAAAACGCTTATCTGGATAAGCTCGGTGTTTCTGGACTGCCTCTCTGAAGTCAGAGTGGTCCAGAAACATACTCATTGTACGCTTGGGAAACCTGAAACGGAATTTCTCCTGCTGAGAAGCTGACTCCTCCACTGGAGGAGCTGAGGGAGAAATATTCAACATTTCATTGATGGACGCAATAAGATCATTCACTATGGCGTCCCCATCAGGAGTATCAAGGTTGAGAGCGGCTTCAGGATCAGAATCCTGATCAGCTACCTCCGCTTCATCATACAGAGAGTCCTCTCGCTGAGACCCTGAACATTGTGATGATGTCGAGGGAATTTCATAGCGAGCTCGCTTAGTCGGTCTGGGGCTGCGGTCCGTGTCAGAGACCTCACCCTGGGATCCATGAGACACCCCGGGAAGACATTGCTGTTCCAACTGAGGGGAACCAGGGGACAATGAAAACACAGTGCCCCTGGCTTGAGATGCCGGCCTGGACTGCAAGGCTTCTAATATTTTAGCCATAGTCTCAGAAAGTCTTTCAGTAAAAACTGCAAACTCCGTCCCTGTCACCTGGACAGTGTTTACAGGTGGTTCTCCCTGGGCCACACCTAGCAGAGGCTCCGGCTGAGAAAGTGCCACAGGGGCCGAGCATTGCACACAATGAGGGTCAGTGGAACCTGCCGGCAGTATAGCCGTACATGCTGCACAGGCAGCATAGTAAGTCTGTGCCATGGCACCCTTGCTATTTGTGGACGACATGCTGTTGTCTCCTCTGAGCAATACAGGAGGGTAAATAGCCACAATCAACAGTGCACCCTACAGTGTAAAGTATAGACTATAATCATATAAACTATAAATACACTTCTGCACTAGTGGGGCCAGCACCACAGGTGCTGCTTACCGCCTGCGCAAAGCGTTTGTGTGGGCACCAGAATTCCTGCCTGGGTCTCTTTGAGCTTGTCTCTCCTCTCCAGCGTTAGCAGAGCTGAGAGGAATGGCTGCCAGCGTCCTGGGGAGAGGAGGGAGCCGTGGGCGTGACCCAGAAAAGTGCGGGAACTGGTGTCCCACTGTGCAGAGTGAGGGGGGTGGAGTATGCAAAGCATGCTCCAGCCCTCAGTGCTGCCGACCTGTACAGCGTCCCGCCCTTCCCCTGACTGGCAGGGCTGGGGGCGGGAAAAGAATGAGACTAGGCCGCAGAAGCCGGGGACTATAGTTATAAGCGCGGCCGCCGTATAAGCGCGGTCGGCGCGGAAGTCCCCGGCGCACTAACAGTCCCAGCCGCGCCGCAGGCATAACCATGGCAGCGGCGGTCAGCGCGGCAGTCCCCCTACACAAATACACTCAGCGACGCTGAGTATATAGTGGCACACATGCAGCCAGCGCTGCTGTCCCCGGTGCACTAGCACACCCAGCAATGCTGGAGTGTTGCTGTGCGCGGTCCCCACGGGGACACAGAGTACCTCCAAGTAGCAGGGCCATGTCCCTGAACGATACTCGGCTCCTATCCAGCAGGGTCCGCAGGAGCTGTGGTTGGAGCACGGTCTCCTGTGCCTGGAGACCGATGGGATCACACTTCACCCAGAGCCCTAATTGAGGGATGGGGAAGGAAAGCAGCATGTGGGCTCCAGCCTGCGTACCCGCAATGGATACCTCAACCTTAACAACACCGCCGACAAAAGTGGGGTGAGAAGGGAGCATGCTGGGGGCCCTGTTATGGGCCCTCTTTTCTTCCATCCGACATAGTCAGCAGCTGCTGCTGACTAAGCTGTGGAGCTATGCGTGGATGTCTGCCTCCTTCGCACAAAGCATAAAAACTAACTGATGAGCCCGTAGCAGTACGGGGGGTGTATAGGCTGAAGGGGAGGGGCTTTACACTTTTAGTGTAATACTTTGTGTGGCCTCCGGAGGCATAGCTATACACCCAATTGTCTGGGTCTCCCAATTAGGAGCGACAAAGAAAAATAATTTTACAGGAAAAAAAAGGTTTTTGCATTGCTGTATTCTGAGAGCTATAGCTTTAATTTTTTTTGCTGAAAAAGCTGTACAGCGGCTTGTTTCTCGAGGAACAAAATGAAGTTTTCAGCGACACCATCTTTATTTACATATAACTTTTTTAGTGAGTTTTAGCACACTTTTTTGTCAGATGCATGATGAAAAGGCAAAGTTTTTGATACATTTATTTTTTACGGTGTTCACTGAAGGGGTTAACTTTGTATAGATCAGGTTGTTCCAGATACAGCAATATCAAATGTGTACTTTTTTTGTTTACTTTGGTTTTTACTTAAATATACGTATTTATTGGTGTAATAGTTTTTTCATTTTTTTGCTCTTTATTCTGTTTAATATATATTTATTTACGATTTTTTTCACTTTTTACTTAGTTCCTATATGGGACAATAACTTTTATTACTCTGACCTCTGGTATAACGTACTACAATGCAGATGTATTGCAATACATCATGTCTGTTAGTGTAACACTGAAAGAACGTCTGTTAGACCCTGCTGGTAACTCGGAAGACCTGGATGTCATGATATGACCTAGAGTTCACCCCAATTATCGGACCCAATGATTGGGCCCCGTCACGGGTGGCAGAGGGAGCGCACTCCCTTTCCCAGCCTCCTAAATGATGCGATCATTGATTGTGATATTTAGGGGTAAAACAGCCAGGAGTGGTGCGGGCATTGACACTGGCTGTGACAGCTGGAACTTGGCTATCACTTTAGCCGAGCTCCCGACAGTGAACGTGCAGGCACAGCTTCTGTGCCCGCATAATTGCCATGATGTAAGATAATGTAGTTTTGTGGGAACCCCTTTCCGACTATGATGTAAACTTACATCAAATGTCATGAAGGGGTTAAACAATATCAGATTTACTGCTGCTATTCTGAGAAATATATTTTGAGATAGCAGGCCCGGTTCACTTACTCAGATACAGCTTTGGAGTGCTGACCGACTCTTAGGTAGAACAGGCCTCTCCTCAGCCAGGCCCACTTTGCTGTTCCTGCGCTTGCTCTTTCTGTTACACTTGACAAAATGGCTAATGCCGTGTCCTAGAAAAGAAAACATTCGGAAACATGAAGATGTAAGTCACAAGCAATTCTTCTTCATAAAGTAAGGTTTCACCCCTATCTTAACCTACAAAACACAAAGGTCCGACGTAATCCACACGAGGTCCCACAACAATTTCAGCTCTGCTACATCTCAAATGGCAGTGCACGGGCACATAACATGACTGCCTGCTGTGACATAGACACCTCTCATTACTAATCTAGGGTTTAGTGGAAGCTGTCAGCTGTCCTTAACCCCTTATTATCCCAATTACCACCACACCAGGGCAATCTGGATGAGTCGGGTGATGTGGCAGGATTCTCGCATCTAATGGATGTGACAACCCTGGGCAGCTGCACGCTGTTATTTTTAGGCTGGGGGCCCAATTACCTTGGGTCTCCCCAGCCTGAGAATCCCAGGCTCCAGCCGTCAGTTTTATCATGGCTGGGTATCAAAATTCGGGGGAGAACTGCACGCCGTTTTTTTTTAATTATTTATTTAAATAATTTTTAAAAAGCCGCATGCGATCCCTCTTCTTTTGATGCACAGCCAAGATAAGCACACAGCTGGGGGCTGTAGCCTGTAGCCATATAATTTATCTGTGCTGGGATTCATAATATTGGGGGGACTCTATGCTATGCAATTTTTTTTATTGATTTTTACACCAATCTGTGATTGAAAGCAGTCAGACACATTGTCACACAGGGTGGGGGCGCTCTCTGACTGCAACCAATCAGAGACGCTGGGACTGCCAGTGAGTGGTGGAAGCAGTGCACATTTTATATATATATATATATATATATATATATATATATATATATATATATATATATATATATATATATATATATATATATATATGTATATATATATATATATAAAGGTTAATGAGCGGTCCCGGAAGTTGCATGAGTGCCCTGGAAGTAGTGTTACAGCCGCATAGGAGACTGGTAAGTATAATGCGCCTGCTTTTCCCTTTTTTCCTTATTATTTTCTTTTTCCTTAATTACCCGAGTTGTCGATACGGATAGGTACCAGGAGTTACCTGAGAACTCCGGGCCCGGGGTTGGTGCACAGGTGCTTTGAACCCGCGCGGATCCGTTCTTTTACATCCGTTATCGCCAGATGTAGGGGGCATACTGCCAATTTATTACACATTATGTGGTCCTGCCCCAACTTTGAATCTTTTTGGAAGGGAGTGTCGGAAATTATAAATAGGACATACTCCGTTAATATAATCCCCTTGTAATTAATTTGCACATTAATTTGGTACATTGAAGATCTAAGTACTGACAATCATGGCAAGATTGCAGTATCCCGTATGCAGTATATGGCAAGGAAACTAATAGCCCAATACCGGATATCGGAAAACATGCCCACAGTTCTGGAATTCATTAATTAAGTCAACTGGTCGGTAAATATGAAAAAGGGCACTTATTTGAAAAGGAATCTTATTATCAAATTTGATTAAGTGTTGGACCTCTTGGATTAAAGGATTGGGTTTGGTCTTGAGAGAGTTACATAAATATCGTTTGGGTCTCTTTTAGTTGTTAGGATTGTTTACTTGTAATGCTACCATAAGCATCAAGGAAATATAGTGAACCTTTTATGGTAGTTGCTGGCATTTAATTACCGTATATTCAATGAATGAACCAGTAACAAGAAAGTTATCAGCTCGCCCGGCACTTTTCTCTTTTCCTGTGTTCTTGCTTTTTGTACCATGAGAGATTAAAGGGTATCTGTCTCCAGGTTTTTGCCACTAATCTGAGAGCAGCATAATGTAGGGGCAGAGATCCTGATTCCAGAGATGTGTCACTTCCTGGGCTGCTTAGTGTAGGTTTGATAACTGTTTAATCAGCAGTATATTATCATTAGAGGACTACTTGTCATGCTGCTAGGTAGTCCGGCATATTCATGCGCTCTGCATAACTGTAGATCTGCCACAGAGAAAGCATTGATTTCACCAAAATGACAGCAAACAGCTCAGTAAGTGACATCGCTGGAATCAGGGTCTCTGTCTCTACATTATGCTGCTCTCAGATGGGGGAGCAAAAACCTGGTGACAGATCCCTTTAACATTTCATTAATATATGTTGATGTGTTGGTGGGAGGAGGGGGTTGTTTGGGGAGCTGAATGTACTGCTATCACTTTTGAAAACTCAATTAAAAAAAATTTGATTTAAAATATTTTTTTTTTCTAGCAGTGCAAGAAACCTTAGTCATCATACTCAAAAGGTGTTATATTACCATGTCATTGAGCTCCATACTTAGATCCACGGCTTCTGCACCTGATGCTCCATCATTGCCATCCAGGTCAAATGCTTTCTTATAGCAGCCACGAGCCCTGGTCTTGTCACTGGCTACTTCTCGATAGTAATGACCCAAATAACAAAACACTTTGGCCATGTAGGGGTCCAGTTTGGCAGCCTGCACAAGAGAACCAAACGGATAAGGAACCTCTGGACAGATATCAGTTCTTTGATAAATTCCCTATGTGTTACCCGGCGCCATCTTCCACTGTTTCTGGCTCCGCTCTGGTCCCTCTCCATCATCTTCTGACTGGCCTAAAGTCACAGCTTAAGGCCTAAGCCACACGGTGAGAAAATCGGAGAGAGTGGGATGTGATAAAACATTGCATTCCACTCGGACCAATATTAGCCTGTGTCCCAGCGCACAGGAGCGATTATTTCCTCAGCCCTAATCGGACCGAGAAAACAATCGCAGCATGCTACAATTGTAATGCGAGACTCTTTCTCTCACACCCATTCAAGTGTATGGGGCGAGAGAAAAATGGCACTGCACTCACGGTACACCGGTGTACCATGAGTGCAGAGTGAGAATGGCAATAACCGGCTACGGAGGAGAGAGGGAGATAAATCCCAGCCCGCCCCCCGCAGCTGAGGTCCGCTCGCACAGTCGGACTGCAGTCGCAGGGATACACGCATGGCACTCGGCTCTGCTGTACTGCCAGCGTGAGCCGAGTGTCATGCGAGGATCGCACTAGTGCCCCATGTGGCCACTCTCTCTATTCTTATAAGTCTATGACAGCCTTGTTTTAATTTTTCTAGACTTACATGGAGAAATGACTTCCGATCAGACAAGCAAACACTGGAGCGATCCGGCCAGTCACAACTCCAGTCACATGGTACAGAAAAGGAACGGAGCGGAGCCAGGAAAAGCAGAATACTATGTCCAGTAAGTATATCATATACATTACTGATAAGATAAAGCTAGGTTTATAAACTGCTCATATTATCATTAGACAGAGAAACCTTCAAGAAGGGTCACACAACCATTCTGACATTTATTTTATTTCAAAGTACACCAGCGTTGCCAGGTCACATGCATCTAGCTAATAGATATGATTGATCTCTGTACGTCACAGGGAGATATGTTGGTGCTATATAAATGAAAGAAAATTAAAATCTAAAATGATGTATCATATGATTTTAATTTTCTTTCATTTATATAGCACCAACATATCTCCCTGTGACGTACAGAGATCAATCATATCTATATGAATTACCAATCTATTAAATTAATCTATATCATGAATGACGTGTTACCAGAACACGAGTTGCAGATCAATGATGAAATGGAAAATCACATATATGGATTCTCTCAATAGGGTAGGGAATGAGACCCCACCGATCCTGAGAACAGCTCGAATATCAAGCATGCACACCCTGTCCTCTGCTCCATTCATTATCAATCGGGGTGGCTTCTTTCAACAGTCCCATAGATAATGAATGGAGCGGAGACGTGCAGTTTCTTCACTCTATTCTGAGAAGAATTTGCAGAGCTTTGCTGTAAGGATGAGTGGGGGCCTTACAGTCGGACCCTCAGTAATTATCAATTATCTGCTGGCTCCTGAATAGTAGACTTTGAATAATGAAATTATAATGCAGATCTCTATATCCTGATGGTGGCTGGCACCACACACAAGTGTGCAAAAGGGTTAAAAACCTCCACAATGCTGACTGAATTTGTTTGTTACTATGAAATCAAGTGAAGTGCATTTGTCGGATTTTCTTTGGCTTTTTCTGGTGGCTTTATTAATACACTGGAGATACTTTGCTTCTTAATACATACTTAGATTGCCATGATTCAAACCTATTAAGAATAATACCCACCATCATCCTAAAACAAGGGACGGCAGAAAAACAGTCAAAAATAGTCCTGTGACCTGAAGACAAGAGGACAAATAATGAATAGCCAAGAAAGTAAAACAAGAACTCCTGGACTTTTATGACTTAAGGGCCCGTTACACGCTACGATATATCTAACGATATGTAGTCGGGGTCACGTCGATAGTGACGCACATCCGGGATCGTTTGACATATCGTAGCATGTGACAGCTACGAGCGACTGAACGAGCAAAAATACTCACCTTATCGTTGCTCGCTGACACGCCGCTCATTTTCCAAAAAATCGATCGTCCTTCTGTTCGCCGGTTGTTCATTGTTCCCGAGGCAGCACACATCGCTCCGTGTGACACCCCGGGAACGATGAACTGCAGCTTACCTGTGTCCCGCTGGCAATGCGGAAGGAAGGAGGTGGGCGGGATGTTTACGTCCCGCTCATCTCCGCCCCTATTGGCCGGCTGCTGTGTGACGTCGCTGTGACACCGAACGTCCCTACCCCTTCAGGAAGTGGATGTTCGCCGCCCACAGCGAGGTCGTTCGGGAGGTATGTACGTGTGACAGGGGTTACGACTTTGTGCGACACAGGCAACAAATTGCCCGTACCGCACAAACGACGGGGGCGGGTGCAATCGCAAATGCGAACGCATGATAAATCGACCTGTGTAAAGCGGCATTTAGGCCTCCTTCACACACCGGATAAAGCACGTACGTGAAAAAAAAAGAATTTTGTTACTTACCGTAAATTCTTTTTCTTATAGTTCCGACATGGGAGACCCAGACCATGGGTGTATAGCTTCTGCCTCCGGAGGACACACAAAGTACTACACTAAAAGTGTAGCTCCTCCCTCCGAGCATATACACCCCCTGGATGACCACATCTAACCAGTTTAGTGCAAAAGCTGAAGGAGGACATCCACCCATAAGTAGAGATAGAGTAAAACCCGGAATAACCGGAACCTCTGTCTACAACAACAGCCGGTGAAAACACACGGAACAAGAACTGCCAACAGGCAACAGGGAGGGTGCTGGGTCTCCCATGTCGGAACTATAAGAAAAAGAATTTACGGTAAGTAACAAAATTCTCTTTTTCTTCATCGTTCCTTATGGGAGACCCAGACCATGGGACGTCTCAAAGCAGTCCATGGGTGGGAAATAAACAGAACTGAGAAGTAGGTCAAACCTAACTTCACAAATGGGCGACAGCCGCCTGAAGGATGCGTCTGCCCAAGCTCGCATCTGCCGAAGCATGAGCATGCACTTGGTAGTGCTTCGAAAAGGTGTGCAGACTAGACCAAGTGGCAGCCTGACAAACCTGCTGAGCCGTAGCCTGGTGCCTGAAAGCCCAGGAGGCACCGACAGCTCTGGTCGAGTGCGCCTTAATCCCTGGCGGTGGGGGCACCTGAGAACATTGGTAGGCATCGGATATGGCCGACCTAATCCAACGAGCTAGGGTCGGTTTAGAAGCCGAGAGACCCTTGCGCTGACCCGTGGTTAGTACAAAAAGAGAGGTGCACCGCCTAAGAGCGGCGGTGCGTGACACATAGATCCGGAGCGCCCGCACCAAATCCAAAGTATGCAACGCTTTCTCAAAGCGATGCACAGGGGCCGGACAAAGGGAAGGCAATGAAATGTCCTGGTTAAGGTGGAAAGGAGACACCACCTTAGGGAGAAAGTCCGGAGTCGGACGGAGAACCACCTTGTCTTGGTGAAAAACCAAAAAGGGTGACTCCGAAGAGCGCAGCCAAATCAGAGACTCTCCTGAGAGAAGTTATGGCCACCAGAAAGACCACTTTCTGTGAAAGTCGGAACAAAGGAACCTCCCTAAGAGGCTCAAAGGGGGGTTTCTGTAAGGCCGTGAGGACCAGATTAAGGTCCCAGGGATCCAAAGGCCGCCGGTAAGGCGGAATGATGTGCGTTGCGCCCTGTATGAAGGTGCGCACCTGGGCCAGTCGGGCGATATGCCGCTGGAAAAACACTGACAGAGCCGAGACCTGTCCCTTGAGGGAATTGAGGGATAGTCCTAGCTGCAGGCCGGACTGTAGAAAGGACAGGATGGTCGGCAAAGAAAACGGCCAAGGAGCATGGCCGGAAGAGCGACACCAGGACAGGAAAATCCTCCAAGTCCTGTGGTAAATCCTGGCCGAGGAAGACTTCCAAGCCTGAGTCATAGTGGAGATGACCTCGGAAGGAATGCCTGAAGCCGTCAGGATCCAGGACTCAAGAGCCACGCCGTCAATCTGAGAGCCGCAGAATTCTGGCGGAAAAACGGACCTTGAGAGAGAAGGTCTGGGCGGTCCGGGAGATGCCACGGCATTTCTACGGACAGACGGAGCAGGTCTGGGTACCAAGCTCGCCTGGGCCAGTCTGGAGCAATGATTATAACCCGACGGCCCTCCATTCTGATCTTGCGCAGGACTCTGGGCAAGAGAGCTAGAGGGGGAAACACGTAGGCCAGACGGAACTGGGACCAATCTTGAACCAGCGCGTCCGCTGCCAAGGCCTGAGGATCGTGGGAGCGAGCCACGTAAACCGGGACCTTGTTGTTGTGCCGGGATGCCATTAGATCCACTTCCGGAGTGCCCCACTTGCGGCAGATTGACCGGAACACTGCCGGATGCAGGGCCCACTCGCCGCTGTCCACGGTTTGACGGCTGAGATAATCTGCCTCCCAGTTTTCTACGCCTGGGATGTGGACTGCGGATATGGTGGACTTGGAGTCCTCCGTCCACTGAAGGATTCGTTGAACTTCCAACATCGCCAGGCGGCTGCGAGTCCCGCCCTGGTGATTGATGTAGGCACCTGCTGTCGCGTTGTCCGACTGGACCCGAATGTGCTTGCCCGCCAACAGATGGTGAAAGGCTACGAGAGCTAGAAGTACAGCCCTGATTTCCAGCACATTGATCGAGAGGGCTGATTCGGACGGAGTCCAAGTGCCCTGTGCTCGGTGGTGGAGAAATACTGCTCCCCAGCCGGAGAGACTGGCATCTGTGGTGAGGATCACCCAGGACGGAGTCAGGAAGGAACGTCCCTGAGACAGAGAGAGGGGCCGAAGCCACCACTGGAGAGAGCTCCTGGCTTGTGGCGACAGAGCCACTAGCCTGTGCAAGGAAGAGGTCCGCTTGTCCCAAGAGCGGAGAATGTCCAGCTGCAGGGGACGCAGATGGAACTGGGCAAAGGGAACTGCTTCCATTGACGCCACCATCTGACCCAGCACCTGCATGAGGTGCCTGATGGAATGACGGCGGGGCTTCAACAGAGAACGCACCGCCAGATGAAGGGACTGCTGTTTGACTAAGGGCAGCTTCACAAGTGCCGGCAGAGTCTCGAATTGCATCCCTAGGTACGTACATTTCTGGGTCGGGGTCAGAGTGGACTTGGGCAGATTGACAAGCCACCCGAAATGAACAAGCGTGGCGAGAGTGAGCGAGACACTCCGCTGACAGTCTGCACTGGATGAGGCCTTGACTAGAAGGTCGTCCAGGTAAGGGATTACTGCCAACCCCTGGAGATGCAGAACCGCAACCACTGCTGCCATGACCTTGGTGAAAACACAAGGGGCCGTGGCTAACCCGAAGGGGAGAGCCACGAATTGGAAATGTTCCTCTCCGATTGCAAAACGTAGCCAACGCTGGTGTGAAACTGCAATTGGCACATGCAGATAGGCATCTCTGATGTCGATGGATGCTAGAAAACCTCCTTGGGTCATTGAAGCAATGACCGATCGCAGAGATTCCATGCGGAAGTGCCGCACCTGAACATGCTTGTTGAGAAGCTTGAGATCCAGGATGGGCCGGAAGGAACCGTCCTTCTTGGGGACCAGGAAGAGGTTTGAGTAGAAACCTCTGAACCGTTCCCGGGCGGGAACCGGAACAATTACTCCGTTGGCCTGCAAGGATGCCACGGCCTGTGAGAAGGCGGCGGCTTTGGAGCAGGGGGGAGTGGACATAAAAAATCTGTTTGGCGGGCTGGAAGAAAATTCTATCCTGTAGCCGTGGGAGATGATATCCCGCACCCACTGATCGGAGACGTGTTGAAACCACACGTCGCCAAAGTGGGAGAGCCTGCCACCGACCAAGGACGTTGCTGGCGCAGCCAGATAGTCAAGAGGAGGCTGCCTTAGTGGCAGCGGCTCCTCCGTTCTTCTGAGGACGCGGCTTTGCGCGCCAGCTGGGTTTTCGATCCTTGGCTGAGTTGGTGGACGAAGCTGAGGGCTTAGAGGATGACCAGTTAGAGGAACGAAAGGAACGAAACCTCGACTGGTTCCTGCCCTGGACAGGTTTCCTGGTTTTAGTTTGTGGCAAGGAAGTACTCTTCCCGCCAGTAGCTTCCTTAATAATTTCATCCAGTTGTTCACCGAACAGCCGGGACCCAGTAAAGGGGAGCCCAGCAAGATACTTCTTGGAAGAAGCGTCTGCTTTCCACTCTCGAAGCCACAGGATCCTGCGGATCGCGAGGGAATTAGCGGAAGCCACCGCCGTGCGGTGAGAAGCCTCCAGAATGGCAGACATGGCATAGGATGAAAAGGCCGAAGCCTGGGAAGTTAAGGCAACCATCTCGGGTATAGAGTCCCTGGCGAGGGAATGTATCTCCGCCAGAGAAGCAGAGACTGCCTTAAGAGCCCACACTGCTGCAAAGGACGGGGAGAACGAGGATCCTGCCGCCTCATATACAGATTTGGCCAGAAGGTCAACCTGGCGGTCAGTGGAATCCTTAAGAGAGGTGCCATCGGCCACAGATACAACTGTCCGGGCTGAGATTCTAGACACCGGAGGATCTACCTTTGGTGACTGAGCCCACTCCTTGACCACTTCTGGTGGAAAAGGAAAACGGTCATCAGAACTACGCTTTGGAAAGCGTTTGTCAGGACAGGCCCTGGGCTTGGTCACAGTGGCCTGAAAACTGGAGTGGTTAAAAAACATACTCCTTGCTCTCTTAGGTGAGGTAAACTGGTGTTTTTCTACCAGAGAGGCTTGTTCCTCTGACACTGGTGGATTGAGGTCCAGTACGGAGTTAATGGATGCAATCAAGTCACTAACATCCGCATCACCCTCAGATAAATCAATGGGGTACATAGAGGTAGCGTCTGAGCCCACAGTAAAGGCATCCTCCTCGCCCTGCAATTCAGCTTGTGAATCAGAGCCGTGGGACGAGGAAGGAGAAGAATCCCTGCGTCTCCGTTTAGGAGGACGGGGTCCTAAAACATGCTCTGTTAGCTCTGCAGAGCGAGTCGGAGCAGCAGAGACGCCCTGAGAAGGGGGCTGATGCATGGTCAGCAGAGTCCGGGACAGCTGTCCCATGGAGTCGGCAAAGGACTGTGAGATAGCTTTAGAAAACGATGCTACCCAAGCCGGGGGTTCAGCCACCGGGGCTGGAGCAGCCGGAGGGACCCCTGAGGAGGCTCCAGGCTGAGGCACCACCATGTTAGAGCAGGCATCACAATGTGGATATGTGCTCGGTTCAGGCAGAATGAGCTGACATGCAGTGCATATAGAGTAAAGACTTGCAGCCTTGCTCCTAGTGACAGACATGCTGCTGAGGTGGAGGCTCTGCAGTAAAGAATACACTCCTTTAGAATGACCACCTGAGAGTGTATAATAAAGCCCACAACCAGAGGTTGTGGCTTACCAGACCGGTTTTTGTGTGCCCTCCGGATTCCCAGCTCGGACCCCCAGTGGATGCAGAGCTGCAGCAGCCAGCGCCGATCAGTGAGTGAACGCTGATAAAATGGCGCTGGAGTGAGGAGGGGGGGCGTTGTTTAGCCCAAGAGCGGGAACCGGAGGGCCAAGGAGAGAGACAGGGGAGGGAAACATCTCCTCAGAGAGGAGTGTCCTCCCCTCTGCTGAACGGCCGGTGGGCGGCGCCGCACTGTCCCCCTGCATGACTGACATGCAGGGGAACTGAAAACGAAACTAGGCCGCATCTGAAGCCGGGGCCTAGATTTTTCCATGCGGCCGACGAGCAGGCACCCTCGGCGCGGTTCTCAGGAAAAACCAGAGAACCGGCCGGAAATTACAGCAAAGTGGCAAAACACACTCTCCCCACAATAAATGTACCCGGGACCCCTGAATAACGTCTCAATACTTAGCTTTTGAGACGCAGGGCCAGGTCCCTGGGGGGGGGTAAACGCTCCGTCCGGCAGGATACTGACAGGGCTGCGGATGGAGGCCGGTCTCCTGCAAAGCAGTGAGAACCGTGATGGCTCCCACTTCAAGCCAGAGCCTCAGGGGATGGTGAAGGAGCGCAGCATGTGAAGGCTCCAGCCTTGTAAAGTCAACCTTAACAGCACCGCCGACACAGTGGGGTGAGAAGGGACATGCCGGGAGTCCAGATTGGACCCGCTTTTCTTCCAAATCTTTGAAATCAAAAATCTTAAAAATCAAAAATCAGAGAATGCATGTGTGTGTGTGACCTCCTGAACACAAAGCATTGAACTAGTTAGATGTGGTCATCCAGGGGGTGTATATGCTCGGAGGGAGGAGCTACACTTTTAGTGTAGTACTTTGTGTGTCCTCCGGAGGCAGAAGCTATACACCCATGGTCTGGGTCTCCCATAAGGAACGATGAAGAAAAAGTGTATCGGTGTCATCAGTGTTTTGCATCTATGTGTAATCAGTGTGTGCGATTTCACGATCAGTGTACGGTCAGTGTGTGCGATTTCACCATCAGTGTACGGTCAGTGTGACGTTTTTACCATCAGTGTACAGTCAGTGTGTGCAATTTTATCATCAGTGTGTAGTCAGTGTGCTGTTTTTACCATCAGTGTATGGTCAGTGGGTGCGATTTTATCATCAGTGTACGGTCAGTGTGTGCCGTTTTTACCATCAGTGTACGGTCAGTGTATGCGATTTTATCATCAGTGCACGGTCAGTGTGTGCCGTTTTTACCATCAGTGTACGATCAGTGTGTGCCGTTTTTACCATCAGTGTACGGTCAGTGTGTGCGATTTTATCATCAGTGTACGGTCAATGAGTGCGATTTTATCATCAGTGTACGGTCAGTGTGTGCGATTTCACCATCAGTGTTCGGTCAGTGTGTGCGATTTCACCAACATGTCTCAGTCTGTTTTGTACGGACACACGGTCCATGTGAAAACACGAGCATGTAATGAACATATAAAGAAGTATACAGAAAACCTTCTTGTCACTGCAAAATGGCAGATGGCAAATCATCACTGTCTCAACTGCTTATTGTCGGAGTGCTACATTGTCAGCATGTACTGAAAAGCATCAGTAAACAATCTGATCCCTAAAAGAAAGGATAAATGGGCTCATGAATATTTGGGGGGGATCTTTTATATTAAATTGCATTTTACAATTGCTTTTAAAGAAGTTGAACCAAATTTAGAAGATATCCACTATTTACAGGATAGGCGATAACTTACCGAATGCTGAGTGTCCAACTATTGGAATCCACAAATTCCAAAAACGAGGCCTCTGGAGAGCCCCGTGTAGCAGGAGCGACAGTTGAGCATGCGCACCTCCTCTAATTATTCTTAATGGGACTGCCGAAAATAGCTGAATGTTGCACTCGGCTGGTCGTCAGCACTCCCATAAGAATGACTGGAGCAGTACATGACAGCCGCAACTTCACTCACACGGGGATTTTAGAGGCCCGGTTATCAGGAGTTGGGGGGCCCCAGTAGTTGAACCCCAGTGATCGAGACATTATTCAGTGTCCTAAGGATAAGGGATAATTTGTACACTTTGTATAACCTCTTTAGGAACTGAATATGTAATTACATGACCACACATACAACACTTTGGCAAAATTAATATTACAAAGTCTACTAAGTCTAATAGTCATACACATGGCAAATCTGGAGGGCTTTTTCATCGCCTGCCTGTCGTGCAGACCACTATCACGTGGGACATTTATGGGCTTAAAAAGGAAGGTCCCGCCAATTCCAACTATCACGGCGTGCCTAAGGGGATCTTGTCAACTGAGCAGTTAAAAGATCCTGGGACCAGACAAACCATTAAGGTGGGCTTCTGGTTGTCAATTACAGGGCAAGCCATCTGTCTCTATACACTTGCCAGACCACATTAATATATCCGACAGAGCAAGGACACCAAAGGATTCTGTAACCAGACAGTGCCAGGCGTCAGGATGCTACACATAAAGCAATAATCTAAGACTATAACGCAATACCTTTAAAAACTGCGTCACGGCCTTAGTTTTGTCTCGTTTGGTTTCTTCACTCATAAACCAGTAAGTTAAACCAAGGCAGAAATAGTAGTTGGCCACCTCTGGATTCTTCTCAATGGCTCGATGAAAACTGAAAAGAAACAATGTCATAAGCATGCATCTGTCGGTTTGGGACATATCACTAAGGTGACATTACAGTTGAACAGCCTCCTGAAAGTCTGTCCTACTGATTATAACATTTTTGGTAAGTTCCTTGACCATGCCAGGATCGGGTATGTAAACAGCCACTCCAGTGAGGAAGAGCTGGACCTCCAGTGTCCCCTACTGGGAGTAGCAATCCTAAATGTCAATATTAGACTTTAAAGTGAATGTGTCAGCAGGATTTCACACCCCACACTATTTATCTGTTTATGTAGCTCTTTCAAAGACAAGTCCAGCAATGCCTTTTACCCCTTCACAACATTTGATGTACACTTACGTCATGGTCAGGAAAAGATTCCCACAAACTGAGGTAAATATACATAATGGTGACCATGTGTGCTCAGGGGCTGTGCCCGTACAGTCACCGCTGGGAGCTCGGCAAACTTATAGATAATCTCTGGCTGTCACAACCAGAGCCAGGCCCCGCATTGCCCCTGGCTGTTTGACCCCCCAAATGTCACAATCAATAGCGATCACAGCATTTAGGGGGATGGGAGAGAGGGTTACTGACTGTTTTTGCATTTTCATTCCCTTATTTTACTTATATCCACATAAATGTATGAGGGTTTCTTTTTTTTGCAGGACAAGTTGTACTTTTGAATGGCAAATTGTAATATGGGAAAAAATGTATAAGTGCAATGAAATTGTGAAAACCCCCACAATTCTGACATTGCGTTTTGAAAATTGTTTTTGCCTCATACATTGTGTGGTAAAAATGACTTGGCAATATGATTCTCTTCACCAGAATGATTATGGCAGTACCAACTGTGTCTGGTTTGTGGTTTTTTTTTTTGCGTCACCATTTTTCGAAATCCATATTGTTTTCAATTTTCAGTGAATAGAGCCGCCGTATGATGGCTTATTTTTTGTTGGTTTTTTTAATACATTTTTGGGTTAGATATAACATTGTGATTGCTTTTACAGCATTTTTTGTGGTATTGCAGCAACTAAAAAAAACGTTGGCGTTTATGAATTTTTTCCATTTATGGGTTACCGTATTTTTCGGACCATAAGACGCACTTTTTTCCCCCCAAATGTTGGGGGAAAGTTGGGGGTGCGTCTTATGATCTGACTATAGGGCTGCGGCCGGGAACGAGGGTGCTGCAGTGGAGCGTGTCATTGGGGGCACGAGCAGGCTGTAGCAGCCTGCTGTGACCACATGGGCCCGCTCATTACATATGCACGCCCATCCTCCCGCCCATCTCTCAGCGCTGAAGCCGGCACTGACAGGTGGGCGGGAGGATGAGCTGGGACGCGCGCATAGTAAAGAGCCGGTCCGCATGATCACCCCTGGCAATTACAGCCTGGAGTGATCATGTGCGGCTGTATTCACTGCCCCCCGCGCGTCATCATCAGCGCGGGGTGCAGTGAATCAGTACACTGACCCGTCCCCGTGTGTGGAGCCGCCCCCCTGCAGCACGCGATGTCTTCCTGTCTGTGCCGGTCAGGTGATCTGTGCTGATCAGCTGATCGGCACAGACAGGAAGACATCGCGTGCTGCAGGGGAACGGCTCCACACACACAGGTCATTGCCGCTGAGAGGAAGATGATCGGTGCTGGAGGGAGTGAGGAAAAGGTGAGTATAAACGTTTTTTTTTTTTCTCTGTGCTATAGGATACAGGCCATATACCAGGATGGTATATGAGCACGATGGGGGCATATAGCAGGATGGGAGTATATGAGCAGGATGGATGGGGGGTATATGAACAGGATGGGGGTATATAAACAGGATGGGGGTATATGAACAGGATGGGGTATATGAACAGGATGGGGGTATATGAACAGGATGGGGGTATATGAACAGGATGGGGGTATATGAACAGGATGGGGGTATATGAACAGGATGGGGGTATATGAACAGGATGGGAGTATAATGAGCAGGATGGGGTATATGAACAGGATGGGGGTATATGAACAGGTTGGGAGTATATGAGCAGGATGGGAGTATATGAGCAGGATGGGAGTATATGAGCAGGATGGGAGTATATGAGCAGGATGGGAGTATATGAGCAGGATGGGAGTATATGAGCAGAATGGATGGGGGAAATATCAATAGGATGGATGGGGGGGTATATCAATAGGATGGGGGTATATGAACAGGATGAGGGAATATGAGCAGGATGCTGGTATATGAGCAGGATGGGGGTTTATAGCAGGATCATATACAAGGCAGGAGGATCATTACCAGGATGGGGTACCTTAGTGGAGAATTTGGGGACATTACCCCCATAACAGTGTCAGCAGCAGATCCTCGCCCCATAACAGTGTGTCATGACCACATTTTTTTGCTTAAGGTTTTATTTTCCTATTTTCCTCCTCTAAAACCAGGTTGCGTCTTATAGTCCGGTGCGTCTTATAGTCCGAAAAATACGGTAATTATTGTTATATTTTGATAGATTGGAATTTTCTAAAAATAGCAATACCACATATGTGTATATTTGTATTACCTTTTATTGTAAGGTGGATGTTGGTAAGGGATTATTTTATTATTATTATTATTATTATTATTATTTATTTATAGAGCACCATTAATTCCATGGTGCTGTACATAAGGGGGTTACATACAAAATACGTATACAAGTTACAGTAGACAGACTAGTACAGAGGGAAGAGGGCCCTACCCTTGCGGGCTTACATTCTATAGGATTATGGGGAGGAGACAATAGGTGGGGTGTAGGTCAGGCGGCAGCTCCGCACGGTGGTCGGGCGGCAGCTCCGCACGGTGGTCGGGCGGCAGCTCCGCACGGTGGTCGGGCGGCAGCTCCGCACGGTGGTCGGGCGGCAGCTCCGCACGGTGGTCAGGCGGCAGCTCCGCACGGTGGTCGGGCGGCAGCTCCGCATGGTGGTCGGGCGGCAGCTCCGCACGGTGGTCGGGCGGCAATAGGGCCTTGCCGAAAGACTTTGGATTTAAAGCCAAACAAGAACCTCTACTTGCAGAAGTGTTTCAGGGTTTTTGTCCCTCATCAGCACAAGGCAATAATTTGGCTGGATGAAAGCATCTGACAGGGGGTCTTGGGAGAAACGTTTCTCCTTGTGGAGAGCATCAAGTTGTCATAGACTTCTAGGCCATGCAATGCTCTCCTATGAAATGTACTATGCAAATAGCTAGTTCACAGAGGAAGAAGATAGGAACTCTAATGTCTCTGTTGTCTTGCCGAAATCACAGCATACCAGATTACCTTTTCTCAGCCTCAATGAAGTTCTTTTGAGTGTAATGGAGCTGGCCCTCCAAAAAATATGTTTCTGCAAATGCAAGATGTGTCTTTTGTAGTTCTCTACAGACCTGATAAAATAAGGAAAATAATTAAAACATAAAATCAACATAAGTGATAGGCAAAATTATAGATTGTGCAATCTATTTAAAATCTATATAAAAATAACATCACAAACAAAAAAAATTGAATGGATCTGCAGTACATGGGAGCAGCTAGTACACCTTTGTCGGAGCTGTGCTTGTCCTGCTCCATGCACTATTTGGTGGAGGTTCGTAGAGACAGAGGACAACCAAACTGAAATTGATGACCAGAGTATAGGTCATCAATATCATAGTAGTGGACAACCCCTTTTATCTGAACACATCCTGCTTCTCATCTAGAGGAGCCTGAAAACACAATGTCTGAGCGATCAGGGTAGTCTCCACCTTGTCATACCTGTAACTTCTGTATAACTGTTGGTCAGAAACAAGAATGGGCACTCCGGATCTGACGATAAGATGATTGTCATCACCTTCAGAACTGTACGTCTGTTGATTAGTAGGAGTCTATACTAGAGGTTTTAAAAGGTTTTCCAAAATGATGGTCTATTTTTAGAATAGCTAATTAATGCATAATTGGTGGGTGCCCAGAATTTTAGGACAGTGCCCAGCAAAACCATGTCCATTCAAGTGTGGCTGTGCCTGATAATGCAGCCCAGATCTTCTCATGTCTTTCCGTTAAGGTCCCAAAATAAAATTTCTAGAAAAATCCTTTAGGGTATGTTCAAGTTCACACTATGTCTTTTTCCAGCAGTTAAAAAAACAAACAAACAATTTTTTAAGCAAAAGCCATTTCAGGAATTGCATCTTTTCTATGGATTTGTGTAAATCTGGAGCATTATTTGAGGTTTTTATTGTTTGTTTCCTGAGAACTCTTTCAATGTCTTTTTGCAGCCAGTATTTTTCCTGAGCGTTTTATCAGTGTTTTTTGGATATTTTAAAAAATCCATTAAACAATGAAGAAAACATTTGTGTTTAAAAGAAAAATAAATAAAATAAAATGCTGACAAAACAGTAAAAAAAACAAACAAAAAAAACCTTGGGTGTGTTCCAGGTGTCTTTTTAACCTTCCATTTGATTTCCAATGAAAAGTATCGAGTATCTTCCTAGCAGAAAATGCCAGAAGAATTGACATGGTGTCTTCAAAAGCCTGAAGCAAATAAAGGAAGTTCAATATCCTGAACACACGAACAGCAAGTTGTTTTCCCATGCAAATTAATAGGACTGTTACGTTTTTGAAGCACTTTCTTACTTTTTTTCTTTGAGTGGATCTACACAAAAATATGGAGAAAAAAAAAAAAGATGCAGTGACCAGCACTGTTCTTCCTTGTGTTAGCCAAGCTGGGTGGTGGCCTGCTTCTAGCAGTTGGTTCATCTGTTTTGCCAGACGTTCATGTACTGCTGTTAATTTCTTTAGCCAGTAGGTGTGGATCATGTCTGGGCCAGGTGCTGTCCAGCTCTTCATGTTCTTGACGCGCTCTTAGGCTATGTGCCCACACTGCGGAAAATGCGCGGATTTTGCCGCAGATTTCTCGCGGAAAAGTTGCGGATTTTCCAGAAATCTGCAGCACAGCTACTCCCCAGCCATTTCTATGGCATTTGGGAAATGCTGTGCCCACGCTGCAGATTTTTCCGCAGCGGAAATCGTGCGGATTTTCGTGCGGAAAAATCTGCACCATGTCAATTATTGTTGCGGATTTTCGTGCAGATTTTACCTATTCAATTAAATTTTAAAAAAATTAGAAAGAAAAAAAAAAAAAAAATCGCAAAATCCGCAACAAAATCCGCACCTATGAAAATGTGCGGATTCCGGGGGAAAGCTGCGGATTTTGGTGCAGAAAAATCCGCAGATACAGAGTCCCGTGGGCACATAGCCTTAGATGTCTACATCTGTGATGGTGACTGGTTCTTGATCTGGGTGGTTATTGTGTTTCATTCTCAGATCTTGCAGCCACTTTGCATCGGTGTTGTGTGTTTTTTCCTTCTCCCATACGTCCCTCCTGTATTGTTCAGTCTCTGCTATCGGTGGAATTGCTGCTACTGTGCTGTTACTCTACAGCTGGGAATACACCTTGGATGGTCCTTTGGAGAACAGGGCATTTATCCTCTTGGCCTCAGCTTCTCTAGTGTATCTCCCTAGTCTTGCAGCCAGTGCTGTAAGCCTTTGTTTTGCAGTCTCTAGGGCATCAGATGGAGTTAGGCCTTTGAACTTGTTCAGCTTGGTCTTATTCATGATCTTTACACCCTTCTGTTAGTAGTCTGACTTCTCTTCGTGTCACCTTGATTTTTGCCTCCAGTCTTCTTTTTCATGGTGGGCACGCGCTTCTGTTCCTTTTGTTGGTATAGCCAAGCATTTCCAGGATTACTGAGCCAGTGGCATAGATCAGTTTATTAGTTTGTGTTATGGTAGTGGTAGGTATTTCAATGGGTTGTAGGATGGATCAGGATTTTCAGGGGGTTGCACATGTTCTTCCAGGTCTTCCTGTGGTGTGGATATGCAGTGCAGTCGATCTATCTCAAGTTGTGATAATAGCTTTCTCTTTATGATATTGAAGCGTTGGGTGACTAGTTGTTTCTCAGTCAATGGACATTCAGGTCTTGTATCTGTGGCGCCCCTGATCCGGTCAGGCACCACTGAGTACTGCACCCATGCTGGGACAGTACTTCCAGGTAATCCTAAGGGCCAGAACGAGGTGTGTACGCACAGACACATAGCAACCAGGTCTCCCACACCTCTAGAGGGGACCCTTGGGTAGTCTCTAGAGGGGGCTAGCTTTCAAATCTTTTCAAGAAGTGGAGCGGAGGGGCTGGGAGCTAAAGTGCAGAGGCTGAAAGGAAAGGAGTGGAGCGAGCCAGTCTGGTAGTGGTGAGCGGCGGTTGCTAGAAGACGCAGATGTGTGCTCACGCTAGTCAGACCCTGCGCGGTGTAGTAACAGTTGGCGAGGGAGAACGGTCACCGAGGAGTCAGAGAAAGAGGTGCTCCTAGTGACTAGGCACGTACGGGGACAGGTCCCTAGAGCAGACTCCAGTTTAACTATCTGCTAAACCTGCCGGTGAGGGGAACTACAAGTACCTCACCAACCACACAGAGTCCAAGCCTCAGCAGCAACGCAGGGACCCATAGGGAGACAGAGCTTGAAGCCATTTCACCTGGTCCACGCTGCCGGCAAACGGGCCAAATACAGGGGAGAAAAGGCAGTAGTGACTCCCTGGATAGACTCCCACGATACTTCAGGTCAGGGGGTTATCCGAACACAATGTGCTAGGAAGGTGAGCTAACTGGTCACCCTCAGACTGGCCCGAAGGAACCCCTGGTCCTACCTGGTTACTCACAGCAACGCCCAGGTCAGCTCACAGCAACAACATCTGAGTGAGTAAAAACGAGTTAAAAGACTTTTGGACTCTGCTTGTATTTTTCCGGGACCTGCTACCTTACACACCTGAGCCCCTGGAGCCTGCCTCACTCACGGGAGGCTACAACATCTGACTGCAGACTCCATCAGCCCTAGATGCTCATAAAAACTGCAGTGGCGGTCATCCATATCCCTGACCGCAAGCCGTGAGTGGCGTCACGACACATAACAAATCTGACATACCTGTTTGCCATAGACAGAAGAAGACTCTGTGGCGTCCCTGAAGCTGGGTTGGTATCCCTTGGGCGACACATATCCATCCATAGTTTCCTCATACACTTTATGTATCCTCTTTCATTTGGTCTGCTGTTGTAGTAGCATTTTATCAGATCCAGGTTCTCTTGCCCTGTCCATGTATGGTTTGTTCCAGTAGCCCATTTATCATCAGGTTGTCCTGGTTCCTCAACATCTGAGGCGGACCTTGGTAATTCGGGCGACGTCCGAGCCGGCATGACTCTCTGTTCGTGACACTCTCATGCTTATTGAGGTAGGCATTAGTGTTAGGGGTCTTGCCTAAGGACCCCTACTGGTATACTGGTGGATGTGCAATTAACCACTATGCTATAACAGCCACCGGAAGGTAGGTATTATAGTGTTAGGAGGCTTTTTCCCAAGGTATATGGTAATTTTTTTTCATATATATATATATATATATATATATATATATATATATATATATATATATATATATATATATATATATATTATATATATATATATATATATTATATATATATATATATATATATATATTTATTTTTCCACATGGCGGGGCCAGGATATTTGAGCCCCAGTCTCCCATGTTGGAGGCAGTGCACTTAACCACTACACTATACCAGCCACTACATACACATTATATAAGTTTAGCAACTATTCAGATGTTATAAATATTGTCACTCCACATACCTTTGATGCTTCTTCTAAAGATCCCTTCTTTAAATATACCTGGCCTTTCAGGGCGATGAGCACCAGGTTATCATTTATATTGGAAATCTGAAAAAAAAGGGACACAGTTAATCCCTATAAACCTATGACCGTTACATACACTAAACTGGCTGCAGTATTTATAGGGGTTGTCCACTGCTTTTATATTAATCACCTAAAGTATCATTAGCTTATCAGTGAATGTTGGACCCCCTACTTATCTATATATATAATTGCCTTATTCTGTCTGTCTGTCTGTCTTGCTCCAAAATTGTGTCCTTACGGTGACACAAAGCGGATTGGCCGCTGGCCTCGCCATGGCCCCGCCCCCCCGCACGGATTGGTCGCTCGCCCTGGCTCCCCCCCACACGGATTGGCCGGCCGCTCGCACAGGCTCCGCCCCCCACACGGATTGGCCTCTCGCCCCGGCACCCTGCACGTATTGGCAACTCAGCCACGCCCCGCCCCCCTCACGCAATGCACGCTCGCTCTGGCCCCGCCCCCCGGCACGCATCCCCCGAACTGATACGGAGACACGACTCCCAGGTGAGTACTGTACCCCTGGGAGCCCACACCAGCATACGCCGCCAACCCAGCCGACACAAACCCTCGCATTGCTGGGGTTTGCCGCCGTATGCTGGTGTGGGCTCCCGTGCGAGTGGGGGACGGGATGCGCTGGTAACCATGGTAGCATAGTTACCAGCGCATCAAGGTCCTGCAGCGGCGGAACATCCACACGCACACACATAACAACAGACACACACACACACACACACACACACACACACACACATCAGATCACACTCACTCTCACACACACCTCACACACACATCAGATCGCATCCACACACTCACAGCATCCGGAGATATCGCTTGCTTCTCGGCCGCGATACTGTGCTGCAGTGAGCTTCCAGGACCTGCCGGAGGATCACATGGCCAGAAGCATGTGGTATCTCCGGATGTTGTGAGTGAGCGCGTATGTGCAATATCGTCAATGTGTGTGTGCGTGAGTGTATGCGATCGGGTGGGTGTGAGTGTATGCGATCGGGTGGGTGTGAGTGTATACGATCGGGTGTGTGTGAGTGTATGCGATCGGGTGGGTGTGAGTGTATGCGATCGGGTGTGTGTGAGTGTATGCGATCGGGTGGGTGTGAGTGTATGCGATCGGGTGGGTGTGTGTGTGTGTGAGTGTATGCGATCGGATCTGTGAGTGTCGGCAGAGGAGCACGGCGTGCTGGAGGAGGCTGGGAGGAGAGAGGCTGATCCTGGGGAAGGCTGGGAGGAGGAGGCTGATGTTGGGGGAGGCTGGGAGGGTGTAGGCTGATGCTGGGGGAGGCTGATGCTGGGGGAGGCTGGGAGGAGAGAGGCTGATGCTGGGGGAGGCTGATGCTGGGGGTGGCTGGGATGAGAGAGGCTGATGCTGGGGGAGGCTGATGCTGGGGGAGGCTGGAAGGAGAGAGGCTGATGCTGGGGGAGGCTGATGTTGGGGGAGGCTGGGAGGGTGTAGGCTGATGCTGGGGGAGGCTGATGCTGGGGGAGGCTGGGAGGAGAGAGGCTGATGCTGGGGGAGGCTGATGCTGGGGGAGGCTGGAAGGAGAGAGGCTGATGCTGGGGGAGGCTGGGAGGGGGAGGCTGATGCTAGGGGAGGCTGATGTTGGGGGAGGCTGGGAGGGTGTAGGCTGATGCTGGGGGAGGCTGATGCTGGAGGAGGCTGGGAGGAGAGAGGCTGATGCTGGGGGAGGCTGATGCTGGGGGAGGCTGGAAGGAGAGAGGCTGATGCTGGGGGAGGCTGATGCTGGGAGAGGCTGGGAGGGGGAGGCTGATGCTGGGGGAGGCTGGGAGGAGAGAGGCTGATGCTGGGGGAGGCTGATGCTGGGGGAGGCTGGAAGGAGAGAGGCTGATGCTGGGGGAGGCTGGGAGGGGGAGGCTGATGCTAGGGGAGGCTGGGAGGAGAGAGGCTGATGCCGGAGGAGGCTGGGAGGAGAGAGGCTGATGCTGGGGGAGGCTGGAAGGAGAGAGGCTGATGCTGGGGGAGGCTGGGAGGGGGAGGCTGATACTGGGGGAGGCTGGGAGGAGGGAGGCTGGGAGGAGAGAGGCTGATGCTGGGGGAGGCTGATGCTGGGGGAGGCTGGAAGGAGAGAGGCTGATGCTGGGGCAGGCTGATGCTGAGGGAGGCTGGGAGGTGGAGGCTGATGCTGGGGAAGGCTGGGAAGAGGAAGGCTGGGAGGAGAGAGGCTGATCCTGGGGAAGGCTGGGAGGAAGGAGGCTGGGAGGAGAGAGGCTGATGCTGGGGGAGGCTGATGCTGGGGGAGGCTGGAAGGAGAGAGGCTGATGCTGGGGGAGGCTGATGCTGGGGGAGGCTGGGAGGGGGAGGCTGGGAGGAGAGAGGCTGATGCTGGGGGAGGCTGGGAGGAAGGAGGCTGGGAGGGGGGAGGCTGAGAGAAGAGAGGCTGATGCTGGGGGAGGCTGAGGCTGGGAGGAGAGAGGCTGATGCTGGGGACAGAGAGACTGATGCTTGGAGGAGAGAGGCTGATGCTGGGAGGAGAGAGGCTGATGCTGGGAGGAGAGAGGCTGATGCTGGGAGGAGAGAGGCTGATGTTGGGAGGAGAGAGGCTGATGCTGGGAGGAGAGGGGCTGATGCTGGGAGGAGAGAGGCTGATGCTGGGGGCAGAGAGGCTGATGCTGGTGCAGCATGGGGGATGGAGCACGATGGGGAGTGCGCAGCATGGGGGATGGAGCACGTTTGGGAGTGCGCAGCATGGCGGATGGAGCACGTTTGGGACTGCGCAGCATGGCGGATGGACCACGTTTGCAGCATGGCGGATGGCGCATGTTTGGGAGTGCGCAGCATGGCGGATGGAGCACGTTTGGGAGTGCGCAGCATGGCGGATGGAGCACGTTTGGGAGTGCGCAGCATGGCGGATGGACCACGTTTGGGAGTGCGCAGCATGGCGGATGGAGCACGTTTGTGAGTGCGCAGCATGGCGGATGGAGCACGATGGGGGGTACGCAGCATGGGGGATGGAGCACGATGGGAGGTGCACACCTCCCCCCAACACACACACACACACACACACACAACACACCACACACACACTGGGAACCACAAACACCGCCCTACACAGACACCCACACACACAGACAACACTGCACACACACAACACCCAACACACAAACACCGCGGCATACATAAATATACGCACATACCACGCAACACACACACATTGCACAAAACATACCTCCCCCCAAAACACACACATCACACCTACACAAACCGCGCAACACACACACACACGCTACAGACACACAGCGCTCCACAAACAATGCAACACACATACAACACCGCTCTCACCCCCCGTCACACCCAGACAACACCCAGAACATGTACAGCCCCTACACAAACACTTGGTAACTACACACAACAACATATATATATAACAAAAATCATACATTAACTACACAATACGTAAATTCTAGAATACCCGATGCGTAGAATCGGGCCACCTTCTAGTCTTATATTAATTACGTACCTAAAGGATAGGTCTGTTATAGCTGTTCTGCTCTCACCCAAATACAATAAATATAAAAGTAGTAGACAAACTGTCATTTATCCCCCCCCAAAAAATGCTATGTATAAATATGAAAGACATTGGGGTTTGTTTCTGGATACAGCAGGACTCCCGGACTTGAGTGATGGAACAGCATTCAATTCATTTGCAATTGTCCTCATAATATCGTACATAGGCCAAATTGTATACACATAGGTTGACCATTTGATCTAATTACAAATCTTCAGCTACTTGCTGTTTGATATGACTGATGCTAATGTATATGTTCTGACTGTATTCACAAACTTTGGTAATGTGCATCACATCTGGATGTAGGAAGTTGTGCCGCAACAGTCTTTGGTTATGTTTTATAATCCAAACCAAAGGCAGAAGAAAAAGTCTAGCTGTCAGACTTCTTCTTTATGCAGCATATGCTAGTGCTATCAGAGTATCAGATGCGAGTAGCCCAAAATGAGTATCAGATAAGAGTGCACAAAAAAAATAAATCGCAGAGATCATCCATGTAGCTTCCGGTTTTTATGGACACATTGCCAACATTATCATAGGAAACTGTATTTGATTATGTACTTTTTAAAATGTTGATGTATAAAAATGGACAAAGAGATCCCACTTGGACAGAAAGGAAAAATGGATGGCAATACGAATGAAAATATGCTCATTTGCCTTAATCTGAAGAACGTTAACAAGTCTAAAGAGCTATTTATTCATGCCAGAGTAAATGGATCACATACAAGATTAGTATGATATTTCCATCCTTGGAAATTGTAACCTTTTCTTATAACAAAGCATCAAATCCTGTATAATGCTTGTCCAGATTAATTAAACAGAAAAAGCATAAATATTATATATATATATATATATATATATATATATATATATATATATATATATATATATATATATATATAGAGAGAGAGAGAGAGAGAGAGAGAGAATGAGAGAGAGAGAGAGATATCTATATATATAATTGCCTTATTCTGTCTGTCTGTCTGTCTTGCTCCAAAATTGTGTCCTTATGGTGACACAAAGCTGATTGGCCGCTGGGCTCGCCATGGCCCCGCCCCCTCGCACGGATTGGCCGCTCGCCCAGGCAACTCGCCCACGCCCCGCCCCCCTCACGCAATGCACACTCGCTCTGGCCCCGCCCCCCGCATGCATTTCCCGAACCGACCGACACGGAGCCACGACTCCCAGGTGAGTACTGTACCCCCGGGGGCCCACATCAGCGTACGCCGCCAACACAGCCGACACAAACCCTTGCATTGCTGGGGTTGCCGCCGTATGCTGGTGTGGGCTCCCGTGCGAGCGGGGGACGGGATACGCTGGTAACCATGGTAGCATAGTTACCAGCGCATCAAGGTCCTGCAGCGGCGGAACATACACACACGCACACACACACACACACACACACACACACACACACATCAGATCACACTCACTCTCACACACACATCACATCGCATCCACACACTCACAACATCCTGGGATATCGCTTGCTTCTCGGCGGCGATACTGTGCAGTGAACTTCCAGGACCTGCCGGAGGATCACATGGCCAGAAGCATGTGGTATCTCCGGATGTTGTGAGTGTGAGCGCGTATGTGCAATATCGTCAATGTGTGTGTGCGTGAGTGTATGCGATCGGGTGTGTGTGAGTGTATGCGATCGGGTGTGTGTGAGTGTATGCGATCGGGTGTGTGTGAGTGTACGCGATCAGGTGTGTGTGAGTGTGTGTGTGTATGCGATCGGATCTGTGTCGGCAGAGGAGCACGGCGTGCTGGAGGAGGCTGGGAGGAGAGAGGCTGATCCTGGGGAAGGCTGGGAGGGGGAGGCTGAGAGAAGAGAGCCTGATGCTGGGGTAGGCTGGGAGGAGAGAGGCTGATGCTGGGGACAGAAAAGGCTGATGCTGGGAGGAGAGAGCCTGATGCTGGGAGGAGAGAGGCTGATGCTGGGAGGAAAGAGGCTGATCCTGGGGAAGGCTGGGAGGGGGAGGCTGAGAGAAGAGAGGCTGATGCTGGGGGACGCTGAGGCTGGGGTAGGCTGGGAGGAGAGAGGCTGATGCTAGGGACAGAAAAGGCTGATGCTGGGAGGAGAGAGGCTGATGCTGGGAGGAGAGAGGCTGATGCTGGGAGGAGAGAGGCTGATGCTGGGAGGAGAGAGGCTGATGCTGCGGGCAGAGAGACTGATGCTGCGGGCAGAGAGGCTGATGCTGGTGCAGCATGGGGGATGGAGCACGATGGGGGTGCGCAGCATGGGGGATGGAGCACGATGGGGAGTGCGCAGCATGGGGGATGGAGCACGTTTGGGAGTGCGCAGCATGGCGGATGGACCACGTTTGGGAGTGCGCAGCATGGGGGATGGAGCACGTTTGGGAGTGCGCAGCATGGCGGATGGACCACGTTTGGGAGTGCGCAGCATGGGGGATGGAGCACGTTTGGGAGTGCGCAGCATGGCGGATGGAGCACGTTTGGGAGTGCGCAGCATGGCGGATGGAGCACGTTTGGGAGTGCGCAGCATGGCGGATGGACCACGTTTGGGAGTGCGCAGCATGGCGGATGGACCACGTTTGGGAGTGCGCAGCATGGCGGATGGACCACGTTTGGGAGTGCGCAACATGGCGGATGGACCACGTTTGGGAGTGCGCAGCATGGCGGATGGACCACGTTTGGGAGTGCGCAGCATGGCGGATGGAGCACGTTTGGGAGTGCGCAGCATGGCGGATGGAGCACGTTTGGGAGTGCGCAGCATGGCGGATGGAGCACGTTTGGGAGTGCGCAGCATGGCGGATGGAGCACGTTTGGGAGTGCGCAGCATGGCGGATGGAGCACGTTTGGGAGTGCGCAGCATGGCGGATGGAGCACGTTTGGGAGTGCGCAGCATGGCGGATGGAGCACGTTTGGGAGTGCGCAGTATGGCGGATGGAGCACGTTTGGGAGTGCGCAGCATGGCGGATGGAGCACGATGGGGGGTGCGCAGCATGGCGGATGGAGCACGATGGGATGTGCACACCTCCCCCCAACACACACACACACACACGCGCACTGCACAACACACACACACACTGGGAACCACAAACACCGCCCTACACAGACACCCACACACACAGACAATGCTGCACACACACAACACCCAACACACAAACACCGCGGCATACATAAATATACGCACATACCGCACAATACACACATTGCACAAAACATACCTCCCCCCCAAAACACACAAACCGCGCAACACACACACACACACACAACGCTACAGACACACAGCGCTCCACAAACAACGCAACACACGCAACACACATACAACACCGCTCTCACCCCCCGCCACACCCAGACAACACCCAGAACATGTACAGCGCCCTACACAAACACTTGGTAAGTACACACAACAACATTTATATATATAACAAAAATCATACATGAACTACACAATACGTAAATTCTAGAATACCCGATGCGTAGAATCGGGCCACCTTCTAGTATATATATATATATATGTATATGTATATGTCTATATATATAGATAGATATTACATATTCAAGAAATTGCCACTCCAAAGCCACCTCTCCACTGATCTTTGCTGACTGAGCTGCAGCAGTGACAAAGAACCTACAGCATGTGACCGCTGCAGCCAGTCGGCTCAGACGTTTTTTGTCATCTACAGCAGCAAACTCTTTTATTACTGTACAGAGCTACAAAACTTTATCATATGTGATTTGTTTATACTATATTGTTTTTCTCTTTATCAACGATTACTATGAATAGAAATTTCTTGTTTCCATCCAGGCCAGTCCTGACTACGTGCACTTTACATATAGCTGGACATGCCAGAAAAGGTTGTGAACAAGAGCATTCCCATTCAGTAAAAGCATCAGAGGTGACTGCATGTACGAGGCACATATAACCTTATTTCATACCTGCTCCAGGATTTCCAGTATCTCGTCAGAGTGATCTTCATCTGTGCATTGCAGCAAAGCCTGTGCTTTCAGCCCAAGAGCTCGATCCTTCTGTTGAGTGTCCTCACGTGATAAATTATCCTGGGATAGAACTTTAATGGCTGAAGGAAGGAATAGATGAATTATTGACTAATGTGAAAGAAGAATATGTGTGATATAGACGCTAATATATACTCCCCACCTTGTTCACAGGAAAAAGCAGCCTTTTCATGCTTGTGTATCTTCAGCTGAGCTTGTGCAAGAAAGTACCACGCAATGGGACACGACTTCACGCCATGGACTCCTGGAGAAGCACAATACGTGTTTATCATTGCATATAGACGACCATCTTCATATTTGAATCATGTACAGCTTACATACAGTCATGGCAGAAAGTGTTGGCACTCTTGAACTTGACATTACTCCAGAAAATAAGTATTTCTCCCAAAAAATTATTGCAATTACACATGTGTTGTTATACACATTTATTTCCTTTCTGTTTATTGGAGCAATAAAAAAAAAAAAAAAGAAACAAAAAGGCAAACTGAACATAATTTTCACACAAACTCCCAAAATAGGCCACACAAAATTGTTGGTACATTTCAAATATTGTGGGCTAACAATTTTGTTTCATCATGTTATGCTCATTTAAGCTCACCTGTGGCAGGTAACAGGTGTGGGCAATATGAAAATCACACTTGAAACCAAATAAAAAGGGGAGACGTTGACTGAATCTTTGCATCGCTTGTCTGTGTATGCCCCATTAAGCATGGAGAACAGAAGGAGGAGCTTTTTTACTAGGACTGTCATATTTTGGAACATAAAGTGAAAACAAGTTATCTCCAATCCACAAGCTAAGTAATAACTAATAGATCAGTGGGGTCAGATTCCTGGGACCAGCACCAATTGGTAGAATAGGGAAGTTTTTATCCCTGTTGAAATGAAACAGCAGTGCACATGTGCGACTACCAGTCCATCCATTCCTTGTGGGGCTGCCAAGCACTGTTTCCAGCAGCCCCATAAAATATAAATGGAATGCAGGCTGTCCGGTGCATGATCTGCTCAACCATGATGTAATGGGGTTAAAGATGCTTATCGCATTCAGCAAGTTATCACTGGAGTACACTTTAAGGGTGTGTGTCCATGATCATGGTTCACGGCATTTTGGATGCAGTGTGTTTTCGCTGCATCCAAAACGTTGCGTTGTACAGCACAAGTAAAGTGGATGGGATTTATACAAATCCCATACCCACTGTGCTTGTTTTTCCCCGTGAATGTTCTCTGTAGGGAGAACAGAGAGAGATTGGGGTGGCCCGAACCCTGATTGTGGGTACAGGCCGCTGCAGTCTCCTGCGGAGAGCACTTTCGGCCCCACATGAGAGGACATGCTGCGCCCAGGTCACAGTATCTGTGGATCCTGGCCACGTAGCCTAAGGCCTTACATCACATTCCAAAAGTCGTGTTTTTCTTTCTTTTATAGTAGTGGTATAAGATCTGTCTCTTATAAGACTTGTTATATATATTTTATTGCCATCATTTTGTGAAGTTAAACATTTTCCTAACTTTATGGATTTGAATACAAGAGAAAGAAACAAAATGTAAAATTGTTTGTGGTTTGTTTTTTTCTTACTGTGTAATGTGGGGTATAATTAACAGGATAACTTTATTCTACAGTTCACCACCACCAGGGTAAGGGTGCGTGCCCATGATTAGTGTTCACAGCATTTTAAACGTAGCATGCTTCAGCTGCGTCTAAAACGTTGCGTTGTACAATACAAGCACAGTGGATGCGATTTATAAAAATCTTCTGCCCACTGTGCTTGTTTTTCCAGCCACAAACACTGACCTGCAGTGCAGCTTTCCAAACCACAGCATGTCAATTGTTTGCTGCAGAGCCGCAAGCATTCTCCGCAGGGAAAACAGAAGGGAGAGAATGAAACTGCCCGATCGTGGACATGAGCTGTGGTCTACTGCAGGGGAGACTCACGGCCCAGCAGGTCAGGATCCGCAGTATCCAGGACGCAGCGGGTCTTCATCGTGGTGGATACTATTTTTTTTGTATAACAAACACATTTTCATAGCCAACAAGAAATGTTTGTGTTGCTGCATTCCGAGAGTCTAAACTTTCTTCTTTTTCTTTCATCATGCCTATATGGTGCATGATTTGCAAGATGTCTTGTAGTTTTTCCGGTAGATATACTTAATTAACTTCACTCTACATGACTTGACATACTTAAAATGGAAATGTTACTTTACCTCGGGAAAGGTTTTCGGCTGCCAGATCATACTTTTTATCACGTAGGGCTTTAACACCTATTCCAATGAGACCAGGACCATTACTTGGCTCCATTTCAAGCAGTTTATTGAAACAATTGACTGCTTCTTCACTGACATCCCCTGCAATACAGCAACAGAAATAAATCAATATTATTTATTAACAATGGCATTTCATTTATTGGAATCAATGTATAAAGGCGTACCGGTATGTTCACACTTTTTTTCCCAGGAGGATTTGGAGCAAGTCGGCTCCGAAACCTGCCTGAAAAAGCGATAACAAAACGCTCAAAAGAATAAACTAGTCATTTCTAGGTAAAAAAAACAAAACAACAAAACACTTGCTTATCATGTGTTCAGTCTTTTGAGCATCTTATCAGATGCCAAGCAATTAAAAGAGGTGAGTGGAAGGGGTCTTTCATTCTGAAAATGTTCTATACCCAATGAAGAAATCTTGGCGAAATGCGCGTTGGGCATTCAAGGTAATACCTATAGAATAATCTTGTACACTTATTAGTAATCACCAGCTCTTCTGTCTTACCTGTGATTTTTTTAACCACATTATGGTTCATTTTTTATTTCACCTATTTCAGCCCTAGTTACTTTTCTAGACCAATTCAGGTTACTTACTTTTTTTCTACTAGGCTGATAATGTCACATTTGTACTTTACTATTACATATGTAATATTTTGTTGTCTTCAAAAGTCGGATATTACTGTATACCATTTTGATTCTCATGTTATTTTGTCCTTATTGCATATACATCATTAGCTATATCCTGTATCTTCTTTAGACGTTATGATGTTTTCACCTCTTACCACATATTTGTCATTTGACTGACTTTTTTAATGATAAATTTTCATTCAATGAAGTTTATTTTGTATTAAGTAGAATCACATATTGTAAGTTTGCATTTATATATTGTTTTGTGGTTGTGCTTTTTCCCCATATTTTCTGCACATTGTGTAAAGTGGCCCTATGGTTGGCTATGGTAGGTTTTTGAGGTTCCGCACATTACAAAACAAATCAAAGGGAAGGTTTAACATACACATGGGCATATTTTTGAAAGTTTGGTCAGTGTCACTGATTCTAAAACCACTAGCGGTTTCTTAATTGTTGAATGGAGTTAAACAAAAAAAAAAAAAAACAGTATAAGGCCCGTTTCACACATCCGGCATTTCGCCAGATCCGGCACGCACGCAGTACAGTACATTCATTTACAGTGGAAGCAGGACACCATGCGGTTGTGTGCTTCATGCACAACCGCATTTGTCCATGTGGTGTCGCGCTTTCACTGTAAATGAATGTACTGTACTGCATGCGTGCCGATGACCCAAAAACACAGGAAAACACATAAAATAATGGAAAAGTGCTCAAGAAATGACCAAAAAAACTAAAACAAAAAAAGATGCTCCAGGTTTACATAAATAAATAACATAAGTGAAAATGAGAGTTTCCTGAAGTGTCTTTGACTTGAAAAATGGATATTTTTGTTTGCTTGGAAAATAATATGGTGTGAATATACTCCAAAAGTGAGCCTAAATTCGTCTAAACACTGCTTTACAAAATATGAATACATAAAGTTCCACTAAAAATTGCATACGATTGTAGGTCTTTATGGGTTTTCCAGGACTATAATATTGCTAGGCTATCCCCAGGCCATTAATATCTGACTGTGTCACAGTGTGACATGTACATTTGGTTAAAGAGAAGAGGACTTAGTTGCAGTACCAGACACTGTCACAACCACAAGGATTGCACTGTCAGGTAAACACTGACTGGGAGAGTCCCAATACCTTTACTCAGCTAATCCATGTGGGTGCTGGGAATTGGACCACCATTGATCAGGTACTGACTGAGGAGAGGCCACCAATATTGCAGTCTGGCCTGGCAATGAGTCTCTTGACTCGACATCAACAGCCCCAAGGGCACAGATCTGGCTGCTGAGTTTATGTGAATAGACGCATGGTTGGGTCGGACATTGTATGTGCACTGGTACCATGAATGTTGAAAGTGTGAAACCAGGCTTAGGCCCAGGCCAATTATCTAGTGAGAATGACAGCTAGTCACCAATTGGCGGAAATCAGAGAAAATACTCCAGAATTAGTGTTGACTGGGGAATTGGGAAGTGGATTTTTAAAAAGACAAATCAGGAGGTTATTAGGTGTCAAATGATGACCTTACGGTAAACAGGACGTTTCCGAGAATTGAAGTAATAGTTTGTCACAGTGATGACGTGGACAAAGTATCATGTATGCAGCTAGCACTCCATCCTAATGGTTGGTTCGAAGATAACTCCATGACCTCTGCACCAGGAAAGAATATACAGCAGTACAGAAACATTGCTGTGTGTTATCAAATTTCACTGTAAAAGATTTATAAAAATAAAAAACAAAAATAAAAAACAAAAATCACCCTTTTTCTCTTACATGGTGTATTTTTGTAAATAAAAAAACCCCCACAGAAAATGATACAAAACAAAATACATGATTGGTACTGCTACACTGCAAACTCCATACAAATGTTATTTTTTCAATATTGTTTCTTTTGTTCTGCTTTCCAAAATACACAACCTGAACCAATGAAAATAAAATCATTTTGCCAAAATTAAGAAGCCCTCTCGCAACTCTGTTAAGGAAAATTAAATGCAAACATGTATGAATTGAAAAAAAAAAAAAAGATATTCCAGCACTTTTCATAAGAAAAAATATCCTTCTTTAGTCTTCAATCATTAAAATAATAAAACAGAGCAAGGCCGCATGGAGAAAGCCGGACTGCCAGGAGGAGGCAGCACTGAGCTACTGGAATCACAAGTGGAGAGTTTCTTAAAAAATCATAATCATTACCATAACAAACAACAAATAAAATCATTGAGTCACTTATATCTATATAAAGAACAATACAGTGGAACCTTGGATTACAAGCATAATTGGTTCCGGGGGTTAGCTCTTAAACCAAGTAAAGGCTGCTTTACACGCTGCGATATCGTTACCGATATCGCTAGCGTGGGTACCCACCCCCATCGGTTGTGCGACACGGGCAAATCGCTGCCCGTGCCGCACAACATCGCCCAGACCCGTCACACTACCTGCCTAGTGACGTCGCTGTAAGAAGGCCTGCGGAGACATCATCACATGTTTCTCAACGCTGGCAGGAAACTAGCCAGGTCTTTCACCGGGAAGGAACAACCACGGGAAGGGTAGTCTCCAGT
This sequence comes from Anomaloglossus baeobatrachus, assembly GCF_048569485.1. NCBI lineage: Eukaryota > Metazoa > Chordata > Amphibia > Anura > Aromobatidae > Anomaloglossus > Anomaloglossus baeobatrachus. The sequence goes on along the minus strand of NC_134353.1, from coordinate 820,095,682 downwards.
CAAGGAGACCACCTATGCCAAACATGGTATCCATCCACAGACAGCCGTTTCGGGGTATTTGCCCCTCATCAGTGTGGAGTAGGAGTAGGCAATGTCCCACTAGCCAGATTCCTACTCCACACTGATGAGGGGCAAGTACCCCGAAACGGCTGTCTGTGGATGGATACCATGTTTGGCATAGGTGGTCTCCTTGACTGGAGACTGCCCTTCCCGTGGTTGTTCCTTCCCGGTGAAAGACCTGGCTAGTTTCCTGCCAGCGTTGAGAAACATGTGATGATGTCTCTGCAGGCCTTCTTGCTTTGAATATTTCCCAGGGGGCATTGCTCTAGAATCACTGCGTTGAGAAACACGTGATGGTGTCTCTGCAGTGGTGGATGTTGATCTCCCTAAGGTCAACCATCCTTGCTCACATAGTCTTTTACTAGGCAATGTCCCACTAGCCAGATTCCTACTCCACACTGATGAGGGGCAAATACCCCGAAACGGCTGTCTGTGGATGGATACCATGTTTGGCATAGGTGGTCTCCTTGACTGGAGACTGCCCTTCCAGTGGTTGTTCCTTCCCGGTGAAAGACCTGGCTAGTTTCCTGCCAGCGTTGAGAAACATGTGATGATGTCTCCGCAGGCCTTCTTGCTTTGAATATTTCCCAGGGGGCATTGCTCTAGAATCACTGCATTGAGAAACACGTGATGGTGTCTCCGCAGTGGTGGATGTTGATCTCCCTAAGGTCAACCATCCTTGCTCACATAGTGACGTCGCTGTGACCGGCGAACCGCCTCCTTTCTAAGGGGGCGGTTCGTTCAGCGTGACAGCGACGTCACTAAGCGGCCGCCCAATAGAAGCGGAGGGGCGGAGATGAGCGGGATGAACATCCCGCCCACCTCCTTCCTTCCGCATTGTAAGGAGAGCTTCCTCGTTCCTGCGGTGTCACACATAGCGATGTGTGCTGCCGCAGGAACGAGGAACAACTTCGTTACTGCTGCAGTAACGATATTTGAGAATGGACCCCCATGTCACCGGTGAGCGATTTTGCACGTTTTTGCGACGATGCAAAATCGCTCATAGGTGTCACATGCTACGGCATCGCTACAGCGACCGGATGTGCGTCGCAAAATCCGTGACCCCAACAAGATCGCTGTAGCGATCTCGTAGCGTGTAAAGCCCGCTTTACTCTTATATCACAGCAAATTTTCCCATAGGAAATAATTGAAATGCAGACAATTCGTTCCACAACCCAAAAATATTTGCTGTATTTATACAAACTTATTACAGTAATTCAAAATAATGTACTGTATTCATATAAAATTATTACAGTACACTGATACAAAATACTCTGCAGTAAAAAACATGTAAGGCTGCTTTCACACATCCGGATTTTTGCTCTGCGGCACAATACGGCGTTCTGCAGAAAAACCGCAACCGGCTTTTGTAACGCCGATTGCGGTTTTTTTTTGCATAGACTTACATTAGTGCCGTATTGTGCCGCAGGGGCTTGCGTTCGGTCCGTTTTTTGCCGCATGCGGCAGATTTAGCCGATGCGGCGGCCGGATCGAACGTTCCCTGCAACGTTTTTTGCTCCGGCAAAAAACACCGCATCGCGCCGCATCCGGCCGCTGCGGTGCATTTTTCAATGCATCCCTATGGAGGCCGGATGCGGCGCGATGCGGAAAAAAACGCATCCGGTCGTCGCATGCGTTTTTTTCCACTGCGCATGCTCAGTAGCATGCCGCAACCGGAAAAAACCGGACCGGCCGCATGTAAAAACTTATGCAAAGGATGCGGTGTTTTCGCCGCATCCGTTGCATAGTTTTCACAGCCGGATTGAGCCGCAGGGCTCAAACCGGATGTGTGAAAGTAGCCTAAAACAAATTAAACTGCACTGTAGCTTCCAATAGAATTGTTGGTGTGCGAGAGGTACAGTATAAGCAATGTGCTGTACTGGTTAGTAGAAAGAAATTACGATACTATATCCACAAATGCAAATTGATAGACATGCTATGTAGTATATACTGTACTGTACAATGGTACACTGTATACTGTATACAGTACATATGGACAGGAAGTTACCTCCAGAGCGGTTTAGAGTGCGGTGAAAGGACAGAACCCGTTGTGTGCACAGTGGGAATTTGCTCTTCTTGCAAAGCATTGCTCTTAAACCAAGTTACCAATTTTTAGAAAGCTTTGCTTGTGTTGCAAAATGCTCTCAAACCAAGTTACTCTTAAACCAAGGTTCCATTGTATATTAAAAGGGAACCTGTCAGGTCCATTATGCAACCAGAACCACAAGCAGTTCTGGTTGAATATCGCTATTCCCTGCCTAACTGTCCCTGTATACACTAGCATGGATAAAAAGATCTTTATAAAAAGTATTTCTAAAAGAACCTTTATGATATGTTAATTAGCGCAGGGACTAGTCGCAAGGGTGTTATTTCCCCTGACTAGTCTGCCCTCTTAGCATGTTAGTACACCCACAAGGGTGTACTAACATGCTATTCAATGCCTATTGCCCAGCGTCATCAGCGGTGACATGCATACATGTGTCTGTTATCACCGCCTCAGAAGCCGGGCATAGGATCAGAAGTGCCGGCGCTTCCGGTCATGTGCACAATGAAGCCGCGTGTATACATCCCGGCTTTAGAGCAGTTTAGTGCAAATGACCGGAAGTGTCGGGCAGTCTGATCATACACACTGACTCTAAGCCCGGCGTCTGAGTCGGTGACAATGGACATAAGTAAGCACGTCACTGATGATGACACTGGGCAATGGGCATTGAATAGCATGTTAGTATGCCCCTGTGGGCGTACTAACATGATAAGAGGGCGAACTAGTTGGGGGGAAAAACACCCTTGGACTAGTCCCTGCACTCATTAGCATATCATAAAGGATCTTTAGAAATACTTTTTCTAAAGATCTCTTTATCTTTGCTACTGGACGGTTAGGCAGGGATTAGCAATATGCACCCAGAACTGCTTGTGGTTCTGTGTGCATATTGCACCTGACAGGTTCCCTTTAATCAAATCTAAAGCCTGCTTTACACGCTGCAATGTATCTTACAATGTGTCGGCGGGGTCACGTCGTAAGTGACGCACATCCGGCATCGTATGGTACATTGCAGTGTGTAACAGGTACGTGCGATTGCGATTGAACGTTAAAACGTTCATCGCATACACATCGTACCTGTCTCTAGAATTGCACGTCAGATTGTTCATCGTACCCGGGGTAGCACACATCGCAGTGTGTGACACCCCGGGAACGATGCACAGATCTTACCTACGTCCTGCAGCTCCCGGCCCACAATGCGGAAGGAAGGAGGTGGGCGGGATGTTTACGTCCCACTCAGCTCCGCCCCTCCACTTCTATTGGCTGGCTGCCGTGTGACGTCGATGTGACGCCGAACGTCCCTCCCACTCCAGGAAGTGGACGTTCGCCGCCCACATCGAGGTCGTATGGACGGGTAAGTACGTGTGACGGGGGTTAATTGTTTGTGCAGCACATTCAACAAATTGAACGTGCCACACATACGATGGGGGCGTTTCAAAACGCATACGATATCGTATGCGAAATTGCAACGTGTAAAGCAGGTTTTAGAAAAAGAAAAAAAAATAAAACACACAATTGCTGAGTTGCTACTGTTCTCCATTGCCTGTGCAAAAAAAAAATAATAAAAAAAAAAAGGGATTAATTGGATTCATCAACATTCTCATAACAGTTAATATTCAGGCTAGTTAAGAAGCTCTAGCTGGCATTAGCAAACCTTTTAGATCAGTTTAATCCCTCATTAAAAACAACAGCATAATGGAGCAATAAAAACAGGATGAGACATCCTTAACTGAACGCCTCTAAGAGAATATGTAGTAAGCTGGCACTTGTTCCATCTGACAGCAACCGATACTATCCCATTAGCTAAAATTACTGATATCACTTAAGGCCGCTTTACACGCTGCGATATCATGACCGATATCGCTAGCGTGGGTACCCGCCCCCATCGCTTGTGCGACATGGGCAAATCGCTGCCTGTGGCGCACAACATCGCCCAGACCCGTCACACTACTTACCTGCCCTGTGACGTCGCTGTGACCGGTGAAACGCCTCCTTTCTAAGGGGGCGGTTTGTTCAGCGTCACAGCGACGTCACAGCAGCGTCACTGAACCGCCGCCCAATAGAAGCGAATATCCCGCCCACCTCCTTCCTTCCGCATTGCGGGCGGGAGGCAGGTAAGGAGAGGTTCCTTGTTCCTGTGGTGTCACGCGTACCGATGTGTGCTGCCACAGGAACGAGGAACAACTTCGTTACTGTTGCAGCAACGATATTAGAGAATGGACCCCCATGTCACCGATGAGCGATTTTGCACGTTTTTGCAACAATGTAAAATCGCTCAAAGGTGTCACACGCAACGGCATCGCTAAAGCGACCGGATGTGCGTCACAAATTCTGTGACCCCAACGAGATCGCTTGAGCGATGTCGCAGCGTCTAAAGCGGCCTTTAGCCAAAACGTTCTCTGAATCTATTCTTCATTAAAGGTCTTCTGGATATACCTGGATTTTCCTTAACCAAGAATCAGCAAAAACATTAGTGCATGCCCTCATCATCTCCCGCCTTGACTACTGCAATCCTGCTCTCTGGCCTCCCTTCCAACACTCTTGCACCCCTCCAATCTATAATAAACTCTGCGACCCGCCTAATCCACCTCTCCTCTCGCTACTCCCCAGCCTCGCCACTCTGCCAATCCCTTCACTGGCTTCCCATCGCCCAACGACTCCAGTTCAAAACATTAACCATGACATACAAAGCCATGCACAACTAGTCTCCTCCCTACATCTGTGACCTAGTCTCCCGGTACCTACCTGCACGCAACTTCAGATCCTCACAAGGTCTCCTTCTCTGCTCCTCTCTTATCTCCTCTTCCCACAATTGTGTACAAGATTTCTCCCGTGCATCCCCCATACTCTGGAATGCTCTACCTCGGCACATCAGACTTTCACCTACCGTGGAAAGCTTCAAGAGGAACCTCAAGACCCACCTCTTTCAACAAGCCTACAACCTACAATAGCCCTCAGTCCAGTAGACCACTGCGCAACCAGCTCTGTCCTGACCTATTGTACCATCACCCATTCCCTGTAGACTGTGAGCCCTCGCGGGCAGGGTCCTTTCTCCTCCTATACCAGTCTGTTTTGTACTGTTAATGATTGTTGTACGTATAGTATACCCTCTTTCACTTGTAAAGCGCCATGGAATAAATGGCGCTATAATAATAAATAATAATAATATATACGGTACATGCATATGAGTATGTACACAGTCATGGCCGAAAGTGTTAGGTCTCTTAAAATTGTTCCAGAAAATGAAGTATTTCTCCCAGAAAATGATTGCAATTACACATGTTTTGTTATGTACATGCTTATTTCCTTTGTGTGTTTAGGAATAACAACCAAAAAACTGAAAAGATAAAAAAAGCAAATTGGACAGAATTTCACACAAAACTCTAAAAATGGGAAGGACAGAATTGTTGCCACCTGTCTAAAATTGTGGGTAAACAACTATGTTTCAAGCACGTGATGCTTATTCAAACTTAAGTGGGCAATTTAAAAATCACATCTGAAACCAGATAAAAAAAAAAGGGGGAGAAATTGACCCAATCTTTGCATAGTATGTCCGTGTGTGCCACACTAAGCATAGAAAACAGAATGAGAAGAGAACTGTCTGAGGACTTAAGAACAAAAATTGTTGAAGTATCAAGAATCTCAAGGTTACAAGTCCATCTCGAGATCTTGATGTTCCTTTGTCCATGATGTGCAACATAATTAAGAAATTTACAAACCATAGCACTGTAGCTAATCTCCCTCTATGTGGGTGGCAGAGAAAAACTGATGAAAGGGTGCAATGCAGGATAGCCCGGATGGTGGATAAGCAGCCCCAATCAAATTCCAAAGAAATTCAAGCTGTCTCTAAGGGGTACTTTGCACGTTGCGACATCGCTACTGCGATATCGTCGGGATCAAAACGAAAGTGACGCACATCCGGCGCCAGTAACGACGTCGCAACGTGTAAAGCCTAGATGCGCCGATAAACGATCGCAAAAGCGTCGAAAATTGGTGATCTGTGTAGCGTCGGTCATTTTCATAATGTCGCACCAATAGGAGATACGATGTTGTTCCTCGTTCTTACGGCAGCACACATCGCTGTGTGTGAAGCCGCAGAAGCGGAACATCTCCTTACCTGCCTCCACCGGCTATGCGGAAGGAAGGAGGTGGGCGGCATGTTTACGTTCCGCTCATCTCCACCCCTCCGCTCCTATTGGCCGCCTGCCGTGTGACGTCGCTGTGACGCCGCACGACCCGCCCCCTTAGGAAGGAGGCGGGTCGCCGGCCAGAGCTACGTCGCAGGGCAGGTAAGTGCGTATGAAGCTGCCGTAGCGATAATGTTCGCTACGGCAGCTATCACAAGATATCGCATGTGCGACGGGGGTGGGTACTATCGCGCTCGGCATCGCTAGCCAATGCTAGCGATGTCGCAATGTGCAAAGTACCCCTAAGGCTCAGCGAGAACTATCTGTCGACATTTCAATGACACGAAAAGTTATGGCAGGAGACCACAGAGGACACAAGTGCTGACACAGAGACATGAAAAAGCTAGATTGCAGTCTATTAAATTGTATGCGAGTAAGCCAAAATCCTTCTGGGAAAGCGTCTTGTGGACAGTTGAGACTGAGATAGAGCTTTTAGGTAAAGAACATCATTCTACGGTTTACTGAAAACAGAATGAGGCCTACAAAGAAAAGAACAGCACCTACAGTCAAATATGGTGAAGGCTCAAAGATGTTTTGGGGTTGTTTTGCTGCCTCTGGCACTGGGTGCATTGACTGTGTGCAAGGCATCATGAAATCTGAAGATTTCCAAAGGATTTTTGATCGCAACGTAGTAGCCAGTGTCAGAAAGCTGGGTTTGTGTCCTAGGTCATAGGTCTTCCAGCAGGACAATGACCTCAAATATACTTGAAAAAACACCATAAATGGATGGAAAAATGTGCGGCAGATTTGTGAAATGGCAGCAATGAGTCTGCATCTAAATCACATTGAACAACTGTGGAGGGATCTTAAAATTGCTGTTTTGAGTATACGCCTTCACATATTGGAGACCTGGAGCAGTTTGCACATGAAGCGTCGGCAAAAAATCCAGTTGAGAGGTGTAAGAAGTTTGTTGATGGTTATAGGAAGTAATTGATTTCAGCTATTTATTGATTTCAGCTATTTATTAACATAAGTTGAGGGTGCCAACAACTTTGTCTCTCCCATTTTTGGAATTCTGTGTAAAATTATGTCAAATTTGCCTTTTTTTCTTTATTTTTTGTGTTGCTCCAATACAGCCAAAGGAAATAAATGTGTATAACAAAACATATAATTGCAATAATTTTCTGGGTGAAATACGGTACTTCATTTTCTGGAACTATATTGGCCATGACTCATATGAAAATGTAATCATACCCAATGAATTTTTAAATATTTTTTTCAATACACCAAAAAGCTTAAATGTATTTTATGTGACATAACAACACAAAGTAGCAAGTATTTGTGGAGTGTAGAGGAAATTATGGTTTTGTACCTATTTCAAAAATATAAATCTGAAAATTGTGACGTGCTTTTGTATTCAGTCTCCTGTAGTCATATACCCTTAAATAAAATCCTGAGTAATTAATTGCTTCCAGAAGTCACCTAATTATTAAATTGGGTTCATCTGTGTGTAATTTATTTTCAGTATAACTACACCTGCTGTGTGAAGGCTTCAGAGGTTTGTTTGAGAACATTAGGGATCAAACAACATCATGAAAACCAAAGAACACACCAGACAAGTCAGGGATAAAGTTGTGGAGAAGAGTAAAGGAGGATTGTTATAAAAAAAAAAAAAAATAGTCCAAGCTCTGAATATCTCACTGAGCACTGTTCAATCCATCATCCAAAAATGGAAGGAATATGGCACAACTACAAACCTACCAAGACATGGACATCCACCTAAACTGAGATTCCAAGCAAGGAGAACACTAATTAGATAAGCAGCCAAGAGGCCAATGGTCACTCTGGAGGAGCTGCAGAAATCCACAGCTCAGATGAGAGGATCGGTCCACAGCACAACTATTAGGGTAGAGTCATACAGACGTAGGTCTCACACGAGTGCAATGCAAAAAAAGGTCGCCCCATTTAAGACAATACAGCAGCTCACATCTGCGAGTTTTTCCTCAGCCCTGAGCCCTAATCGGACTGAGAAAAAATTGCAGCATGCTGCGATTGTCTGCAAATCTCGGATCACTCGCACCCATACAAGTCTATGGGTGCGAGTGAAACCTTGGACTGCACTTGGATGACATACAAGTACAGTGCTATATATGCTCAGGCTGACAATGGAGGAGAAGGAGAGATCACTCTCTCCCCCTCTTCTCGGCAGCTGTAATATGATCACAGGATTGGATCGCAGTTGCATGACACTCGGCTCACGCTCGCAGCAGAGCCTGAGCCGAGGGTCATTAGCATATCACATCCGATGCCACATGCTAGTGTAGCAGCCTTAATGGTATATTCCACAAATCTGGCCTTTCTGGAAGAGTTACGGCCAAGAGCTACAATGTAATGGTATAGATCAAAGCATATACATACAGTATACGTGAATGGCTCAGTCAGAAGCCAGACTTAAGCCCTAATGAGAATCTGGAGCAAGACTTGAAAATTGCTGTTCACAGACGCCTCCATCCAATCTCATTGATCTAGAGAGCTATTCTGGAAAGAAGAATGGGCAAAAATGTCAGCCTCTAGATATGCAAAGCTGGTAGAAACATACCCCAAAAGCAGTAACTGCAGTGAAAGGTGGGTCTACAAAATATTGACTCAGGTGGGCATGAATACAAATGCACGTCACAATTTTCACATTTACATTTTTAAAATATTTAAAAAAACATGTATAAATACTTGCTAGTGTTGGTATAACACAGATTTGGTGACTATAAGCTGCGGCCAACACAAGTGAGCTCTTATATACAGCATTCCAAAATACGGTATATAAGAGCCCAGAACACTCTGTAGAACGTAAAACACTTTTACAATACTCACCTAAGTGGTGAGGAGGTAGAGTCCGATGGGTGTGCTGGCTCTCCGGTCCGGAGCTTCCTCTCTGCGGAGATTGCCGTCCTCCTTTTTCTGATGCCTGTGTGCATGATGCATCCTTCATCATGCACATAGCCAGCATTGAGGTCCTGTGCAGGTGCACTTTGATCTGCCCTGCTCAGGGCAGATCAAAGTATTGTAGTGCATGTGCGTGCGGTCTTTAATCTTTCCTCATGCCTGTGCATTACAGTACTCAGATCTGCCCTCAGCAAGGCAGATCAAAGTGCGCCTGCGCAGGACCACAATGTCGGCCTGTGTGGCTGACGTAGACGCGCCATCTATACTGGGCTGGGTAGAAGTAGGACGGCGATCGCAGCAGAGAGGAGGCGCCGGACCAGAGAGCAGAGACACCCATCAGACCGTTTTATAAATGAGTATTATAAAAACGTGTTTTTTTACGTTCTACAGCACGACCTGGGTTCTTATATACAGTACCGTATATACTGGCGTATAAGACGACTTTTTACCCCCTTAAAATAATGGCTACAGTGGGGGGGTCGTCTTATACGCCGGATATACGGGGGGGGGGGTGTATATATATATGTACACTGCAGCGTCCAGGGGAGGTGGGGGCAGCAGCTCTGGAGCACAGGGGAACGCTGCGGGCGGCAGGCTTTGATCTCCTGCACCCGCTCATATAATATGCACAGCCGCTGTCCATCTCCAATGGTGCTGAAATCGCACGCAGTGAGGGGCTGGGGCAGCGGTGCATATTATATGAGCCTGCGTCCCACTGTGATGGCACATGCCCACCCCTGTGTTAGATTTGGCCCCCAGGCTGCTGCTCATTCTAAAATAAAAAAGCTTTACTTACCCCTGCAGCGTTTCTCCCCGTGTCCCTGCTTCCACTGTGATCAGGCAGGCAGAGAGCTCAAGCTGCTGTGCCGATCACATGACCACACCGAGAACCAGGAAGTGGAAGAACAGAAGCACGGAGCCAGACAGGAGGGAGCTCAGCGCTGCAGGAGATAAGGAAAGAGGGTTTTATTTTACTATGGGCAGCAGCCTAGGAGCCATATCTGACACAGGGGGACTTGTGCGATCTATAGGGGCCATGGGCAGCACTATGGGGGCGATATCTGACACAGGGGGACTTGTGCGATCTATAGGGGCCATGGGCAGCACTATGGGGGCGATATCTGACACAGGGGGACTTGTGCGATCTATAGGGGCCATGGGCAGCACTATGGGGGCGATATCTGACACAGGGGGACTTGTGCGATCTATATAGGGGCCATGGGCAGCACTATGGGAGAGATATCTAACACAGGGGGACTTGTGCGATCTATATAGGGACCATGGGCAGCACTATGGGGGAGATATCTAACACAGGGGGACTTGTGCGATCTATATAGGGGCCATGGGCAGCACTATGGGGCCGATATCTAACACAGGGGGACTTGTGCGATCTATAGGGACCATGGGCAGCACTATGGGGGCGATATATAACACAGGGGGACTTGTGCGATCTATATAGGAGCCATGGGCAGCACTATGGGGGCGATATCTAACACAGGGGGACTTGTGCGATCTATAGGGGCCATGGGCAGCAGCATGGGGGCGTTATCTAACACGGGAACGTGTGCAATCCATAGGGGACCATAGGCAGCACAGGGGAACGTGTGCCATCACAAGGGGGCTATATTCAATATAAGGGGGCCATATCCAGATTAAGGGGGCTAATTTTAGGATGGGGGGCTATGAGGGACATATATGATTTGTTAGAGGGACACTGGCATTATAAGATGGACTCCATTTAACATTAAAAAAAAAAAATTCTCTTTTCCTTCACCAAATTTGGGGGTGCGTCTTATAATCAGGTGCGTCTTATAAAGCGAAAAATACGGTATATATCATACAGCAGGGGTCGGGAACCTATGGCTCGCCAGCCAGATATGGCTCTTTTGATGGCCGTATCTGGCTCGCAGACAGGGCTCCTACCTGTCTATGGGCAAATGCCGGGGCCCTGGAGAGCCGGGGGGGCCCACTCGGCCTCGTCAGTTCTCCTGTCCCTTGGCCGGGGCCCACTCGCCTTTATAGTTCTGCTGCCCCCGGCCGAGTTCCGGGGACCGCAGTCCTCGGCAGCAATCTGCGGCGCCGTCACTTTAAGGCGTGCAGACATCCTGTTTTGAATTTCATCTGTGGGCGGAGCTACCACCTTCTCAGTCCCACAGATGAAGGAGGCGAGCTTCTGTCCGGCGCTGTGTGGGCCCCCTCTCCACCGTGACCTAATCGGGTAAATGCCCTCCCCGCCTCCCCATTATGGGCCCCGGTGAGCTGCTTCTAACCCCCCAGATGTATGCCCTGCCAATCCCCCCCCCCCCGCCGATGCCGCGGGTGCTGTACCCGCCGAGCCGCGGGTGCAGGCCCCACAGAGCAGCAGAGTTGTGTGTATTTGTCTGTATGTAGCAGAGTTGTACGTGTTTGTCTGTATGTAGCAGAGTTGTATGTGTTTGTCTGTATGTAGCAGAGTTGTATGTGTTTGTCTGTATGTAGCAGAGTTGTATGCGTTTGTCTGTATGTAGCAGAGTTGTGTGTGTTTGTCTGTATGTAGCAGAGTTGTATGTGTTTGTCTGTATGTAGCAGAGTTGTGTTTGTCTGTATGTAGCAGAGTTGTATGTGTTTGTCTGTATGTAGCAGAGTTGTGTGTGTTTGTCTGTATGTAGCAGAGTTGTATGTGTTTGTCTGTATGTAGCAGAGTTGTATGTGTTTGTCTGTATGTAGCAGAGTTGTATGTGTTTGTCTGTATGTAGCAGAGTTGTATGCGTTTGTCTGTATGTAGCAGAGTTGTGTGTGTGTGTTTGTCTGTATGTAGCAGAGTTGTGTGTGTTTGTCTGTTTGTAGCAGAGTTGTGTGTTTGTCTGTTTGTAGCAGAGTTGTGTGTGTTTGTCTGTTTGTAGCAGAGTTGTGTGTGTTTGTCTGTTTGTAGCAGAGTTGTGTGTGTCTGTTTGTAGCAGAGTGTAGTACCATTGTTTCAGTCCAGTTGTGGCTTTATACAGCAGGGAGGAGCATTCCTTGCTGTACTAAGTGAACATTGGAGCGATTGATCTGTCAATGGCCCTTTAAAAACATATTGTACGGCTCTCGCGGAATTAAAATTAACATGTTGCAATCAAAGCAGACTTTTTTTCATTTGGGAGCGGGGTAGTCTTATACAGTGAGTATATCCCAAATTCTATATTTTTAGGGCAGAAGTTGGGGGTCGTCTTATACGCCCAGTCGTCTTATACGCCGGCATATACGGTATTCTAAAATGCTATATATAAGAGCTCAGTGGTGGTGGGAGCAGCTTATAAGGGATAAATCTGGTGACAGGTTCCCTTTAAGTTTATGGAAATAACATGAACAAAATGTAGAAAGGTTCACTGGGTATGAATAGTTTTTTAAGGCACCGTATGTACTGTAGGTAATACATTTGAATGTATAAAGAGAAATACAGAAAAAGTGATTTTATTACCTGCCATAAAATCCTGTTGTTGTCACATTCATTTGAAGACACATAAAACCCTAGATTATAGCTGCTGACACCTACAGGCAGGCACTAAGCTCCGCTTACAAGTGGTAAGCTATGTGCACACAATGGGCACGATTTATCAAAGCTTTTGCGCCAGCATTCTGGTGAAAAAAGCTTTGAAAAGTCATAGTATTTTGGAAGAACTGGAAGCTGCAATAAAATTATGAAACGTTTATAGAGTTCTCATGCCATTTTCGCTTAGCTCCATCAAAGTGGGCAGAGCTGGGGCAGGATGGGGGCTGGCGACTGATGCTGGTCAAGAATTTGACCTTCGACATTGACAACACCACAAATCTTACATCAGCAGAGACTTCAGTATGATTTATTGCGAGGTGCACACAAAGGTGAATGCCACTCGTCCAGCGTTCCCGGTTCATGAACAGGTGTATGCCTCTTCACGAATTAGGAGCGTCTAACTTCAGCCCAACTCCCCATCAAGACTGGCAAGAATAAAGCCGGACTTCATACATCGGGCCCAATTACGTTTAGCTGTCAGCATAACTGTTGAGTTTTTGCAGCAGAAGATGTTTCAGGAAACCGCCGGCACTATTTCACATGAAGTGTCCTCTTTGATGTCTCCTGGTCATTTATGCAACTTTTATATATATAGTATGAAAAATGTTTCTTTTACTGTATATATAAACCAATGACCAACTTCCAACTGGTCAGCTAACTTATTTTAGTTCTCCACGGCTTTCGAAGCCTGAAGCAGTTAAAAGTGGCTGAAAATACTGAACATACAAATAGAAAGCCATTTTGACATGTGCAATGTCATTATGTCAAGCATTTTAAAGCACTTTTTCAGGCAGAATATGCCAAAAGAAGGGAATTTTGTTTACTTACCGTAAATTCCTTTTCTTCTAGCTCCTATTGGGTGACCCAGACAATTGGGTGTATAGCTTCTGCCTCCGGAGGCCACACAAAGTACTACACTTTAAAAAGTGTAACCCCTCCCCTCTGCCTATACACCCTCCCGTGCATCACGGGCTCCTCAGTTTTGGTGCAAAAGCAGGAAGGAGGAAACTTATAAATTGGTCTAAGGTAAATTCAATCTGAAGGATGTTCGGAGAACTGAAACCATGAACCAAAAGAACAATTGAACATGAACAACATGTGTACACAAAAGAACAAACAGCCCGAAGAGAACAGGGGCGGGTGCTGGGTCTCCCAATAGGAGCTAGAAGAAAAGGAATTTACGGTAAGTAAACAAAATTCCCTTCTTCTTTGTCGCTCCATTGGGAGACCCAGACAATTGGGACGTCCAAAAGCAGTCCCTGGGTGGGTAAAAGAATACCTCGATAAAAAAGAGCCGAAAACGACCCCCTCTTACAGGTGGGCAACCGCCGCCTGAAGGACTAGCCTACCTAGACTGGCGTCTGCCGAAGCATAGGTATGCACCTGATAGTGTTTCGTGAAAGTGTGCAGACTAGACCAGGTAGCTGCCTGACACACCTGCTGAGCCGTAGCCCGGTGCCGCAATGCCCAGGACGCACCCACGGCTCTGGTAGAATGGGCTTTCAGCCCCAAAGGAAGCGGAAGCCCAGAAGAACGGTAGGCTTCAAGAATCGGTTCCTTGATCCACCGAGCCAAGGTTGACTTGGAAGCCTGCGAACCCTTACGCTGGCCAGCGACAAGGACAAAGAGGGCATCTGAACGGCGCAAGGGCGCCGTGCGAGACACGTAGAGCCGGAGTGCTCTCACCAGATCTAATGAGTGCAAATCCTTTTCACATTGGTGAATTGGATGAGGGCAAAATGAAGGTAAGGAGATATCCTGATTGAGATGAAAAGGGGATACCACCTTAGGGAGAAATTCCGGGACCGGACGCAGAACCACCTTATCCTGGTGAAAAACCAGGAAGGGGGCTTTGCATGACAGCGCTGCCAGCTCCGACACTCTACGGAGCGATGTAACTGCCACTAGAAATGCCACCTTCTGCGAAAGACGTGATAAAGAGACATCCCGCAGCGGCTCGAAAGGTGGTTTCTGAAGAGCCATTAGCACCCTGTTAAGGTTCCAGGGTTCCAGCGGACGCTTGTAAGGTGGGACTATGTGGCAAACTCCCTGCAGGAACGTGCGGACCTGCGGAAGCCTGGCTAGACGCTTTTGAAAAAATACGGATAGCGCCGATACTTGACCCTTGAGAGAGCCTAGAGACAATCCCTTGTCCATTCCGGATTGAAGGAATGAAAGAAAAGTGGGTAAGGCAAAGGGCCAGGGAGTAAAACCATTATCAGAGCACCAGGATAAGAAGATCCTCCAAGACCTGTGATAGATCTTGGCGGACGTTGGTTTCCTGGCCTGTCTCATAGTGGCAATGACATCTTGAGATAACCCTGAGGACGCTAGGAGCCAGGACTCAATAGCCACACAGTCACGTTGAGGGCCGCAGAATTCAGATGGAAAAACAGCCCTTGTGACAGCAAGTCTGGGCGGTCTGGGAGCGCCCACGGTTGACCCACCGTGAGATGCCACAGATCCAGGTACCACGACCGCCTCGGCCAATCTGGGGCGACGAGAATGGCGCGACGACAGTCGGACCTGATTTTGCGCAGCACTCTGGGCAGCATCGCCAGAGGAGGAAGTACATAGGGCAGTCGAAACTGCGACCAATCCTGAACTAATGCGTCCGCCGCCAGAGCTCTGTGATCTTGAGACCGGGCCATGAATGCCGGGACTTTGTTGTTGTGCCGTGACGCCATGAGATCGACGTCCGGCGTTCCCCAGCGGCGACAGATCTCTCGAAACACGTCTGGGTGAAGAGACCATTCCCCCGCGTCCATGCCCTGTCGACTGAGAAAATCTGCTTCCCAGTTTTCTACGCCCGGGATGTGAACTGCGGAGATGGTGGAAGCTGTGGCTTCCACCCACTGCAGAATCCGTCGGACTTCCTGGAAGGCTTGACGACTGCGAGTGCCGCCTTGGTGGTTGATGTATGCGACGGCAGTGGTGTTGTCCGACTGGATCCGGATCTGCCTGCCCTCCAGCCACCGATGAAAGGCCAATAGGGCTAGATACACTGCCCTTATCTCCAGAATATTGATCTGAAGGGATGACTCTATCGGAGTCCAGGTTCCCTGAGCCCTGTGGTGAAGAAAAACCGCCCCCCACCCTGACAGGCTCGCGTCCGTGGTGACCACAGCCCAGGTGGGGGGTAGGAAGGATTTTCCCTGCGACAGAGAGTTGGGAAGGAGCCACCACTGAAGTGACGTCTTGGTTGCAAGGGAAAGAGAGACGTTCCTGTCGAGGGAAGTCGACCTCCTGTCCCATTTGCGGAGAATGTCCCACTGGAGTGGCCGCAGATGGAATTGCGCGAAGGGCACTGCCTCCATCGCTGCCACCATCTTCCCCAGGAAGTGCATGAGGCGCCTCAAGGGGTGTGACTGACCCCGAAGAAGAGATTGCACCCCTGCCTGCAGCGAAAGCTGTTTGTCCAGCGGTAGCATGACTACTGCTGACTGAGTATGAAACTCCATCCCAAGGTACGTCAGTGATTGGGTCGGTGTCAACTTGGATTTTGGGAAGTTGATGATCCACCCGAACTGCTGGAGAGTCGCCAGAGCGACGGAAAGGCTGTTTTGACACGCCATCTGAGAGGGTGCCCTGACCAGAAGATCGTCTAAGTAGGGAATCACCGAGTGGCCCTGAGAATGCAGGACCGCCACAACAGATGCCATGACCTTGGTGAACACCCTTGGGGCTGTCGCCAGTCCGAAAGGCAATGCCACGAACTGAAGGTGTTCGTCCCCGATGGCGAAACGCAGGAAGCATTGATGCTCGGGTGCGATCGGCACATGGAGATAAGCATCCTTGATGTCGATCGATGCTAGGAAGTCTCCTTGTGATGACCGAGCGGAGAGATTCCATCCGAAACCTTCTGGTGCTCACATGCCTGTTGAGCAGTTTGAGGTCCAGAACGGGACGGAATGATCCGTCCTTCTTTGGCACCACGAACAAGTTGGAGTAGAAGCCGTGACCATGTTCCTGAGGGGGAACGGGAATCACCACTTCTTCTGACTTCAGAACGCCCACAGCCTGAAAAAGTGCTCCGGCCCGAGATGGGGGCGGAGATGTTCTGAAGAAACGAGTCGGAGGACGAGAGCTGAACTCTATCCTGTAACCGTGAGACAGAATGTCTCTCACCCATCGGTCTTGGACATGTGGCCACCAGGCGTCGCAAAAGCGGGAGAGCCTGCCACCGACCGAGGATGCGGTTCGGGGAGGCCGAAAGTCATGAGGATGCCGCCTTGGAGGCAGTGCCTCCGGCGGTTTTTTGGGGGCGTGACTTAGACCGCCACGCATAAGAGTTCCTCTGGCCCTTCTCTGGCCTGTTGGACGAGGAGGATTGGGACTTGGCTGAGGGCCGAAAGGACCGAAACCTCGGTTGTATTTTCCGTTGCTGAGGTCTCTTCGGTTTGGACTGGGGTAAGGACGAGTCCTTTCCCTTGGATTCCTTAATAATTTCATCCAATCGTTCGCCAAACAATCGGTCGCCAGAAAACGGCAAACCGGTTAAGAATTTCTTGGAAGCAGAGTCTGCCTTCCATTCGCGTAGCCACATGGCCCTGCGGACTGCCACCGAATTAGCGGATGCTACCGCTGTACGGCTAGCAGAGTCCAGGACGGCGTTCATGGCGTAGGACGAAAAAGCCGACGCCTGAGAAGTCAAAGACGCAACTTGCGGAGCAGAGGTACGTGTGACCGCATTAATCTCAGACAGACAAGCTGAGATAGCTTGGAGTGCCCACACGGCTGCAAAGGCCGGGGCAAAAGACGCGCCTGTGGCTTCATAGATGGATTTCACCAGGAGCTCTATCTGCCTGTCAGTGGCATCCTTGAGCGATGAGCCATCTGCAACTGATACTACAGATCTAGCCGCCAGTCTAGAGACTGGAGGATCCACCTTGGGACATTGAGCCCAACCCTTAACTACGTCAGAGGGGAAGGGGTAACGTGTGTCATTAAGGCGCTTAGTAAAGCGCTTGTCCGGAAATGCTCTGTGCTTCTGGACAGCATCTCTGAAGTTAGAGTGATCGAAAAACGCACTCCGTGTACGTTTGGGAAACCTAAACTGGTGTTTCTCCTGCTGCGAAGCCCACTCCTCTATAGGTGGAGTTGGGGGAGAAAGATCTAGCACCTGGTTGATGGACGCTATAAGGTCATTTACTATGGCGTCCCCTTCAGGTGTATCAAGATTGAGAGCAACGTCAGGGTCAGAGCCCTGAGCTGCGACGTCCGCCTCATCCTCCAGAGAGTCCTCAAGCTGAGACCCCGAGCAGCGTGAGGAAGTCGGGGAAGATTCCCAGCGAGCCCGCTTAGCCGGTCTGGGACTGTGGTCCGTGCCGGAGTCCTCCACGTGAGACCTAGGGGCCACCCCGGGAGCACGCTGCGGCGCAGACCGAGAGGGGCCTGGAGGCGATGATCCAACAGTGCCCGGGGCCTGTGTAAGGACCGGTCTGAGCTGCAAGGCTTCTAGTAGCTTGGCAGACCATTTGTCCATAGACTGAGCCATGGATTGTGAAAGCGACTCAGAGTTTCTAAGCAAAAAACTGCAAACTCTGTCCCTGCCGCCTGGACAGGGGAAGCAGGAGGGTCTGCCTGAGCCGAGGGGCCCACTAGTGACCGAGGCTCTGGCTGAGCAAGTGCAACAGGGGTCGAGCATTGCTCACAGTGAGGGTAGGTGGAACCCGCAGGTAACATAGCCCCACAAGAGGTACAGGTTGCAAAAAAACCCTTTGCCTTAGCGCCCTTGCTCCTTGTGGACGACATGCTGTTGTCTCCTAGGAGAGTGATCACTGAGGGTATATAGCCAAAAGCAAAAACAACCCATCCGAACAGAGAAAATATATACAAATATATATATATATATATATACTCCGGCACCCTAGGGGGGCCAGCACCGGGTGACCGGTGTGGCTTACCGACCGCCCAAAGCGGTGTGTGTCCACCAGATTCCCTGCCTTAGGTCTCCCAGAGCTGCAGAGCTCGTTCCTGAAATCCTCCACCGGCAGAATGTGTGTAAAAATGGCTGCCGGAGCTCTCAGGGGAGGAGGGAGCCGTGGGCGGCGACTAGTAAAGTGCGGGAATCTGGGGCCCCACAGTGATCAGTGAGGGGGGGGAGGAAACCTAAAGTATGCTCCAGCCCTCACTGCCGACGTCAGGTCGACCGTCCCGCCCTTACCCCTGACTGGCAGGCCCGGGGACGGGAGTTATAGTACTAGGCCGCAATGAAGCCGGGGACTAAATTTAATACCGCGGCCGACAAACAGGCGCGGTCGGCGCGGAAGTCCCGGTCTTCACAAACCAGCAGCTGCTGCAGCGTCTGTGAAACAAGCGCTCCATGCACCGTCCCCATGGGGACACAGAGTACCTTTAGATGCAGGGCCCTGTCCCTGAGGATACATAGACTCCTGTCCGGCAGATTCCCACAGGGGCTGCGGAGGGAGCCCGGTCCCAGTGAATGGATGACCGGTTAGGATCCCACTTCTCCCAGAGCCTCTAAGGGATGGTGAAGGAAAACGGCATGTGGCTCCAGCCTCTGTACCCGCAATGGGTACCTCAACCTTAACAGCACCGCCGACTTAGTGGGGTGAGAAGGGAGCATGCCGGGGGCCCTATAGGGGCCCTCTTTTCTTCCAACCGATAAAATCAGCAGCTGCTGCTGACTAAAATGGGATGCATGAGTGGATGTGTGCCTCCTTCCACACAAAGCATAAAACTGAGGAGCCCGTGATGCACGGGAGGGTGTATAGGCAGAGGGGAGGGGTTACACTTTTTAAAGTGTAGTACTTTGTGTGGCCTCCGGAGGCAGAAGCTATACACCCAATTGTCTGGGTCTCCCAATGGAGCGACAAAGAAAATGAAGTTGAGTGCACATAACCCAGACCCTGCCTTTAGACAGTGCGGAATCAGTTTTGCATATAAGCAGTAAAAGAAGTAAAGAAAACGTGGCGCTGTGCTAGAGTTTGTCTCCTTTACTGGAGAGACAATTTGAATATTTCCCAGAGGGGCATTGCAGCTATAAGTCCCCTTACCTGGCAGCCAGACTGGCTTGCAAAGTCTCCTTAAGGAGAATAGTGTTCCCCCGTGGTCCCCACATAGCTTTCTCATGAGCCAGATCAGACACCCCCATACTTTGCACTGACGAGGGGCAAGCACCCCGAAACACCGTGTCTGCAAATTGGGATTCTGATCTGGCTTATATATCCTGAGTCATATTGCAAAGGATTGTCGAAAATCCACTTGTGACTTTTAGGATCGCTACTTCCAATAGGTGGCGCTGTGCTAGAGTTTGTCTCCTTTACTGGAGAGACAATTTGAATATTTCCCAGAGGGGCATTGCAGCTATAAGTCCCCTTACCTGGCAGCCAGACTGGCTTGCAAAGTCTCCTTAAGGAGAATAGTGTTCCCCCGTGGTCCCCACATAGCTTTCTCATGAGCCAGATCAGACACCCCCATACTTTGCACTGACGAGGGGCAAGCACCCCGAAACACCGTGTCTGCAAATTGGGATTCTGATCTGGCTTATATATCCTGAGTCATATTGCAAAGGATTGTCGAAAATCCACTTGTGACTTTTAGGATCGCTACTTCCAATAGGTGGCGCTGTGCTAGAGTTTGTCTCCTTTACTGGAGAGACAATTTGAATATTTCCCAGAGGGGCATTGCAGCTATAAGTCCCCTTACCTGGCAGCCAGACTGGCTTGCAAAGTCTCCTTAAGGAGAATAGTGTTCCCCCGTGGTCCCCACATAGCTTTCTCATGAGCCAGATCAGACACCCCCATACTTTGCACTGACGAGGGGCAAGCACCCCGAAACACCGTGTCTGCAAATTGGGATTCTGATCTGGCTTATATATCCTGAGTCATATTGCAAAGGATTGTCGAAAATCCACTTGTGACTTTTAGGATCGCTACTTCCAATAGGTGGCGCTGTGCTAGAGTTTGTCTCCTTTACTGGAGAGACAATTTGTAAAGAAAACGCAAATTCAACTGATACAACTAGTCCTTAAATAACATGGGAACCATCCAAACTAGATGAAAAAGAGAAAAGGCAAACTGCCGAAATAAGATCACCCTTGAGAAAGGAGCAGAAATACCTGGAAAGAAGTTTGGTGGGTGTAGTGTCCCCTATTGAGTAATATTGCCCCACGGGGCCTAAGCACTCTGCACAAGCTCCCCAGGACTGTGCTTATTGCACACCGTACCTCCTCTTAAAGGGCATTAGGGGAGATGCCTACGCAACGTCCCTAGTTAGTTAGTCTATCAGTCTGCTAGCTAGTTGTCAGGTCCCGTGCTTCTGTCCCGTCACCAGTAGTTTGTCTGTCTTCTCATACCTATCTGACCCTGCCATGCCACCATACCTGTAAGGAACCCGCCTGCTTGTCTGCCTCAGCCATTCCACCTGCTCTCGAGTCCGTACCCGAGTCAGTCTCCTCTCCTGGGGGTCAGCCGTCACAGTCCCGGTCACTGCCCTGGGAGTGGTATCTGGCGTTCTGCCTTGTGACAGCTGCTTGGTGAAGCACCTCCTACTAAAGGGTAAGCCTTGGTCCCCCCTGTGGTCCAGTGGGTCCACTCCCGCTCACGGCCTCAACAACACCGGTAGAGAGTGTTACAGTTTGAACAGGCCATGGACTCCGCTAACTCAGACACCCCTTGCCGGCGCTGTAGCGGTAGATGTCACAGATGCAGGAACAGAAAGAATAACAGAAAAATAATTTCCTTTCTGCAGACCGTTACCACACGTGTGATTATCTGGGTCCGGCTGTTTCATTGGCATCAGTGCAGCCCGCAGCTCTGGCACAGACAGAATTCTGGCCCTGTTTGTCTGTTCCACCACGTTTTGACAGCGATCCAAAGCAATGCCGTGGGTTCATTAACCAGTGGTCCTTGCGCTTTGAACTTTGGCTACATTGGTTCACTTCAGAGCAGGCCAAAGTGGCTTTCCAGATGACGCACCTTGGCGGGGAGGCTCTCACTTGGATCAATCCATTGTGGGAGAGAAGAGATCCAGTCACCTCCGATGTCCTAGACTTTCTGGAAGCCTTCCGGAAAGTTTTCGATTAAGTGGGTCATATCGTTGCAGGTGTAACCTCTCTCCTTCAGTTACGTCACGGTGTACAGACTGTAAGCCAATATGCGGTTCAGTTACGCACCCTTCTTTTGGAACTAGGTTGGAATAATCAGGCACTGGTGGCTGATTTTTGGGAAGGCTTTATCCAATAGGAAAAAGGATGAACTGTCTGGCCGTAATATTTTCTCTAAGTTGGATGACTTGATTTCTTTGGCTACCCGGGTTAACATCAGGTTCCAGGAGCGATTCTTGGAAGTGAAACATGATAGGGGGTCTTATACTTCTGGCTCCATCCCTTCAGAGGCCGCTGGTGTACCAGCTTCCAGTTGACGCTCCTGCTCCCAAACCCATGGAGGCTGACCATCTGAACATGTCTGAACAAAATCGGGACCACCATCGAGCAATTTCTACTGCAGAGGCGCGGAACACTTCATCCATGGGTGTCCCATGAGGCCGGGACTCTCTTGCCTAGGGTCAGATGGAAGAGTGACCTTTGGCGAGAACAAATCTTTATTTACCCTGCCTGTGTCCATTGCACATAAAGTTATTTGGCTCTCTAGGACAGCCCATCTAGATTGCAAATCTGCTGGGAACTTTATCCAACAAGCTATGGTGGATTGGTACCAGATCCTAGTCTGTCGCCTACGAAGTCCCTTGCAGTGGATGGAACACTCTTGATGGAACCTATACGCTTCATTTGCCAGCAGGTGGAATTCAAGTGGGAGCTTCACATATGGAGAAGATATCCTTCCTGATGCTTCCGAACTTGTCCTGTCCACTTGTCCTGAATCTGCCTTGGCTCCATGTCCATGAACCTCCAATGGACTGGAGATCCGGAGAGGTGCTTTATTGGGGGCAGAATTACCTTAAAAATAGGTCTGGTTCCTGAATTCCCAGTGATGACTACCCTGAAAGCCGGTGCCAGCTTGCTTTCAGAGTTCAGGAAGAAGCCATCCAGTCTGCTCCTTCTACTGGCTATGTCTTCAACCACCATCTCTGAAGACAATTGCTGGAGAGACCTTCTTCAGGCCTGGTGAAAAGGGAGTGTAAGGGGGGGTACTTTAGTGCCGGCGTCTCTGCAGGGATGCTGACTTACTCACTTGCCCTGGCCAGGTTGCTTCCTCTGGAGCCGCCCTGCAGTCCGTCCTCGTGTCCTCCTGGTCTCTCCTCCCCCCAGGGCCTGTGCACGCCGCACAGGCTCCCCAGAAATGTGCTTAGGGCATGCATGTGTACACCAGCCCTTCTCTTAACGGGCTGACGTGCCAATTCCCGGACATGCCTCTCAGCCTAAGGCTGAGAGGCACTATGTGTTTAAGGCACTCTAACCTCTAGGTGAGGTGCCTGTGCAATGTCCCTTGTTAGTCAGTCTATCAGTCTGCTACTAGTTGTCAGGTCCCATGCTTCTGTCCCGTCATCTGTACCTGTGTCCGTCTTCCCATGCCTATCTGTCCCTGCCATGGCTACCATACCCACCGGCTTGTCAGCCTCAGCCATCCTCTGTACCTGAGTCGGTCTCCTTTCCTGGGGGTCAGCTGCCACAGTGTCCATCACTGCCTTGGGAGTGATACCTATAGTTCTACCTCACAACGGCCGCTTAGATAAGCTCTCCCACTAAAGTATGAGTCCGGGTGCCCTCTGTAGTCCAATGGGTCAACTTCAGCTCGCTGCTTCAACAACACTGGTGGTGAGCATTACAACATGGAGAGCATAAGCTTTGTGTTGTACTGCCCACAAACTGCAACCCCTTGAGTGGATTTGGCCCTACCAAAGAATAACTGTGGTACCATTAAATGTAGCCAGACCCCTACTAGGACCCTCCAGAAACACAAAAAGGGAGTCTGATTGCTGGAAAGAATTGTGAGAAAAGGTAATCCACAATACACAAACTATACTCAATTAGTGGCCGATTATTTACCAAGCGTGGGAACAGTTAGATAAAAGAAAGGGAAGTTAATATCCTCATTAATATGAAAAGTTACCACTTTAGGAAGAAAGAAATCACCATGAATGGAGATCTTGGAAACAGCTGAAATCTGACCTTGAGTGTGTTATTTCCCAGGCACATATGCAACCTCAGTGAAAAAAAGGACAAGTAAAAAAAGGTGACGTGGGAGAAAGATTGCATCAACTGGTAACCTTTATTCCTCACACCAAATCTAAAAGGACCTCCAAGTTTTTCAAAAGATCCGGGATAACAATGCTTTCTAGCCTTCAACACTGTGTCAATATGTTCAGTAAAACAACACTCTTAAGCGGGCTTTACACGCTGCGACATCGCTAATGCGAACTCGTTGGGGTCACGGAATTCGTGACGCACTTCCGGCCGCATTAGCGATGCCGTTGCGTGTGACACCGTTAAGCGATTTTGCATCGTTGCAAAAACGTGCAAAATCGCTAATCGGCGACACGGGGGTCCATTCTCAAATCTCGTTACTGCAGCAGTAACGAGGTTGTTCCTCGTTCCTGCGGCAGCACACATCGCTGCGTGTGACGCCGCAGGAACGAGGAGGCTCCCCTTACCTGCCTCCCGGCCGCTATGCGGAAGGAAGGAGGTGGGCGGGATGTTACGTCCCGCTCATCTCCGCCACTCCGCTGCTATTGGGCGGCGGTTCAGTGACGTTTCAGTGACGTCGCTGTGACGCCGCACGGACCGCCCCCTTAGAAAGTATGTGTGACGGCTGTGGGCGATGTTGTGCGGCACGGGCAGTGATATGCCCGTGTCGCGCAACAGATGGGGGCGGCTACCCACACTAGCGATATCGGGACCGATAGCGCAGTGTGTAAAGTAGCCTTTAGGCTATGTGTGCACTTACCGGATTTTGCCGCGGATTTTTCGCGGATTTGCTGCATGTTTCGCTGCAGAAAATGTTCATAACATCTCTGCAGTGAATCACCAGCAAATCCTATGGAGAAAAAAAATCCTGTGCGCACTGGGCGGAATTTGACAGCTGCATGTTTTGCTGCGGGAATCCCGCAGCACAAATAAGTGCATGTCACTTCTTTTCCGCACATCGCTGCGGGATTTCACTCCATTGACTCCAATGTTAATCGTGAAATCCCGCAGGGAATAACGCAGGCAGCAAATTCTGTGCGGTTCACTGCGTTTTCCTGCGTTATTCCCTGCGGTATTTCGCGGTTTACCTCCGGTAATGTACATCGCTTGCTTGCGGTTTTGCAGGGAAGTGATGTCATTACAGGAAGAGGAAGCCGTGCAGAGTAAACACACACACACATCACACACACACAGACATCACAGACACATAGATCACAGACACAGACACATAGAACACACATAGAAAGAAAACGGAAATATAGAAAACAAAGAACGTGGGCTCCGCTGCATATTTACCTTCCAGCCGAGGTAAGCACACAGCGGCGGCCCGGTATCCTCAGGCTGGGGAGGGAGAGGGGCAGGGGTAATGTCCCCCGCCTCACTCCCCCTCCCGCAGCCGAGAATATCAGCCGCAGCTGCCCCGGGACTGTCGCATGCATTATGCGGCAGAACCGGGAGTGTCCTCGGCTCTTCCTGCCGCCGTGTAGCAGTGGCGGCAGGGTAATACAAGGGGTTAATGGTGGGGGATCACCGCCATTAACCCCAGGCTTGATCATGGCAGCGTCTATGAGACAGCTGACATGATCAACCCGTAAGTAAAGTGAAAAAAACACACAGACACCGAAAAATCCTTTATTTTAAATAAAACCAACAAGCCTCGTTAACCCTTTTATTAACCCCTCCCGCACCAAAGCTCCGGCGTAATCCACACAGCTCCGGCATAATCCACAGGTCCTGCGCTGCTGACATCCAGCCGCGATGTGTCACAGACACAGCGCTGAATGAATGCAGCAGACAGCAGAGGTAATTACCGGTCATTTCCCACGGCCGGTAATGTGAACTCACTGCCGACCGTGGGAAATGCAGCGATCTGTCCTCTATCTCTCCCTCTATCTGTCTGTCTATCTATCTATCTATTCTTCTGTTTATCTATCTACTATCTCAGAATTAAATGACTTTTTTTTTTTTTTCTTTTTTTTTTTCAATGTGCTTTATTGCATTGAATGCAATAAAGCACATCCCAACCCGCACGCGGCAAAACCGCGGCAATACCGCGAATAATACCGCGGTAAAACCGCAGCAAACCGCATGCGGTTTTCGGGTGCGGTTTCCCGCGGTTTTTTACCGCGGGTGCGGTAATCTTTGAGAGCATGCGGAATTTTCTCAAGAAAATTCCATTTCCCAGTGCGCACATGGCCTTAATACGGTGGCTTTCACAGCAAACCTGTACCCTGAAGAAAATAATTACACTCAGGTGATAGAGAAGGGTCCAGGGTGATCGAGAGCAACCAGGAGGGATAGGAAACATTGGGGCAAGAAGGGCCCTGACCTTATTGAGGATCTGGGAGGAGAAGCAGAAGTGGGAAGATGTATGGAAATGTAAACTGGTTACACAGCATAACCAGTGCATTTACTATCAATATAAGCTTTAAATATAGGAAATCGTGCTCAAGGAAATTACCTACCTGACTACACTATAAGGGGTCATAACTGGGGTACTAATTTGGGCATGTTCTATTTAAAACTGAATACCTAGAGATCAATACCAGGGAGACCAATCTTTGAATACATCCCAATAAAGGACCCACTCTCCTGGGTTGATTACTTTTCAGTTGAGAAAGTTCGCAATGTAGACAAGTGTGCTGGCATCTAACAAAAATTAGTGAGGTGCCATGGATCTGTGGTGGAAGACCGATTCTTTTTAAGGTGCAAAAATAACCTGGAAAAGAAGAAGACAAGATCTCTGTAGTAGCACAAAGGGCTAACTTTATAAGTCTGAATGTCTGCAGATTCGAGTGAGGGCTGATATTGAGGGCAATCTCAAGGGAAGAGGATGTAACACTGGGAATGACATACATATTTTGATGACAAATAAGTTTCCCCATGGAAAGTATATGGAGAATCAATAAACAAAGATTGGAATCAAAAACCAAACTTCTGGTGAGAGTCACAGGACTAAAGGCCCAGCCACACTAAACAACTTACCAGCGATCCCAACAACGATACAACCTGATAGGGATCGCTGGTAAGTTGCTAGGAGGTCGCTGGTGAGATGTCACACTAAGCGACGCTCCAGCGATCCCACCAGAAACCTGACCTGGCAGGGATTGCTGGAGCGTCGCTACATGTGGAAGCATGCTGCGCTTGGTAACTAAGGTAAATATCGGGTAACCAACCCGATATTTACCTTGGTTACCAGCGCATACCGCTTAGCGCTGGCTCCCTGCACACCTAGCCACAGTACACATCGGGTTAATTACCCGATGTGTACTCTGCTACGTGTGCAGGCAGCAGGGAGCCGGCTTCTGCGGATGCTGGTAACCACGGTAAACATCGGGTAACCAAGAAGCCCTTCCCTTGGTTACCCGATATTTACCTTCGTTACCAGCGTCCGCCGCTCTCACATTGCCAGTGCCGACTCCCTGCACACATAGCCACAGTACACATCGGGTTAATTACCCGATGTGTACTCCAGCTACGTGTGCAGAGAACAGGGAGCCGGCACTGACAGCTGAGAGCGGCGGACGCTGGTAACGAAGGTAAATATCGGGTAACCAAGGTAAGGGCTTCTTGGTTACCCGATATTTACATTGGTTACCAGCGTCCGAAGAAGCCGGCTTCCCTGCTCACTGCACATTTAGTTGTTGCTCTGTCGCTGTCACACACAGCGATGTGTGCTTCACAGCGGGAGAGCAACAACTAAAAAATGGTCCAGGACATTCAGCAACAACCAGCGACCTCACAGCAGGGGCCAGGTTGTTGCTGGATGTCACACACAGCAACATCGCTAGCAAGTTGTGCCTCAGCAGCGATGTTGCTAGCGATGTTGCTTAGTGTGACGGTACCTTTATTGGTTAGTAGCCTTACCACCTTTAGAGGAACAGCTGATAAGTCAGGCGGGAAAAATTCTCTACAGGGTTTCCAGATAAGAAACTCTTCACATGGGCCCTCTTTATATGGTGAAATGACCCAGGAAACCCATCATGGGTTGGGTATACTAGAGAAGATCAGGTGTTGACAGATACATGGATCATACACAGACTAGCTCAGTTAGGACGGTCTGAGGAGAAGTCAGCTATAATGATGGCATTTGGGGGGGAAGGATGAGCAGCTAAGAGGAAAAAAATCTTCCAAAACCCTTCAAAACAGCTTAAGGAAATGCTTTTGTAAAAGAACAACTCTTCCTGAACCTGCCCAAAAAGGAGAGCTTCCAGAAGCAGTTTCTGTTGAAAACTAAAGGTTTTTGAACTCCTTAAAAAAAAGAGAATTTTGTTTACTTACCGTAAATTCTTTTTCTTATAGTTCCGTATTGGGAAACCCAGACATTGGGTGTATAGCTTCTGCCTCCGGAGGACACACAAAGTACTACACTCAAAAGTTTAGCTCCTCCCTCTGAGCTTATACACCCCCTGGAGAACCAGATCTAGCCAGTCTAGTGCAAAAGCTGAAGGAGAATAGCCACCCACAAGTAAAAACAGAGCAAGAACCGGAACAACCGGAGACTCTGTCCACGACAACAGCCGGTGATAACACGCGGAACAAGAAACTGCCAACAGGCAACAGGGAGGGTGCTGGGTCTCCCAATACGGAACTATAAGAAAAAGAATTTACGGTAAGTAAACAAAATTCTCTTTTTCTTTATCGTTCCTTTGGGAGACCTAGACATTGGGACGTCTCAAAGCAGTCCATGGGTGGGAATAAACAGAAAAACTGAGAAGTAGGCGCAGCCTAACTTCACAAATGGGCAACAGCCGCCTGAAGGATGCGTCTGCCCAAGCTCGCATCTGCCGAAGCATGAGCATGCACTTGGTAGTGCTTTGAAAAGGTATGCAGGCTAGTCCAAGTGGCAGCCTGACAAACTTGCTGAGCCGTAGCCTGGTGCCTGAAAGCCCAAGAGGCACCGACAGCTCTGGTCGAGTGTGCCTTGATCCCCGGCGGGGGAGGCACCTGAGTACACTGGTAGGCATCGGAAATGGCCGACCTAATCCAACGAGCTAAGGTCGGCTTAGAAGCCGAGAGGCCCTTACGCCGACCTGTGGTTAGCACAAAAAGAGAGGTGCACAGCCTAAGAGCAGCTGTGCGAGACACATAGATCCGGAGCGCCCGCACCAGATCCAGAGTATGCAACGCTTTTTCAAAGCGATGAACAGGAGCCGGACAAAAGGAAGGTAGGGTAATGTCCTGGTTAAGGTGGAAAGGAGAAACCACCTTAGGGAGAAAGTCCGGAGTCGGACGGAGAACCACCTTGTCTTGATGAAAAACCAAAAAAGGTGACTCCGAGAAGAGCGCAGCCAAATCAGAGACTCTCCTGAGGGAAGTTATGGCCACTAGAAAGACCACTTTCTGTGAAAGACGAAACAAAGAAACCTCCCTAAGAGGCTCAAAGGGGGGTTTCTGCAAAACCGTGAGAACCAAATTGAGGTCCCAGGGATCCAAGGGCCACCGGTAAGGCGGAATGATGTGAGACGCACCTTGCATGCTGGAACAGCACTGACAGAGCCGAGACTTGTCCCTTGAGAGAGTTGAGGGACAGTCCCAGCTGCAGACCGGACTGTAGAAAAGACAGAAGGGTCGGCAAGGAAAAAGGCCAAGGAGGATGGCCGGAAGAGCGACACCAGGACAGGAAAATTTTCCAAGTCCTGTGATAGATCTTGGCAGAGGAAGACTTACGGGCCCGAGTCATAGTGAAGATGACTTCAGGGGGGATACCAGAAGCCGTCAAGATCCAGGACTCAAGAGCCACGCCGTCAATCTGAGAGCCGCAGAATTCTGGCGGAAAAACGGACCTTGTGAGAGAAGGTCTGGACGGTCCGGAATATGCCACGGCACCTCTACGGACAGATGGAGCAGGTCTGGGTACCAAGCTCACCTGGGCCAGTCCGGAGCAATGAGGATGACTCGACGGCCCTCCATTCTGATCTTGCGCAGAACTCTGGGCAAAAGAGCTAGAGGGGGAAACACGTAGGACAGACGAAACTGGGACCAGTCTTGAACCAGAGCGTCCGCGGCTAAGGCCTGAGGATCGTGGGGCGAGCCACGTAAACCGGAACCTTGTTGTTGTGACGGGATGCCAGTAGGTCCACTTCCGGAGTGCCCCACTTGCGGCAGATTGACTGAAACACTGCCGGATGCAGGGACCACTCGCCACTGTCCACGGTTTGACGGCTGAGATAATCTGCTTCCCATTTTTCCACGCCTGGGATGTGGACTGCGGATATGGTGGACTTGGAGTCCTCCGTCCATTGAAGGATGCGTTGTACCTCCAACATTGCCAGGCGGCTGCGTGTCCCGCCTTGGTGATTGATGTAGGCAACCGCTGTCGCATTGTCTGACTGGACTCGGATGTGCTTGCCCGCCAATAGGTGGTGAAAAGCTAGGAGAGCCAGAAGCACAGCTCTGGTTTCCAGCACATTGATCGAGAGGGCTGACTCGGACGGAGTCCAAGTGCCCTGTGCTCGGCGGTGGAGACATACCGCTCCCCAGCCGGATAGACTGGCATCCGTGGTGAGGATCACCCAGGACAGGGCCAGGAATGAGCGTCCCTGAGACAGAGAGAGGGGCCGAAGCCACCACTGAAGAGAGCTCCTGGTCTGTGGCGACAGAGCCACTAACCTGTGCAAGGAGGAAGGCCGCTTGTCCCAACAGCGGAGAATGTCCAGCTGCAATGGACGCAGATGGAACTGGGCAAAGGGAACAGTCTCCATTGACGCCACCATCTGACCCAGCACCTGCATCAGGTGCCTGATGGAATAAAGGCGGGGCCTCAGCAGAGAGCGCACCGCCAGTTGGAGGGACTGCTGCTTGATTAAGGGCAACTTCACAAGTGCCGGCAGAGTCTCGAACTGCATCCCTAGGTACGTGAGCCTCTGGGTCGGAGTCAGAGTGGATTTGGGCAGATTGACAAGCCACCCGAATTGGGCTAGAGTGGCGAGAGTGAGCGAGACACTCCGCTGACAGTCTGCGCTGGATGAAGCCTTGACTAGAAGGTCGTCCAGGTAAGGAATCACTGCCAACCCCTGGAGGTGCAGAACCGCAACCACTGCTGCCATGACCTTGGTGAATAGCCGAGGGGCTGTGGCTAACCCGAAGGGAAGAGCCACGAATTGGAAATGTTCCTCTCAGATTGCAAACGTAGCCAACGCTGGTGTGAAACTGCAATTGGCACATGGAGATAGGCATCTCTGATGTCGATGGATGCCAGGAAATCCCCTTGGGTCATTGAGGCAATGACTGACCGCAGAGACTCCATGCGAAAATGCCGCACCTGAACATGCTTGTTGAGAAGCTTGAGATCCAGGATGGGCCGGAAGGAACCGTCTTTTGGGGATTAGGAAGAGATTTGAGTAGAAACCTCTGAACCGTTCCCGGGCGGGAACCGGTACAATTACTCCGTTGGCCTGCAAGGCTGCCACGGCCTGAGAGAAGGCGGCGGCCTTGGAGCAGGGAGGAGTTGACAGAAAAAATCTGTCTGGAGGGTTGGAAGAGAATTCTATCCTGTAGCCGTGGGAGATGATATCCCGCACCCACTGATCGGAGACGTGTTGAAACCACGCGTCGCCAAAGTGGGAGAGCCTGCCACCGACTAAGGACGTTGCTGGCGCGGACAGATAGTCAAGAGGAGGCTGCCTTAGTGGCAGCAGCTCCTGCGGTCTTCTGTGGACGCGCTTTTGTGCGCCAGTTGGATTTTTGGTCCTTGGCTGAGTTAGTGGACGAGGCCGAGGGCTTAGACGACGACCAGTTGGAGGAACGAAAGGAACGAAACCTCGACTGATTCCTACCCTGGACAGGTTTCCTGGTTTTGGTTTGTGGCATGGAAGTACTCTTCCCGCCAGTAGCCTCCTTAATAATTTCATCCAGCTGTTTACCGAACAGCCTGGACCCAGTAAAAGGGAGTCCAGCAAGGTACTTCTTTGAAGAAGCATCTGCCTTCCACTCTCGAAGCCACAAGATCCTGCGGATAGCGAGGGAATTAGCCGAAGCCACCGAAGTGCAGTGAGAAGCCTCCAGCATGGCAGACATGGCATAGGATGAAAAAGCTGAAGATTGGGAAGTTAAGGTAACCATTTCGGGCATAGATTCCCTGGCGAGGGAATGCATCTCCTCTAGAGAAGCAGAGATGGATTTGAGAGCCCACACTGCTGCAAAAGTCGGGGAGAACGAGGCCCCTGCCGCCTCATATACAGATTTGGCCAGAAGGTCAACCTGGCGGTCAGTGGAATCCTTAAGAGAGGTGCCATCAGCCACTGAAACAACGGTCCGGGCTGAGAGTCTAGACACCAGGGGGGTCTACCTTTGGTGAATGAGCCCACTCCTTGACCATCTCAGGTGGAAAGGGAAAACGGTTATCAGAACCACGCTTTGGTAAGCGTTTGTCAGGACAGGCCCTAGGCTTGGTCACAGCGGCCTGAAAACTGGAGTGGTTAAAGAACACACTCTTTGCCCTCTTAGGCGAGGTAAACTGGTGCTTTTCTGCCAGAGAGGGTTGCTCCTCTGATACTGGCGGATTAAACTCCAGAACAGAATTAATGGACGCAATCAAATCACTAACATCTGAGTCACTTTCGGACAGATCAATGGGGCACATGGAGTTAGCCTCCGAGCCCCCTGTAAAGGCATCCTCCTCGTCCTGCGAGTCAGCTTCTGAAAAAGAGCCGCGGGACGAGGAAGGAGAGGGAGCCCTGCGTCTCCTTTTAGGAGGACGGGGTCTGGGACCAGATGATGAATCCTCTGTGAGCTCCGGTCCTGAGAGAGCCCTAGCAGCAGAGGCACCCTGTGAAGGGGGCTGATGCATGTTCAGCAAAGTCCTGGACAGCTGTCCCATGGAGTCGGCAAAAGACTGGGAGATAGACCTAGATAAGGATTCTACCCAAGCCGGGGGTTCAGCCACAGGAGCCGGAGCAGCCGGAGAGACCACTGGGGGTGCGATTCCAGGCTGAGGCATCGTCAGGTTAGAGCAGGCATCACAATGTGGATAGGTGCTCGGTTCAGGCAGTAGGAGCTTACATGCAGTGCATACTGAATACAGCTTTGGAGCCTTGCTCCTCGTGTGAGACATGCTGCTGGAGTGGGGGCTCTGCCAGAATGACCCCCAGAGAGTATATACAGAAGGTCCACAACCAGAGGTTGTGGCTTACCAGACCGCTGGAGCGGTGTTGTGTGCCCTCCAGATCCCGAAGCCCGGACCCCCAAGCACATGAGCAGAAATGCTGCAGACCAGTGCTGATCGCAGGGAAAAACGCTGAGAAAATGGCCGCCGGAGCGAAGAGAGGGGGCGGGACTCACTCTGAGAGCGGGATCTGGAAGGCCATAGAGACTTACAGGGGAGGAGACATGTACCCAGTGAGGAGTGTCTCTCCCCTGTGCAGAACGGCCGCTGGGCGGAGCCGCGCTGTCCCTCTGCATGAATGACATGCGAGGGCAGTGAAACCGAAAGTAGGCCTCCGGCGAAGCCGGGGCCTAAATTTGAGCGGTGCGGCCGGCGCGCAGGCACCATCGGCGCGGTTCTCAGGCGACAGGCAGAGAACCTGCCGGAAATGTCATAAAACTCACTCAGCACACACTCTCCCACTCTTTCAAGTACAGGGACCCCCAATATATAAACGTCTCAGGTACTTAGCTTGCTGAGACGCAGGGTTCCAAGTCCCTGGGGATGAGTGCTCCGGTCCAGCAGGATCCTGAAGGGCTGCGGATGGAGACCGGTCTCCTGCCAAGCATGGAGAACCGTGCTGGCTCCCACTTCAAGCCAGAGCCCAGGAGGGATGGTGAAGGAGCACGGCATGTAAGGCTCCAGCCTTGGAATCAACCTTAACAGCACCGCCGACACAGTGGGGTGAGAAGGGACATGCCGGGGGTCCAGGCTTGGACCCGCTTTTCTTCAAACTCTTTCCAAAAATGAAAAATCAGATGAGAATGCATGTGTGGATGTATGCCTCCTGAACGCAAAGCGATAAACTGGCTAGATCTGGTTCTCCAGGGGGTGTATAAGCTCAGAGGGAGGAGCTACACTTTTGAGTGTAGTACTTTGTGTGTCCTCCGGAGGCAGAAGCTATACACCCAATGTCTGGGTCTCCCATAGGAACGATAAAGAATATAAAACTCTGTGTGAACATAGACTAAAGGCCGCTTTACACGCTGAGATCTCGCTAGCGAGATCTCTAGCGTGCGTACCCGCCCCCATCGTTTGTGCGTCACGGGCAAATCGCTGCCCGTGGCGCACAAAATCACGCGGACCAGTCACACTACTTACCTGCCTAGTGACGTCGCTGTGACCGGCGAACCGCCTCCTTTCTAAGGGGGCGGTTTGTTCGGCGTCACAGCGACGTCACTAAGCGGCCGCCCAATAGAAGCGGAGGAGCAGAGATGAGCGGGACGTAACACCCCGCCCACCTGCTTCCTTCCTCATTGCCGACGGCCGCAGGTAAGGTGAGGTTCCTCGTTCCTGCGGTGTCACACATCGCGATGTGTGCTGCCGCAGGAACGACGAACAACATCGCACATGCAGCTGCAACGATAATTGAGAATAGGGGGGCATGTCACCGATTGGCAATTTTGAACGTTTTTGCGTCGATTCAAAATCGCTCATAGGTGTCACACGCAACGACATCGCTAACGTGGCCAGATGTGCGTCACAAATTCTGTGACCCCAACGACATTGCTTTAGCGATGTCGTAGCGTGTAAAGCGGCCTTAAGGAAATAAACTAAAATAAAAGCAGGGGAGAAATGCAAAACCAGGGAGGTCTACTTTTTCTGGACCCTTAGCTAAAGTGGTTTAGTGAGTTAATTAACGCTGTTTTGCCTAATGTCCGCCTCATGGTGGAAGCTATACCCAAGGTGCATCTCCCAGCGACACAGACAAATCTATTATTCTCTTAGCTTTTTAACTGATTAAAGTAGAAGAACATCCACCACAAATTACCAATCTGATAAAGAGAACATGCTTCCTGATGCCGGTTACAGACATTTGCCCCCATAATGTCCATTCTTTTCACTAATGAAAAAGCTGCTTATTGTGATATTAGATCTCGATATAAAAGGAGTTTGGCTGATTGTCTGAATCCAGCTCAGATAAACACAAAGCACTTTTGTGAATGGCTCAGGATATTATAAATAGCTGGCAATCAGCAGTGGAGAGGAGGTATAATTATGTACCATCGACTCTGAATTCACTGTAATTACTACTCGCTCTAAAGAGCTTTATAGCAGTACACCTTGTACACCATGTAATTCTTGGGAAGTGGAAGATATTATGGACCTGCTTTCTATGGATATTATTACGTAGAAGCCCAACCACAAGGACAGCATATGTGCTATTTTGCATGATAGAGAACACATCTGTAGCTGATTGATGTGGCTTTACTCTTATAATAATGCTGCAAGGATGATCCCGCTCTGTAGTCAGATCAAACTTCAAAGGGATTGTCCAAAACACAACAGAAAAACACGTGTTTGTGTGTGACGCTGCAGGTCTGCACCATTCACTTCAAAAGGAGCCAAGCTGCAATACTAGACACAACCTGTAGACAGGGGTGGAGCTGTTTTTGGAAAAACAGCCATATTTTTGTAATCCTGGAAAACACATTGAAGGTTAAAACCACCTGGGATACTATTGCTGAAGATTTCCCTTTGGATTTCAGCAGTGTCTGAATACTCACCTCTGCTGGCGATTTCTTGGACATTAGCAGAGATCCCATGTTAGTCTCAGTGAGTCTCCAGTGGTAACATGTCGCCCCACTTGTTACAGCCTCAGATTAGCTGTAAAGACCACGTGTGACAAAAAGTAATCACATCAGACTGGACACAGTAGCCACAGGAGAGAAGAAGTATTTTTTATTCTGATATTTCTGCAGACCATTGGGGAAAATCCACAGCAAAAAGCTCCTATCTCAGAGGTGCATCGTATTCCGCTTCATCCTCCTCCGACAGCGGCGCTATTTTATTGGCACATATGCTGGCTACATACGGAGACCCTCCTCTCCTCTGCATGAGGCCTCACAGTGGATTCAGTGGCTGACACCTTCACTTCACAGGTGTGCTCACTCATCAGACCTTGAACTTAGTAGGCTGTTCCCATTTGGGAGCTGAGTTTTTCGACCCCCCCCCCCCTCCTCCCCGCCCGGGTCTCTCTCTGCACACCGGTCTTTTGTATTTTTCAAATGTCAGATTCAAGAGAAGACTGTGCATGCAAGTTTGCTACTGGCCAACATATACCTTATTGTGCCACCTGTACTCCTCCCCCTCCCTTGCAGATGTCAGCTCAGGGGTCCTCCATGATTACTGAAGAAAATGTGTACGCACCTGTCTGGGCTTGTGATCTGGCTCAGGCGGTTCTTGAGTTAACCAGGGTGTCCAAGACACTGCTTACTGTTGTGGAGCTTTTTTCTGGTGACGTCGGATGCCCCATAAGCTCTGGCTGCGATTAGAACAGTGCGGCCCCCAGGACACACGCTGC
Source organism: Anomaloglossus baeobatrachus (assembly GCF_048569485.1). NCBI lineage: Eukaryota > Metazoa > Chordata > Amphibia > Anura > Aromobatidae > Anomaloglossus > Anomaloglossus baeobatrachus. The sequence continues at coordinate 820,059,444 of NC_134353.1, read as the reverse complement.
ATATGCTGTTGTCATAGATTGACTTTTAACATGTTAACAGCTCAGCTCCACTCGCAGCTATTAGAGGTAAATGATGTCTGAGTATTATAGCCATCATCTGCCGGTAAAGATGAGGGCTCAGGGAGCCGGCATTTTATGTACCAGTACATCATATGTCAGTAAAGGATTAATTAACCCTTATGAGAAATGCCATAATCACTTGTGGGCAGGATCCTCTCTCCTCCTGTACCAGTCTGTTTTGTATTGTTCATAATTATCGTACTTGTTTTTATGTATGTCCTGTATATCCTTTTCACTTGTAAAGCACCATGGAAAAAATGGCGCTATAATAATAATAATAATAATAGTAATAATAATAATAATAATTATTAAAAAAAAAAAAAAAAAAACGTATTTAGAAATATAAAATTGAAATAAAAGTATTCCAGTTTTTTGATCAGCTCATCTCCCTAAAAATAAAACATTAATATGTTAAATTTGTACAATTGTTTTACTTTTTTTTATGATACATTCCCTTCAATCCAGTTGTCATCCTCCAAAATCTATTTAAGGGGCTCAGAAGGAGTTTAACTAGCCAGTGAATGGCTGCAGCAATCAGAAAGGGTTTACTTACCAGACCTGATGTAATGCATGCCAAGGACTTCCAGGGGAAAAGTGAAGAAAGGGTATGTAGTGGCCGTGCTGTCACAGATCTCCTTCAATTTCAACTCTTCATGTGGCAGCTAAAAGTATAACAGGCAAGTTAGCGATTCTGCACGAATATATATACTACATTATGACAAACCTGTAAAGGAGCAAAACATTTTGCACACAAAAAATATTCTCATAGTTATCTTGTGGCAGGTAACATGCCATCATGTACTTTTTTATTTTTTCATTTCAAGCCATATACCTCAATATATGTGAAAGAGGTTATTGAAACATTTTGGGGGGGTTGCGATGGAGGTAAGAACAACTACATGCCTGTTCTTCCCTATGTTGTCTACTCTGGCTTTAATGGTGATTCCTCTCTGCTTCCAATGTTGTTACTTATGCATCTGATTGACAGCCGGATACCTACTGCCAAACTGCAGGGAGCTGGCTATAAATTAGCATGATGTCATGATGGGCTGGTACACCAGTTAGTATTAGTGCAATTTGTAGATGAACATTCACACTGCGGCCATTAACAGACAAAACCTAGGATAAAAACAATGATTAAATTCCCAGTAGTAAGTTCCGTATTTGTCGTTTTATAAGACGCACTGGATTATCAGACACACCCCAATTTTAGAGAGAAATAAAAAGGAAAAAGAGAATTTTGTTTACTTACCGTAAATTCTTTTTCTTATAGTTCCGTATTGGGAGACCCAGACATTGGGTGTTTAGCTTCTGCCTCCGGAGGACACGCAAAGTACTACACTAAAAAGTGTAGCTCCTCCCTCTGAGCATATACACCACCTGGATAACCAGATCTAGCCAGTTTAGTGCAAAAGCTGAAGAATAGCCACCCACAAGGAAAGACAGAGCAAGAACCGGAACAACCGGAGCCTCTGTCTACGACAACAGCCGGTGATAACACGCGGAACAAGAAACTGCCAACAGGCAACAGGGAGGGTGCTGGGTCTCCCAATACGGAACTATAAGAAAAAGAATTTACGATAAGTAAACAAAATTATCTTTTTCTTTATCGTTCCTATGGGAGACCCAGACATTGGGACGTCTCAAAGCAGTCCATGGGTGGGAATAAACAGAAAAACTGAGAAGTAGGCAGAGCCTAACTTCACAAATGGGCGACAGCCGCCTGAAGGATGCGTCTGCCCAAGCTCGCATCTGCCGAAGCATCAGCATGCACTTTGTAGTGCTTTGAAAAGGTATGCAGGCTAGTCCAAGTGGCAGCCTGACAGACCTGCTGAGCGGTAGCCTGGTGCCTGAAAGCCCAAGAGGCACCGACAGCTCTGGTCGAGTGTGCCTTGATCCCCGGCGGGGGAGGCACCTGAGTACACTGGTAGGCATCGGAAATGGCCGACCTAATCCAACGAGCTAAGGTCGGCTTAGAAGCCGAGAGGCCCTTACGCCGACCTGTGGTTAGCACAAAAACAGAGGTGCACCGCCTAAGAACAGCGGTGAGAGACACATAGATCCGGAACGCCCGCACCAGATCCAGAGTATGCAACGCTTTTTCAAAACGATGAACAGGAGCCGGACAAAAGGAAGGCAGGGAAATGTCCTGGTTAAGGTGGAAAGGAGAAACCACCTTAGGGAGAAAGTCCGGAGTCGGACGGAGAACCACCTTGTCTTGATGAAAAAGGTGACTCCGAAGAGAGCGCAGCCAAATCAGAGACTCTCCTGAGGGAAGTTATGGCCACTAGAAAGACCACTTTCTGTGAAAGACGAGACAAAGAAACCTCCCTAAGAGGCTCAAAGGGGGGTTTCTGCAAGGCCGTGAGGACCAAATTGAGGTCCCAGGGATCCAAGGGCCGCCGGTAAGGCGGAATGATGTGAGACGCGCCCTGCATGAAGGCGCGGACCTGAGCCAGCCGGGCGATACGCCGCTGGAACAGCACTGACAGAGCCGAGACTTGTCCCTTGAGGGAATTGAGGGATAGTCCTAGCTGCAGACCGGACTGTAGAAAGGACAGAAGGGTCGGCAAGGAAAAAGGCCAAGGAGCATGGCCGGAAGAGCGACACCAGGACAGGAAAATTCTCCAGGTCCTGTGATAGATTTTGGCCGAGGAAGACTTCCGAGCCCGAGTCATAGTGGAGATGACTTCAGGAGGAATACCAGAAGCCGTCAAGATCCAGGACTCAAGAGCCACGCCGTCAATCTGAGAGCCACAGAATTCTGGCGGAAAAACGGACCTTGTGAGAGAAGGTCTGGACGGTCCGGAAGATTCCACGGCACCTCTACGGACAGATGGAGCAGGTCTTGGTACCAAGCTCGCCTGGGCCAGTCCGGAGCAATGAGGATGACTCGACGGCCCTCCATTCTGATCTTGCGCAGAACTCTGGGCAAGAGAGCTAGAAGGGGAAACACGTAGGACAGACGAAACTGGGACCAATCTTGAACCAGAGCGTCCGCTGCAAAGGCCTGAGGATCGTGGGAGCGAGCCACGTAAACCGGAACCTTGTTGTTGTGCCGGGATGCCATTAGATCCACTTCCGGAGTGCCCCACTTGCGGCAGATTGACTGAAACACTGCCGGATGCAGGGGCCACTCGCCACTGTCCACGGTTTGACGGCTGAGATAATCTGATTCCCAGTTTTCCACGCCTGGGATGTGGACTGCGGATATGGTGGACTTGGAGTCCTCCGTCCATTGAAGGATACGTTGAACCTCCAACATTGCCAGGCGGCTGCGTGTCCCGCCTTGGTGATTGATGTAGGCAACCGCTGTCGCGTTGTCTGACTGGACTCGGATGTGCTTGCCCGCCAAAAGGTGGTGAAAGGCTAGGAGAGCTAGAAGCACAGCTCTGGTTTCCAGCACATTGATTGAGAGGGCTGATTCGGACGGAGTCCAAGTGCCCTGTGCTCGGTGGTGGAGACATACCGCTCCCCAGCCGGATAGACTGGCATCCGTGGTGAGGATCACCCAGGACGGGGCCAGGAAGGAGCGTCCCTGAGACAGAGAGAGGGGCCGAAGCCACCACTGAAGGGAGCCCCTGGTCTGTGGCGACAGAGCCACTAGCCTGTGCAAGGAGGAAGTCCGCTTGTCCCAACAGCGGAGAATGTCCAGCTGCAGAGGACGCAGATGGAACTGGGCAAAGGGAACAGCCTCCATTGACGCCACCTGCATTAGGTGCCTGATGGAATGACGGCGGGGCCTCAGCAGAGAGCGCACCGCCAGATGGAGGGACTGCTGTTTGACTAAGGGCAGCTTCAGAAGTGCCGGCAGAGTCTCAAACTGCATCCCTAGGTACGTGAGCCTCTGGGTCGGAGTCAGAGTTGATTTGGGCAGATTGACAAGCCACCCGAATTGGGCTAGAGTGGCGAGAGTGAGCGAGACACTCCGCTGACAGTCTGCGCTGGATGAAGCCTTGACTAGAAGGTCGTCCAGGTAAGGAATCACTGCCAACCCCTGGAGGTGCAGAACCGCAACCACTGCTGCCATGACCTTGGTGAATACTCGAGGGGCCATGGCTAACCCGAAGGGGAGACCCACGAATTGGAAATGTTCCTCTCCGATTGCAAAACGTAGCCAACGCTGGTGTGAAACTGCAATTGGCACATGCAGATAGGCATCTCTGATGTCGATGGATGCCAGGAAATCTCCTTGGGTCATTGACTGATCGCAGAGACTCCATGCGAAAATGCCGCACCTGAACATGCTTGTTGAGAAGCTTGAGATCCAGGATGGGCCGGAAGGAACCGTCCTTTTTGGGGACTAGGAAGAGATTTGAGTAGAAACCTCTGAACCGTTCCCGGGCGGGAACCGGTACAATTACTCCGTTGGCCTGCAAGGATGCCACGGCCTGAGAGAAGGCGGCGGCCTTGGAGCAGGGGGGAGTTGACAGAAAAAATCTGTTTGGCGGGCTGGAAGAGAATTCTATCCTTTAGCCGAATAGCCTGGATCCAGCAAAAGGGAGCCCAGCAAGGTACTTCTTTGAAGAAGCATCTGCCTTCCACTCTCGAAGCCACAAGATCCTGTGGATAGCGAGGGAATTAGCCGAAGCCACCGCAGTGCGGTGAGAAGCCTCCAGCATGGTAGACATGGCATAGGATGAAAAAGCTCAAGCTTGGGAAGTTAAAGCAACCATTTCGGGCATAGATTCCCTGGTGAGGGAACGCATATCCTCTACAGAAGCAGAGATGGCTTTGAGAGCCCACACTGCTGCAAAAGATGGGGAGAACGAGGCCCCTGCCGCCTCATATACAGATTTGGCCAGAAGGTCAACCTGGCGGTCAGTGGAATCCTTAAGAGAGGTGCCATCAGCCACTGATACAACGGTCCGGGCTGAGAGTCTAGACACCGGAGGGTCTACCTTTGGTGAATGAGCCCACTCCTTGACCACCTCAGGTGGAAAGGGAAAACGGTCATCAGAACCACGCTTTGGGAAGCGTTTGTCAGGACAGGCCCTAGGCTTGGTCACAGTGGCCTGAAAACTGGAGTGGTTAAAGAACACACTCCTTGTCCTCTTAGGCAAGGTAAACTGGTGCTTTTCTGCCAGAGAGGGTTGCTCCTCTGATACTGGCGGATTGAGGTCCAGTACAGAATTAATGGACGCAATCAAATCACTAACATCTGAGTCACTTTCAGACAGATCAATGGGGCACATGGAGGTAGCCTCCGAGCCCCCAGTAAAGGCATCCTCCTCATCCTGCGAGTCAGCTCTTGAATCAGAGGCGCGGGACGAGGAAGGAGAGGGGACCCTGCGTCTCCTTTTAGGAGGACGGGGTCTGGGACCAGATGAAGAATCCTCTGTGAGGTCCGCTGAGAGAGCCCTAGCAGCAGAGGCGCCCTGAGAAGGGGGCTGATGCATGTTCAGCAAAGTCCGGGACAGCTGTCCCATGGAGTCGGCAAAAGACTGGGAGATTGACCTAGATAAGGATTCTACCCAAGCCGGGGGTTCAGCCACCGGAGCCGGAGCAGCCGGAGGGACCACTGTGGGTGCGATTCCAGGCTGAGGCATTGTCAGGTTAGAGCAGGCATCACAATGTGGATATGTGCTCGGTTCAGGCAGCACGAGCTTACATGTAGTGCATACTGAGTACAGCCTTGCAGCCTTGCTCCTCGTGTGAGACATGCTGCTGGGTGGGGGCTCTGAGCCAGAATGACCCCCAGAGAGTATATAAGAAGGTCCACAACCGGAGGTTGTGGCTTACCAGACCGTTTGTGTGCCCTCCAGATCCCACAGCCCGGACCCCCAAGCAGCTTAGCAGGGATGCTGCAGCCAGCGCTGATCCAGAGAAAAACGCTGATAAAATGGCGCCGGAGCGAGGAGAGGGGGCGGGACCTGCTCTGAGAGCGGGATCTGGAGTGCCAAGGAGACTTACAGGGGAGGGGACATGTACTCAGTGAGGAGTGTCTCTCCCCTGTGCCGAACGGCCGCTGGGCGGAGCCGCACTGTCCCTCTGCATGATTGACATGCGAGGGCAGTGAAATCGAAAGTAGGCCTCCGGCGAAGCCGCGGCCTAAATTTGAGCGATGCGGCCGACGCGCAGGCACCATCGGCGCGGTTCTCAGGCGACAACCAGAGAACCGGCCGGAAATGTCAGAAAAGTTACACAGCACACTCTCCCACCATAATAAAGTACCGGGACCCCCCGAATATAAACGTCTCAGGTACTTGGCTTGCTGAGACGCAGGGTTCCAAGTCCCTGGGGATGAGTGCTCCGTCCAGCAGGATCCTGAAGGGCTGCGGATGGAGACCGGTCTCCTGCAAAGCAAGGAGAACCGTGCTGGCTCCCACTTCAAGCCAGAGCCCGAGGGATGGTGAAGGAGCGCGGCATGTAAGGCTTCAGCCTTGGAATCAACCTTAACAACACCGCCGACACAGTGGGGTGAGAAGGGACATGCCGGGAGTCCAGGCTTGGACCCGCTTTTCTTCAAAAACTTTCCAAAAATGAAAAATCAGATGGGAATGCATGTGTGGATGTATGCCTCCTGAACACAAAGCAATGAACTGGCTAGATCTGGTTATCCAGGGGGTGTATATGCTCAGAGGTAGGAGCTACACTTTTTAGTGTAGTACTTTGTGTGTCCTCCGGAGGCAGAAGCTATACACCCAATGTCTGGGTCTCCCATAGGAACGATAAAGAAAAAAAAATTTGGGGACCGGTGCTGTCTTATCGGAGATGGGGCAGCAGCAATCGTGGAGCAGGGTCACAGGAGGCAGGGGCGGTGCTGGAGTAGGGCGATGCTGCGGGCGGTGCAGCGGGTGTCCCAGATACTCGTTGAGGGCGCTGTGAGGCAGGAAAAACTTCCAAAAACTGTCGGCGGTGCGGCCTTCAAAGAAATGGCGCGCAGAGTCGGCGTGTGCACAGATTGAGCTATCGACTCCCTGAAAAGTCAAAATCTCATCTATGCACACGCCACCTCCGGGCGCCATTTTCCTGCCACACAATCCGTAGCACAGCCCAGCACACCACCCATAGCATTGTCCCTGCCTCCTGTGACCCCTTTCCAGCACCCCCCCAGTCAGCAACATTTGGCTTATAAAACACACCCCTCCTATTCCTCCCAAATTTATGGGAGGAAAAGTGTGTCTTATAATCAGAACAATACGGCATATAAGTAGCAATAGTACATATAAATAACATAAGGTACTTATTTCACACTATTTTGATAAAAAAAAATGTAAAAGCCATCCCACCAAAATAAGATGTACCTAACGAGGATGGTCCTGTCTCTAGTATTTCATCTCTCTAATCGCCAGCATGCCTCAATAGATGGGGCAGAATAGGGCCCAGGCCTGCTGTTTGGCCCCTGCCTGTGGAAAGCTATATGAAATGACAGAATATACAAATTCTTGCTAAATGTAGCTTGTTGGTGCAGGAAACCTTCCATGTTTAGTGCACTAGGCATTTGTTGTATGAATATTGGACCTATAGATTAAAAATGTGAAAAACAAATTTTTAATCCTGCTATAAAGCCACGCTATATCAGTTTGCAAACTTTTTACCTTCGATAAGCAGAGAATGTACTGCTGACAGAGCGCCTTGTGTTCCTCTGCAGGTACCTCCTCCAGACAGGAGAGCGCCTTCTCAAATGCATGTAAGAGCTGTAATGACAGCGAGGAGGTTACATATTATACCACGATAGTATGCATACATATCTACACTTACCATTAGTAAGTAGATCAATCCAGTTTATAATATGTTGGTAGTGATCTCACTGCTGGGACTCTCACCAATTGGCAAAATGGAGCAATTTTGATCCCATTTAAGGGGAATCTGTCACCAGATTTTTGCTCCCCCATCTGAGAGCAGCTTAAAGTAGAGACAGAGACCCTGAATCCAGCGATGTGTCACTTACTGAGCTGTTTGCTGTCATTTTGATAAAATCAATGTTTTCTCTGCTGCAGATCTAGCATTTATACAGAGCACATGAATATGCTGGACTACCTGCAGCACACCAAGTAGTCCTCTAAGGATAATCTACTGCTGATTAAACAGTTATTTTATCAAAACTACACTGAGCAGCCCAGTAGGTGACATCACTGGAATCAGGATCTCTGCCCCTTCGTTATACTGCTCTCAGATTAGGTGGCAAAAACCTGGTGACAGATTCCCTTTAATAGAGCAGCAGTGCACATTCTTCCCCGCTTCTCCATTTATTCCCAGTGGTGCTACAGAGTGCACTGCTCGACTTTTTTCGGCAGTCCCCCATAAGGAAGGACTGGAGTGGTGGTCGGGCATACCATTTGCTACTCCAAATTGTATTTGGCATAAAAGTTACAAGTCAACAAGAAAGAATCCCATTCTAGCGAATGTTTCGTTCCAGTGGTTGGAGCAGCGAACAGCAAGTTATCAATTATCCTGTAGATAGGTGATAACTAATTTTCGGAGCACAACCCCTTTCATTTAATTAATGGAGTCCACTTAAGAGGTGCTGTGAGGGGAAGAAAGTGTACAGTGGTCCAAACACTGGGACCTCTGGGTTTCAGCTACTTTTCTCCTGCCCTATGTATAGGTGATTAGTTGCATCATGGAAGAACTGGAACAAACTGTAATGTTTATTTCATTGAGTTTACCTTTTTAGTAAACTCTTTTTTTTATGTAGCACATGGTAGTACCTTTAAAACCATTTCCCCTCTATCTGGTATACGGGTATGATTTTTAATAATATGATTTTTTTTATATTTTGTAATTTTGGTTTTATATGTACATGTCAAAAGTGAGTACACTGTCTTGGTTACCAGTGGTGCACAGTGCAAAAAAAAAGTGGACTCTACCTCAAAGCTGACAGGCCGCCTATAGCTCTGACAGACCGCCTTTTCCCAAGTGCTGGGACCCCTAGAGGTGTAACTGCAGTGGTAGCTCATGGCTCTAATGCCAATGGTTAATTTTCAAAATGGGGTGACGTGGTATACTCATTAACCAAATGGCAGACTTATGGCCACATCGTATGAGGCTTTACGCTTCAAAAGTTAATATATGTGTATATAATATCTGTATAATCTAGCAAAAAAAAAGTGTTTGCACTAATTTACCAGCTGCTGGGCCTCACGGTCTTGAAGATCCGTCTCCTTTCCCAGCATCTCAGCCATCTTTTTCCATAGTGGGTAAAGTTCATCCTTTTTGCAGTCTTCATCTTCCTTCATCTTGATCATCTGCTGCCATATATGTGCTGCCTGACATGGACATATTGAAACATTGATGGGTTAAAAGAGGCAATGGGGATGTTTTCCATCTCTTAGTTATATTACAACTCCCAAAGAAAACTGCAGAAAGGAACCCGTCTCCATCAGACCACTAAAGGCTCCGCAGAGCTTCACCAAGTGCCCTGCGCTTCTCCATGTCTGCCGTGCACAGCGCTGTGTATTTGGTGGTGATCGCGTCTGGTATTATAGTTCAGTCCTATTTACCTTAATGTGACAGAGCTGTAGTACCAGGACTATAGCCAGTTTTACAGCGGCACGCCTGGCAAACAGTGACGCAGATGATGGGCACGTTGTGGCACCGTGGTTTCTTCAATCAACTGATCTGCAGATTGCCAGGAATCAGGATAGAAGAGCCCATAAACCATCATCTATTGTTTTCTTTCATACTCCTCCTCTATCTCACCTAAACATGTTAAAGGTGCAACTTACATATTCTTACACCACTGGTTATCCAGATCCATTTAATAGGAATCAAATTTGTTCTGAAATTGTGGGATTTCTCGGAATCCAGTGAATTTGTTATTCTACTTCCAATAGGTGGCGCTGCGCTAGAGTTTGTCTCCTTTGCTGGAGAGACAATTTGCCTAAAATGGACGTTATCCTTCATACGACTGCATGAAATAGAGATGGCTCATATGACCTTAGGCACAGCCGGGCGGGCTTCACCATAATACTATGCAGTTATCAATCAGGATTGTTAGAGGTTGTTACAGCTCACAGCTTAAGCTCCCCATACATCATACACCCTAGATATCGGTCGGGCAAATGACTGGACGATTGTTCGGCTCATAGTTATCTCGGTCATCTATATCAGAGAGCCTCTGCCATAGATCTCTGACAGCGGTTTATCTCAGGGAGAACAAAAGGTTCAGCAGCGCAACATCAAACATGCCAGTCCCATAAGTCGCCGGACATATGCAGATTTGGACAACATTAGTCACAATTATCCTCCTTTGCCTTTGGTAAGCATATTAGAGGGGATAAAGCATAGGAAATTGTGGATTACATGGCACATCACACAATTCACTTACTACAGAATGATGTTATCTCTGACAGTAAAACCATCAGTTTGGAGACAGGTGTTTTGCACATTCCTCCTCCACCCTCCGCCGTCCTGACAGTTAATCTATTATATCGTAGATTTTCAATTTTGTCAATGACATCTGTCTTTTCTGATCCCTAGAACTTTTGGGGACCTAGCCTATGTGTCCATCACGTTTGACTCTACGTTTAGAGGCATCATTGGGGCTTACATCTAAACACCCCAAAATGCGATTCAGCTATATGTGCTGATGGGGCTATTGATTATAATGATGCAGACGGAGTCACAGTGTGCTGTGTCGTATATCATTTTCAGCCGTATACGCCTAGTTGAGGCTACCAGCAAGATGTAGTCTATTATATCTTGCTGTCCGCTTCGAGTAGGTGTATACAGCCAAAAATGATGTACGAGAGAACACATTGCGACTCAGTGTACATCATTACTGTCAATATCCTCATCAGCACATATGCCCAAATCTCGTTTTTGTAGGGGTTCAGACATAAGCCCCGACAAAGCCTGTGTGAGAGTAGGGTCAAACTTGAAGGCATCCTTCTTAAAAGGAAGATATTTCACAATTTCTTCCAGTTAGTGTATTATATTAACTAGTCATTTTTACACATACTGTAGGTTAGATGGGGCAGAGAAGTGGAGGACATGATTCAACGCCATAGTGGGTTGGTGTTGATAGTAGTAGTGGCACTGGCAGCCATGGTGGTAGGGACACTGGCATCTAGCGTTAGCAGCACTCCAAGTAAAGGCACATCTGGATGTTGGAATCAGTAGAGGGACAAGTAGCTGAGGATATTTCCCACACCAAGACAACAGTTAATCAAGTTAGGTATGATGACTGTATGGTGGACAGAACCTGGTAGTGGCAACATTGATAAGCAGGAAAGCTGATGCCCAGCCAAAAGATCTGCTTTTTTTCACGGTCAGCTCAGAATCTGGTGCAATGCACCATCAACATGTGCAGCAGACAGTGCACGGCTTTCATGGCCCACTGGGTAGATGTTTTGAACGTCAGCGATAAACCACAGCAACCAAGCACTAGGTCTGGTTCAAAACCAGGCAGCGCTTATCCACCTCCTCTTACATGAGCTCTACATATTTCCTCAATATCTGACCAAAAGATCCATCACCACTTCCTGGTTAAAGTGAACCTGTCCGGTGCAATATGCACCCAGAACCACGAGCAGTTCTAGGTGCATATTGCTAATCCCTGCTTAACCGTCCCTGTATACACTAGTATAGATAAAGAGATCTATAGAAAAAAATATTTCTAAAGATCTTTTATCTTAAGCTAATGAGCATGAGGACTAGTCCCAAGGGTGTAATATCCCCCGACTAGCCGCCCTCTCAGCATGTTAGAACGTCCATAGGTGCCTACTAACATGCTATTCAATGCTGTGTCACAAGCGGTGCCGCCGCACGTACCTGTGTTCACTGTAACCGCGTGTCTGAATGTCGGGAACTTCCTGTCATGCACAGTAGACCTCTCTGAAGCCAGGACATGTACACCCGGCTTCATACTGCACATGACCGGAAGTGCCCAGCATTCAGAAGCACGGTCACAGCGAACACAGGTACGTGCGGCACCGCTGGAGATGCTGAATTGAATAGCATGTTAGTACACCCAAAAAAAAAAACTCACCAGAAAAAAGCCACCAGCCAACTCATGTCAAAATGGCAAATGCACTTGCAGGATGCAGCCGGCCCCCCATGATAAAGGTATGAGTAACACAGGTGCAGAATACCGATGAGACAGCAACTTTCAACCTACCAACTCATGGAGGGGGTGGCTGCTGGTATTGAATATGCACACTAATGAGGTTTTACATAGGGCACCAGTCACACAGGTTCGTGCAATGCACAGTGTCCGGCTCACGGCCTATTGATGATGCCCTTCTAGTAGATCAGGCGGGCTGCCCAGCACCATATAAGTGCATTAGCACACAGGACAGACACCCCAGAGGGTCCAGCTGCATCCTGCAAAAAATTGTGCAATAAAAATGATATACAGTATTTTTTGGCCAAAATATGGACCAATACCTCACATTTATTATCATTTTACTGTATATAATTTTTATTGCACAACTTTTGCAGGATGCAGCTGGGCCCTCTGAGGTGTCTGTCCTGTGTGCTAGTGCACTTAAATAGTGCTGGGAAGCCCACCTGACCTAATAGAAGGGCGTCATCAATGGGCTGTGAGCCGGACACTGTGCACTGCCCGTACCTGTGTGACTGGTGCCCTATGTAAAACCTCATTAGTGTGCATGTTTAATACCAGCTGGTACTGCGCCTGCTTGGGAAGAGCGGTGATGTCACTGCTACTTGCGCATGCGCAGTTCATGCCCGGAAGCTGCAGTGACGTGTATGCGTACGAATAGCGGTGCTGCTATAGCAACAATAGCAACAATACAAACAAACATGTGGCAACAACGGCAGTTTGGCCGTGTAGGGTACAGTATCAAGAGTACACAAATAAATCAGATAGTCCATAAAAAAGACTTTTTATAATAAAGTTAAAGGGAAAAATAGGGCTATGTGCCTATACAAAATCAGATAGGACCAGAAAATGTATGTAGCATCCCTTGCCACAAGCAAGCATGAGTAACTGTATTCAGGTGGTGTGTATCCAAGTCTAATCACAATCTTTTCATTACCTCAGGCAGCAGCAAATAAAAGACCATATAGTGTAAACACACACACACAACACACAGGGGAGACACCACATAGTGAACAAAGCTCAAGAAACACAACACCAGATACCAATATACAGCACACAACAAGGAAGAAAGTGCACAGGAGTGAAAGAGGTGAAATGACGCAACACACACAATACACAAATGCGGATGGATGACATACAACAGATATATTGGAAAGCGAAAACAGTGTGACACATGTCCTGTCAGCACCACTAAGCATACACAGATGTTCATTTCACCGCACTCCCGATGCGATAGCATCGGGCCTATTTCTAGAATTCTATACTTTTCTGTTGCTACCGCTGTCACTAGGCTCCCACACATCTCATGTTGGCTGGCGACAGTGAGCTATGTGCTACCCGGGCTCTGGGCTAGTGCATCCATTGCTTCTTCACTGGACATATCTTCTGGACCCTGATGCTTTCCTATTTCTTAAAAGGTAAAAGTAATACTTTTTTCGAAAGCTACAAGAAGCTAGGCCACTGTGTCTTCAGTTTGCTCACCCCCAAAAAGATAATTTTTAGATTACTTTTCTTCCATGTACACCATCTATCTATCTATCTATATATATATATATATATACACACACACATACATACTGGCACGGCAGTCATCTTTTTAGGGCAGCTTGAGGCTTTGCAGTACTTTATAACTGTCACAAATTGATTAACCACAAATTGAATGTTTTTGAAAAATATGGAGAATTTTAAAATATTCACTCATTTCTACCCAAAAGACTAACTCCCGAAACCGTGATAAGATACTGTGACCCATAATCCTACAGAGCTGTCAATAAAATTCTAAATAATTATAATATTACATATAAAATATAAACTCACCTGCAAAAATTTCTTCTCCTGTTCATATAGCTCCACCAACTTTTTACAAACTTCGCTCCACTTTTGTTTGTCAGAACTAGAAAAGTAAATAAGGATTCAAAATGGATTACGAAGTAGCGATTGACCAACTAATCATACAGGATACTAATCACCTTGGTTTCTTTTCCAGCCATATATAGTGTGTGTGCGTGTATATTATATTATATATATATATTATATATATATATATATACACACATATATATACACACACACACACACACTTAGGGTTTACAGCCACGCAACGGGGCAACGTACACTGATTAATCACATTCTCAAAGGGTTTCCCAAACCCTAATTCAGGATACTATTAGTATGATAATTGGCCAGTAAGACTTCTTTTCGGAGTAGGGCTTATATTTTGAGCATACACCGAAAAGGCAGAAAAATCCTTCTAAGGCTTATTTTTGGGGTAGGTCTTATTTTCGGGGAAACACGGTTTGAATATATAACTCAGAATTTCAGAATGGTCATCCTACTGTGTGTAATGATGGAATTGCATACATGATTAATACATTGTGAGAATTCCTAAGCTAGGTGACAAATGTTATAAGCCTTCTAATATTGATATACAGTGTGCAACTGTGCATGATCTGTAAACTCCTGTGTATGGTCTGGTATAATAATATTGGAAGGAAGTATTGTAGCCTTGTAACATTTGTCACATAGGTGAACAATTCTTATAATGTATTATGCGGATGTGCAATTCCATCACTCTCTAGTATGACCATTCTGGTCACAAGAAATTAAAGAAAAAAGGAGAGGATAAAATATGTCATTTATTTCCTACAATGAGGCATTACAAAAGCTGACTATAAAGGACCCTGGCTGTCAGTGACTATTTTAGGCCAAGGCCAAACGGGGATTAGTGCGAGTCTTCACATAATACTCATCACACGGTCGCAGCACATCGGGAGCCAAGTGTCATGCGAGTGTCATGCGACTGGTCCGATCGTGTGATCAGACCACAGCTGCGGAGGTTAGAGCCGGCGCTGCAGAGAAGAGGGAGGGATTTATCTCCCTATCTCCTCCGTTGCCGACTGATGCGAGAATTGCACTGCACTCGCGTAACACTGGTGTACTGCGAATGCAGTGCGATGTTTCTCTCGCCCCATAGACTTGTATGGGTGCAAATGAAACAGGATCGCATTTCACTCGCAGCATGCTGTGACTGTTTTCTTGGTCTGATTAGGGCTGAGAAAAAAAAAAAAAAAAAATCGCTCATGGGAGCTACCCATAGAGTAATATTGGAGCGAGAAGAATGCCATTTTTTTATCGCATTCCACTCGCTCCATGTTACTCGCTGTGTGTGCTGATCCTAAAGGGCAATGTCGATGTTGGATGATAAAATATTATGTCCAATGTAACTTAAAATGGTCACAGTACATTTAGGCAACTTGATCTCATCTAATAGTTCAAAACACTGCAAAATACTTTTACTCAGAAATTATGTTTTCTTCCCCCCCCCAAAAAAAAAACACTACAAAGTGCCAACCATTACCTATTTTACTTCTGTCTAACTTGCCGTTTTTGTGCCTGTTAATCCATCTGACAGCAGATAGTGATACACCAAGATGGGTTACAGGTAGTGGGGATGATTTTATCTCTCTGCTACTACTCTCCTGGTTGGTAAACTTCATACAGGTGTGTCAAAGAAACTGGCTTTCAGTTTGAGGAAGGCAAGCCATTGGACAAAGGCGGGAGGAATTTATGCTGGGAAGTGAGGTAAAAAGTTACAGCACCTATAGTGCTGGCAAAATGCCGATGAAGCAGTAGAATCCTCTCAAAAAGATTGAATGGGAAATTACAGAGCATGAGACTTTGGGCTAATTTCTGGAAAAACCATTAAAGGGAACCTATCAGGTCCAAGATGCACCCAGAACCACGAGCAGTTCTGGGTGCATATTGCCAATCCCTGCCTAACCGTCCCTGTATACACTAGCATAGATAAAGAGATCTTTAGAAAAAGTATTTCTAAAGATCTTTTACTGTATGCTAATGAGAGCAGGGACTAGTCCCCTGGGCATTAGTTACCCTTGCCATTCGGCTCTATTGGCATGTTAGTACGCCCCTGTGGGTGTGCTAACATGCTAATGAATACACCTCTCCGCCGCCACTGCGTCCAACGCTGGATTTCGGCTCAGTGTGCATGACCCTTGAGTTTGGGTCATGCGCACTACTTCAGTTTGAAGCCAGGACGCGTACACCCGGCTACATAGAAATACTTTTTCTAAAGATCTCTTTATCTATGTTAGCAGGGCCGCCATCAGGGCATTACTACTGTGACTGGTGTAGGGGGCCCCGTGACGAGGGGGGGCCCAGCCAGGCCTGGGGTAATTGCTTTAAGCCCCAGGCCTTGGACGGGCCCCCCTCCTCTTCATCGAGCCCCAGTCACAGCCATAGCAGAGGGGCCAGTCGATGTCGCTTCAGCTACAACACATCGCTAAAGTTTCAGGCAACACCGCTTCACAGGCATCGCATGCAAATTAGCCATGTGTGCTGATGGCAGGAGGGTCAGTAGAGCAGAGAAGGGAGGAGGCGCATCATCCTGCGGCTCAATGTGATGAGGTCATCATTCTACGACCTCATAGGCAACACAGAGTGCAGAGGTGGTGAGGACGCGGCAGCCCATGGGGAAAGCCGGTAAGCGCTCCAGTGAGGGTGGTGGGGCTGACCCAGGGGACAAATGCCTGCTGAGGTGATCCTCCAACAGCTGTTAAGGGCCACCCTGCAAACTGCTACATTAGCGGCCGCTGGGTATCGATGTACCTTTAAAGCGCCTGCCCGGATGGAGCACACAGCACGCAGATTCCCTGGGATTGCCGGCCATCTGTTGCTGCCGCAGGACTGTGCGGGGCTCAGTGCCGGCTCTGCCTCCTGCTTGCTGTGCTGCCTCTCAGTGATTCTCCTGCTGGCAGCTCCTGTCTCTGGAATGGATGGTAAGATGCAAACAGCATCCATCCAGCATTGTGTACTGTGAGGGAGGGACTGGGGATGTTACCCTGTGGGTTGCTGGGTATGTTACCCAGTGAGGCTGCTATGGATGTTACCCTGTGGGGCTGAGGGCTGTAGGGTCAGCTGCACTCCATACCCTGTATGAGGAGGAAGGGTGTTACACTGTGTGCTGGGCCTGAAGTATTGCACTGTGCTGTGTGTTGCACTTGTGTGTGAAGGGCATAGGTATCAATTCAGCACTTTATACTCGGAGCGGCTGTGAACTTTTATGGGATTGGCGTTACAATGTATAATACATGAGAGGAGATTGGGGGGGATTGTCTCATAGTGACTCAGAACTGTGTTGATCTGGATCACAACCTGCAGAGGTCAAATGGGTGATCCGGCCTTGGGGTACAAGTCTGCAATTTATGTGACTGCAAACTTGTGAATTCTTAGAGCTCACAGTGTGCGTGCTGTCAGGATTCCCCGGTGCCAGTAGCGGGTGGATGACCGCAAGCATGTGATTTGCATACATGCGGTCACCTTTCGGCAATATATCCATTGCCTTGATCAGTACAAGAGAATTGTCCAGTTTTTTATGGTCCGTGTGTCCATACAAAACATGCGGGTTTTTTTTTCCCAGCAGCACGGATGAATATTGACAATACAAATGTATGATCCTGTGAACAACACGTACAGCACACGGATGGTATAAGTGTACAGCCCGTGGGCTATCTTTGTTTAAAGGGGGAGTCCAATACTTCGGCATCCCCTTCTCAATCCCTTTTTCCCCCCTAGTAAAATAGTAACTACTATACTCTCCACTGGTGTCGGCACTGTTACATTAGTGTAAGCACTGGCTCTCCCAAGGATTGCAATGCATTATGTTACACTGTCCAATGAGCGCTGTTTCCAGTCTCCCCATCTGTGGACAACTCAAGACAACTGAAGGAGGTAAAGGTAATTTCTGATTGGCTTCAGGGATCATGTGACATTACAGTGTCATGTGATCCCTGGGAGAGCCAATGCCAACACTGCCGGAGCCGCAGCGGAGGTGAGTATAGGTGTTATTAGGCCTTGTGCACGGTAGAAGGAATTTCCCGCGGATTTGCTACATGTTTCACTGCAGAAAATGTTCATAACATCTCTGCAGTGATTCACCAGCAACTCCCATGGGAAAAAAGAATACTGTGCGCACTAGGTGGATTTTGACAGCTGCATGTTTTGCTGCGGGATTTCCACAGCAAAAACAATTGCATGTCATTTCTTTTCCGCAGGTAGCTGCGGGACTGGCTACCGGAGGAACCTTCAGTAATGCCAAACCGGGAATCAGTTACCTGCACTGAACTCCGGAGCTGTCACCTGAGCTCCAGACTGCAGCGTAGACTAAACTGTGAGCCCCGAGTGATTGTTTCCCCGGCAATTGCAGTTCAGTTCAGGCCGGGCTGATCTCCGGAGCTCAGGTGACAGCTGTAGAGAGGCTGGGCTGCATTCCGGAGCTGTCACCTGAGCTCCGGAGATCAGCCCGGCCAAAACTAAACTGCAATCGTCGGGGAATCAATCACTCGGTGCTCGCAGTTTAGTCTAGGCTGCACTCCGGAGCTCAGGTGAGAGCTCTGGAGTTCAGTGCAGGTAACCGCGGCCAGGCCTGGTATTACTGGAGATTCCTCCAGCAGCCAGTCCGACGCTGGCTGCGGCATTTCCGCACCAAATCCGCAGCAAAACGCAACAAACCGCATGCGGATTTGGATGACGATTTTGGTGCGGTATTTTCACGCAAGTGCGGAAATCTTACTGAGCCTCTGGAATTTTCTTAAGAAAATTCCTTTTTCCCGTGCGCACAGGGCCTTAGTTTACAGTAGGGAAACATAGGTACATAGGTATTGTGAAGGCGTTGTCAGAGTAATGGACAACCCCTGAAATATTGCAAAGGATAGGAGAAGATTTGTCATTTATTGGTGGTGCAAAGATACATGTGATTAGATATGTTTGTGTGTAAAAACATATTTGGATGTTTGGGGCATATTTACTAAATTTGTAAGGGCTCTACATTGGGAAATGCCATTTGTCTTTTCTGGAATAGATCAGTAGAATTTTATGCGTAAAACCGATCTTTTCCATAATTGCTACAATCAGCAGCACAGGCGTCCTCCATATTGCACATCAATTCCACTTGTCTGTTCCTAAACCAGAAAAGATGTTAGATCAAGAGAAGGACATACCGTATATACCAGGAAGGAGACAAATACCACGATAGGGATATATATACCAAAATGTACCCAGGAGGGGGATATATATACCCGAAGGGGTCCAGGATGGGACATATATACTAGAAGGGGGACATATATACCAGGAAGGGGACAGAAACCAGGATGCGGACATATATACCAGAATGTGCCGAGAAGAGGGATATACATACCAGAAGAGGCCCAGGATGAAGACATATATAGCACGAAGAGGATATATATGGTAGGGAGGGGACAAATAAACCAGAATAGCAACATATATACAAGGATGAGCACAGTAGTGGAACATGTATACCAGGATGGGGACATATATACCAGGAGGAGGACATATATACAAGGAGAATATTATACAGAAGGGCAATGCGTGTGTGTGTGTGTGTGTGTGAAGCGGGGGAGGATAGTATACAGGGTGGTAGTGGGTGTGGGCGATATACATTGAAGCAATCTCGGTGGGAGGATATATATAGAGTGGCAGCTTGTGTGGAGGGATAGTATACAGAGGGGCAGCATATATATATGCACATATATTATATGTGTGTGTGTTAATATATATATATATTATATATATATATATATTATACACAGGGGCAATGTGTGTGTGGAGGGATATTATACAGAAGAGCAGTGTGTGGGGGATATTATACAGAGTGGCAGTGTGTGTGTGTGTGTGTGTGTGTGTGTGTGTATGTGTGTGTGTGTGTGTGTGTGTGTGTGTGTGTGTGGGAATAGTATACAGAGGAGCAGTGTGTGGAGGGGATATTATACATGGGGCAGTGTGGGAGAGATATTATGAAGATAGGTTGTGTAAAGGGTCTATTATGGAGTGTGGCGGTGTAAGGGGTGCATTATTAATTTTCTGAGGGAAATACTTCATTTTCTGGAACAACTGCAAGGGTGCTAACACTTTTGGCCATGACTGTATGTATATATATATAATATACTATATATATATATATATATATATATATATATATATATATATATATATATATATATATACACATACACACACGTTTTTTCAAGAGTGGCGGTGAGCTTGCGCGGAGTCTCAAGGGGGCCACAAAATTTTGCCAGTATGGGGCCCTGAAATTCCTAGCGGCAGCCCTGTATGTTAGTGTATACAGGGACGGTTAGGCAGGGATTAGCAATATGCACCCAGAACTGTTCGTGGTTCTGGGTGCATATTGGTCCCGAGAGGTTCCCTTTAAGACTATGCTTTTCTTTAGGTCTTGTGTAAAAGGACACGTATGCTTCACACTAAAATACTTTTAATACTGTAAAGCAAATGAGCATTTCCTCCAAATATTGCCTGACAAGACCCTATTATCACATCATCCTATAAGACTTTAGATGCACTTTCATTAAATGTCCTGTTATAATAAATACCCTCTACTTTAGGAAAGTAGAAAAATATTCAAGTAATCGTCACATCATAATTAGTAAGACAGCGCAGAAAATGGGGTGAGAGCTTTTAAAATCATTACAAAGAAAGAGGGCAGACAGAAATAACATTGTGCGCGCTAATAACGGCCACAACGCGCTCACAATGGCTAATACTTAAAGGTTACTGTGTAAGTGCCAGAACTGAGTCACCATTAGTAGTGGGAAATGACAGAGAGGATCTTTATTACAGGAGCGGTTACATCATGACTAATTTGTATATTTAATAATTGACACAAAAGTTGTTTTTTGTGGGTCTTTAACCCCTTCACCGCTCGGCGATTTTCCATTTGTTTCCTCCTTTCCTTTCCTTCTTCCAAGAGCCATAACTTTTTTTTTTTACTTTTCCATCAATACAGCTGTATGAGGGCTATACTGAGTGTTTTTTCGGAAAGAGTTGTACTTGTTAATGAACCATTCAGTCTGCCCCATACTGTGCTGAAAAACAAGAGAAACATTCCAAGCGTGGTGACATTGCAAAAAAAAAGTGCAATTGCAGGATTGTTTTTTTAGTTTTTTATTTACTGTGTTTGCTATATAATAAAACTGACCTGGCATTAGGATTCCCCAGGTCACTACGAGATCACACGTATCATGCATGTATACTTTTACTTTTATCTAAGTGGTGAAAAAAAGTTCAGATGTTTGTCAAAAAAAGAATAGCTTTTTGTCGCTATTTTCTGAGACCGTAGTGTTCTCATTTTTCAGGATCTGGGGCTCGGTGAGGTCTTATTTTTTTTGCATCTTGAGCTGTCATTTTTAATTATACCATTTTTTGCGTAGATGCAACATTTTGATCGCCAGTTATTGCATTTTAACGCAATTTTGCAGCGACCAAAAAACCATAATTTTGGCATTTAGAATTTTTTTACCGATCAGATTACGGTAATTGATTTTATATTAAGATAGATCGGGGATTTCTGAAAGTGGTGATAACAAATATGTGTATTTTTTTTTGTTTGATTTTGAACTTTTAGGTTTTTTTAATTATTTCAATATTTTTAGAAAGTTTTGGTTTACTTTTTATACTGATTTTACTAGTCCCTCTAGGGGACTTTATGCCTGCAGTATCTGATCGTTTCTCCTGATACATCGCTCTGATCTGGAGAAATGTTGTGTTACAATGAGTGTGAGCGCTCTGCGGGCATTCACAGGAAACACGTCATGGCAGCAGCAGGGGTCATCATCATCTTTCATCATCTGACCCCGCGCTGCCTTGCCAACCCATTGGCACCCTGTGACCGCGTCACAAGGAGTCCGATGTCGGCGGGGAACGGCGCAATCCCCACCGGAGAGTGTTAGATTGCGCTGTCAGTTTGACAGCGTAATCTAAGGGGTTAACAGGCACAGGTGGATCTCCTATCCACCCGTGTCTGTTAGGCGCACATGTCTGCTGATTAGATCAGCAGACATGTGCGGGGATGACAGCGGGCTCACCATGCAAAAACGTGGTAGCCGGGGGGAGGCGACCTAGGACGTACATATATGTCCTGAGTCATGAAGGGGTTAAAACAGAGAATCTGTCACCAGGTTTTCGCTTTGTAATCTGAGAGCAGCATAATGTAGAGGCAGAAACCCCAATTCCAGTGATGCCACTTGCTGGTCTGCTTGCTGTCATTTTGATACATGACTATTTCTGCAGATCTAGCAGAGTTTAGAATGCTAAGCCTTGAACAAAACCCGCCCACATCACTGATTGCTAGGTTTCTGTGTACATTGTCTAGTGACAGAAAGCTAATAATCAGTGTTGGGGTGGGCTTTCACAAAGCTGTTGCCTACAAAGCATGAGACACTTAGTTCTGTAGTGATAATCTGTTGCTGATAAAACACTTATTTTTTGAAACAGCAACAAACAGCTTAGTAAATGACACCAGGAATCATGGTCTCTGCCCCTACATCATGCTGCTCTCAGATTGCATCACAAAAACCTGCTGAAAGACTAAATTTAAGATCAAAAGTACTAATAAATCAGACACAATTGGTGATGGGGTTTATAAACGGAGCTTTCCAATGATCATAAATGTGTAAAAGTGCTTGTAAAAACAAGGACGTTACATTTTGTCACTTATTAAAAATACTGTCTGTTCTCAAGAACGGAGGGATTTTTCATTATGCCCATACACTTCTATGGGGCAAAACTGTCTCAGTCTGTGTGCTCTGTAGCAGAACCTAATTATTAAAGGAAATCTGTCACCAGGTTTTTGTTCCCCCATCTGTGAGCAGCATAATGTAGAGACTGAGACCCTGATTCCAGCAATGTGTCACTTACTGAGCTGTTTGCTGTCATTTTGATGAAATCAATGATTTCTCTGCTGCAGATCTAGCAGTATACAGAGCTCATGAATATGCTGGACTACCTGGTAGCATCAAAGTAGTCCTGTAATGATAACATACAGCAGCCAGACCCCATCAATATCAGTAATATCATATGAATATTTTAGAGACTATAATAACACAAGACACATAGTGAAATCAAGGCATATCAATACTTACCTACTGTAAAGTTCCAACAATTTCTGATATGCATTCGGCAAATCGTCTTTAAAATCTTTTTGGTTCACCTTCTCATACAGATTTACCAACCCCTAAAGAAAAAACAACAAAATTGTAAAAAAAAATTACAAACATGTACAAGCTACTTTGAATATGTAGCTGTTTGTATCTGGATTATCTGTTTATGGGATCCACCCTGTCAGCACGCTCTCTGAAAATCCTACCATAGTAATATTATTATTATTATTTATTATTATAGTGCCATTTATTCCATGGCGCTTTACAAGCGAAAGAGGGTATATGTACAACAATCATCAACAGTA
This sequence comes from Anomaloglossus baeobatrachus, assembly GCF_048569485.1. Taxonomy (NCBI): domain Eukaryota; kingdom Metazoa; phylum Chordata; class Amphibia; order Anura; family Aromobatidae; genus Anomaloglossus; species Anomaloglossus baeobatrachus. The sequence goes on along the minus strand of NC_134353.1, from coordinate 820,036,078 downwards.
CATAACAGACTGGTACAGGAGGAGAGAGGACCCTGCCCGCGAGGGCTCACAGTCTACAGGGAATGGGTGGTGGTACATTAGGTGATACAATACAGCGGTACCTCGCTTAACGAGTAACCCAGTTAACGAGAATTTCGCTTAACAAGCAAAGCTTTCTGTAAATTTGTAACTCGGTTTACGATAAAGCTTTACTGAACAAGCTAAATCCTCACCGCACACACTTCCGGTTCCGTACATCCACCGCGCTCTGACCTGCTCTTGCAGTCCACACAAACACACACAAACACGCACAAGCACGCATGCACACACATACATTATTATGCTCACCTTACCTTCTGTTCCACCGCCGGGCTCATGGTTCTTGTAGTTCCCGGGTACATCGCGACGCCCTCGTGGTGAACTACAAGACCCAGGAGGCCGGCGATGGAACAAAAGCTAAGGTGAGCATAATATGTGTACCTTCAGTTCCATAGCTGGCCTCCTGGGTCCTGTAGTTCGCCGCTCCACTCCAGGCTGTGCATCAGCAACCATGGCGACGAAGCAGGAACTTCCTCTAGTCACCGCTACTCAAAGGCAGCGCGCTGGCCAATCAGAGGCAAGCGGCTCCTGCCTTTGACGTCAGCGCTCTGGGTGCGGATGTTCCTCCCTCGTCGTTATGGTAACCTGATACACAGCCCGTACCGGAGAACAGCAAGTCCCAGGAGACCGGCGATGGAACGGAAGGTAAGGTGAGCATAATATGTGCTTGTGTGTGCGTTTGTGTGCGTTTGTGTGCGTGAGTGTGCGTGAGTGTGCGTGAGTGTGCGTGAGTGTGCGTGAGTGTGCGTGAGTGTGCGTGAGTGTGCGTGTGTGTGAGTGTGTGTGAGTGTGTGTGAGTGTGTGCGTTTGTGCATGTGTGGAATGACACAATAGGGGATCAGGATGGGACATTTAACAAGTTGTGGAACGAATTGTCTGCATTGCAATGACTTCCTAAGGGAAATCTTGCTTTGCTGAACGAGTAACTTGGTTAACCAGCACACTCCCAGAATGGATTGTTCTCGTTAACCAAGGTTCCACTGCATTGTGCTCTCTTAGGAAAGGTAATTACACAATTAGCAGAATAACACATTTGTCAGAGGCTAAAGATAAAACACGGTAATAGCTGTAATAGTCAATAAATTAATGACGGTCATTATCAAGCTTAAATGGGGACAGCACATTATCTGTTATTACATTTTGTGTCTGTGAGATTTTCAGCCTGTTGTACGTGCACCAGGGGCGGACATAACAATCCTCAGGGAGTACCTTGCACTTTGCTCATGCTTTGATTATTTTAAGCTGCGTAGCATGTAAGGATAGTATGGGAGTACTTTCATGTAATTTGTGTGAGGAGGTGGAACTTGGATTAAAATAAATGGAAAACAAATAAAAAATGGATCAGTAGTAGCAAATAATAAATGTGTGTGGCAAGCCGAGACACTGCACATCACAATGAAAACACCATCCCCATCGGCAAACATGGTGGTGGCAGCATCATGCTATGGGGAGGCTTATTTCAGCAGGGATAGGGAAGCTGGAAGTTGATTGGAAGATGAATGAGGACAGTCCTGGAGGAAAACTTATAGGTTCACCTTCCAGCAGGACAACAACCCTAAACATACTGCCAAAGCAACAATGGATGGTTTAGATCAAAACATTTTCATGTGTGTGAATGGCCCAACTACAGTCAAGACCTAAATCCCGTTGAGATCCTGTGGTAAGACTTGAAAATTGCTGTTCACAGATGTAACCATCCAATCTCACTGAGCTAGAGCTATTCTGCCAAGAAGAACGGGGTGTGAATACTTTTTCAAGGCACTGTAGATCCCATAGTACAGTGCTTTTAGTTGTGTGGGCTCCCCACTCTCCTATTCCCATCTCTTAGTGCTAGAGATAGCAGCATGGAGGGGATAAAGAGTTGAAGCCTACAGATCACAGTGTGGAGGTGGGTGTGTCTCATATGAAAAATGCGATTAACCTTAATTCGCAGGTTAATAGCATTCTGAACCTGCCCACTTAGAGCCGTACTGCCCCAGAGGAAATTATTTATCCCTCTCAGCTGCATTCGGCTTCCAGTCATAGGGGTGGCACTGAAGCAGGTTCAGTCACCGCTCAGTGTATCGAAAACAGAGGCTGAAACCACGCCCTTCGCACTGACTGACAGCCGTCTCTAATGTGAGCCGGCTGTCAGTCAATGAGGGGGGGATCATGTACAGCCACCATTCACTATACACTGAGTGGTGACTGAAACCGTGCCCATCCACCTCTATGACTGGAAGCCTAATGCTCCCAAGAGGAATAAACTTAATTTCCTTCTGGCAGAGGGGCTTGAAGTGTAGGAGTCGGGCAGGTTCAGAAGGCTATTAACCTGTGGATTAACCCCATATCTGCAGGTTAATCGCGTTTTTTCACATGACAGGTATCCTGTAAGTTTTCAGGCAGGCAAGATAGGGCACACTGAAGAGCAAGAAGAGAAAATACAGGCAGAGTATGAGAGTTATTAAAAAAAAAAAAAACTACAGCAGCCAATGCAGTTGGGGTTTACAATTTGTAAAAGGAGAAAATAAAATAGCAATCTGCAACATATTGGAAGCAAGTAAGGGAGTAGATTCAAGCATCTTGAGGAACGAAACTTCCACAAACACCACGGACTCTGCTCTTCCACCAATTACTCCCCCCGAATCTGAATCTCAGAGTATGGCACACAAAGTAAAGATTCCTAGAAACAGCCACACATTTTTAGTGGTGACTCTTCGGGCTTTGTTTAGAGTGGCTTAAACCAAACACTCCATCAATGGGAGCAATAATATCTCAAATGAAACATCTCTTGGGACTGGAACTGATAGAAGCAGAAAGGAGTAAAGAAAAGTCAGCAGGAAAAGTTTTTCCGCTGTGGAAAAAATTCATTGGTTTTCATTATAGTGCTCAGGAAATCCTGAAAATAATTAGCCCTTTCCGCCATTCAGAATGGTATTGTCTGGAAGACCTGGGAGGGACGTTGGGGGGTTTGGGACCATCGTTAGACACTTAGCATGTACCATATGGAGATGGTAGTCGACACCATAGCAAGAACATAATTGTGGAAGGGCTCACACTCACATTCTTATTCTTTGTTTGTGATACTACCTTTTATTTTTTCTTCCATTGCAAGGTTTAGGCTATGTGCCCACAGGGACAGTGTCCTGCGGATATATCCGCAGGACATTGCACAGGAGCTCCCAGGAAACAGCACCACAACTTCTGTCTGTTTCCATGCTGCGGAATGTCCTGCGGATATGGTGCGGACATTCTGCATTGAGGATACAGTACCATGGCTTCAGCACTGCATCCTCAACGCAGAACAAGTGCTGCAGTGATCGGGGAAGTTCATACTTACCTCCATCATGGAGCACCTCGCTTTCCGGCAGCCGGGTCACTCTCTCAGTGTCTGCAGGAGAAGGTGGGTGGGCCTGAACTAGCTCCGGCTGTCACATGACCGGAGCTCGTGCAGGCTCCGCCCACCTCTTCCTTCGTGTACCTGGATTCACCGTGCTCCTGTACACCGGACGGAGAAAGTGACTCTGGTGAGGCAGGTAAGTATATGGGACCCTGCGGAGAAATCCGCAACAATAATTGACATGCTGCAGATTTTTCCGCACGAAAATCCGCACGATTTCCGCTGCGGAAAAATCCGCAGCGTGGGCACAGCATTTCTCAAATGCCAAAGAAATGGCTGGGGAGTAGCTGTGCTGCAGATTTCTGGAAAATCCGAGGCTTTTCCGCGGGAAATCCGCGGCAAAATCCATGCATTTTCCGCAGCGTGGGCACATAGCCTACAAATCAATCTCGTGTATGCTGATGTTTACTATTTGACCATGGAACTGTCTGTTTAATTTTTTTTTTGTTATGTTTAAAAATTTAAATAAAAAAGATATTTTAAAAAAAAAAATAATAAAAAAAAATAGCAATCTGTATACAAAGATATCATACCGGCATGTGTGATGGTCACTGTAAGGTAAGCTAAAAGTCAAAAGCTAGGAGCAGATAGTAAACTACATATGAAAGGGTCTGATATTATATGAAAAAATTAAAAGGGATTGTCGACCTTTGCAAATATTTTAGAACTAAAATTCATGTATTTGGGGCTATAAATAATTTATGTAGATGAATTTCATTAAACATTTTGCACTCTATGGCTTTTTCAATGCAAAGAAGGGAATTTTGTTTACTTACCGTAAATTCCTTTTCTTCTAGCTCTAATTGGGAGACCCAGACAATTGGGTGTATAGCTACTGCCTCCGGAGGCCACACAAAGTATTACACTTAAAAGTGTAAGGCCCCTCCCCTTCTGCCTATACACCCCCCGTGGGATCACGGGTTCCTCAGTTTTAGTGCAAAAGCAAGAAGGAGGAAAGCCAATAAACTGGTTCAAGCAAATTCAATCTGAAGGAATATCGGAGAACTGAAACCATTCAACTTGAACAACATGTGTATACAAAAAAACAGGGGCGGGAGCTGGGTCTCCCAATTAGAGCTAGAAGAAAAGGAATTTACGGTAAGTAAACAAAATTCCCTTCTTCTTTGTCGCTCTATTGGGAGACCCAGACAATTGGGATGTCCAAAAGCAATCCCTGGGTGGGTAAAATAATACCTCATGATAGGGCCGTAAAAACGGCCCCTTTTCTACAGGTGGGCAATCGCCGCCTGAAGGACTTGTCTACCTAAGCTGGCGTCCGCCGAAGCATAGGTATGTACCTGATAATGCTTGGTAAAAGTGTGCAGACTCGACCAGGTAGCCGCCTGGCACACCTGCTGAGCCGTAGCCTGGTGCCGTAATGCCCAGGACGCACCCACGGCTCTGGTAGAATGGGCTCTCAGCCCTGAGGGAACCGGAAGCCCCGCAGAACGGTAGGCTTCAAGAATTGGTTCCTTGATCCACCGAGCCAAGGTTGATTTGGAAGCCTGCGACCCTTTACGCTGGCCAGCGACAAGGACAAAGAGTGCATCCGAGCGGCGCAGAGGTGCCGTGCGGGAAATGTAGATCCTGAGTGCTCTCACCAGATCCAACAAATGCAAATCCTTTTCACATTGATGAACTGGACGAGGACACAAAGAAGGTAAGGAGATATCCTGATTGAGATGAAAGGAAGATACCACCTTAGGGAGAAACTCCGGAAACGGGCGCAGAACCACCTTGTCCTGGTGAAACACCAGGAAGGGAGATTTGCATGACAGCGCTGCTAGCTCGGACACTCTCCGAAGAGACGTGACCGCTACTAGAAAGGCCACTTTCTGTGAAAGGCGCGAAAAGGAAACATCCCTCATAGGCTCGAAAGGCGGCTTCTGGAGAGCAATTAGAACCCTGTTCAGATCCCAGGGCTCTAATGGCCGCTTGTAAGGAGGGACGATATGACAAACCCCTTGCAGGAACGTGCGTACCTGAGGAAGTCGTGCTAGGCGCTTCTGAAAAAATACAGATAGCGCTGAGACTTGTCCCTTGAGGGAGCTGAGCGACAAACCTTTTTCCAACCCGGATTGCAGGAAGGAAAGAAAAGTAGGCAATGCAAATGGCCAGGGAGAAACTTCCTGAGTAGAGCACCAAGATAAGAATATCTTCCACGTCCTGTGGTAGATCTTGGCAGAGGATAGTTTCCTAGCCTGTCTCATGGTGGCAATGACCCCTTGAGATAATCCTGAAGACGCTAGGATCCAGGACTCAATGGCCACACAGTCAGGTTGAGGGCCGCAGAATTCTGATGGAAAAACGGCCCTTGAGACAGCAAGTCTGGCCGGTCCGGTAGCGCCCACGGTTGTCCTACCGTGAGATGCCACAGATCCGGGTACCACGACCTCCTTGGCCAGTCTGGAGCGACGAGGATGGCGCGGTGGCAGTCGGACCTGATCTTGCGTAGCACTCTGGGCAACCGTGCCAGAGGAGGAAACACATAAGGGAGTTGAAACTGCGACCAATCCTGAACTAAGGCGTCCGCCGCCAGAGCTCTGAGATCGTGAGACCGTGCCATGAAGGCCGGAACCTTGTTGTTGTGCCGAGACGCCATTAGGTCGACGTCCGGCATCCCCCAGCGGCGACAAATTTCCTGAAACACGTCCGGGTGAAGGGACCATTCCCCTGCGTCAATACCCTGGCGACTGAGGAAGTCTGCTTCCCAGTTTTCTACGCCCGGGATGTGAACTGCGGATATGGTGGATGCCGTGCCTTCCACCCACGTCAGAATCCGCCGGACTTCCTGGAAGGCTTGCCGACTGCGTGTCCCTCCTTGGTGGTTGATGTATGCCACCACTGTGGAGTTGTCCGACTGAATTCGGATCTGCTTGCCTTCCAGCCACTGCTGGAAGGCTTGTAGGGCAAGATACACTGCTCTGATTTCCAGAACATTGATCTGAAGAGTGGACTCTTGCTGAGTCCACGTACCTTGAGCCCTGTGGTGGAGAAACACTGCTCCCCACCCTGATAGACTCGCGTCCGTTGTGACCACTGCCCAGGATGGGGGTAGGAAAGACTTTCCTATTGACAATGAGGTGGGAAGAAGCCACCACTGAAGAGAATCCTTGGCCGCCTGAGAAAGGGAGACGTTCCTGTCTAGGGACGTCGACTTCCCGTCCCATTGGCGGAGAATGTCCCATTGTAGTGGACGCAGATGAAACTGCGCGAAAGGGACTGCCTCCATTGCTGCTACCATCTTCCCTAGGAAGTGCATGAGGCGTCTCAAGGGGTGTGACTGGCCTTGAAGGAGAGATTGCACCCCTGTCTGTAGTGAACGCTGTTTGTCCAGCGGAAGCATCACTATCGCTGAGAGAGTATGAAACTCCATGCCAAGGTATGTTAACGATTGGGTCGGGGTGAGATTTGACTTGGAAAAGTTGATGATCCACCCGAAACTCTGGAGAGTCTCCAGCGCAACGTTCAGGCTGTGTTGGCATGCCTCTTGAGAGGGTGCCTTGACAAGTAGATCGTCCAAGTAAGGGATCACGGAGTGACCCTGAGAGTGCAGGACAGCTACTACTGCTGCCATGACCTTGGTGAAGACCCTTGGGGCTGTCGCCAGACCGAAAGGCAGGGCTACGAACTGAAGGTGTTCGTCTCCTATAACGAAGCGTAGAAAACGCTGGTGCTCTGGAGCAATCGGCACGTGGAGATAAGCATCTTTGATGTCTATTGATGCTAGGAAATCTCCTTGAGACATTGAGGCGATGACGGAGCGGAGGGATTCCATCCGGAACCGCCTGGTTTTCACATGCTTGTTGAGCAGTTTTAGGTCCAGAACAGGACGGAAAGACCCGTCCTTTTTTGGCACCACAAACAAATTGGAGTAAAAACCGTGACCTTGCTCCTGAAGAGGAACAGGGATCACCACTCCTTCTGCCTTTAGAGAGCACACCGCCTGCAGAAGAGCATCGGCTCGGTCGGGAGGTGGAGAAGTTCTGAAGAATCGAGTTGGAGGACGAGAACTGAACTCTATCCTGTACCCGTGAGACAAAATGTCTCTCACCCAACGGTCTTTGACCTGTGGCAGCCAAATGTCGCAAAAGCGGGAGAGCCTGCCACCGACCGAGGATGCGGAGAGAGGAGGCCGAAAGTCATGAGGAAGCCGCCTTGGTAGCGGTTCCTCCGGCTGCTTTCTTTGGGCGTGACTGAGCTCGCCAAGAATCTGAACTCCTCTGATCCTTTTGGACGAGGAGAATTGGGACCTGCCCGAGCCTCGAAAGGACCGAAACCTCGACTGTCCCCTCCTCTGTTGGGGTTTATTTGGTCTGGGCTGAGGTAAGGATGAATCCTTACCCTTGGATTGTTTAATGATTTCATCCAATCTCTCACCAAACAGTCTGTCACCAGCAAATGGCAAACTGGTTAAGCACTTTTTGGAAGCAGAATCTGCTTTCCATTCCCTTAACCACAATGCTCTGCGTAAAACCACGGAGTTGGCGGACGCCACTGCCGTACGGCTCGTAGAGTCCAGGACAGCATTGATAGCGTAAGACGCAAATGCAGTCATTTGAGAGGTTAAGGACGCTACTTGCGGAACAGATGTACGCGTGACAGTGTCAATTTGCGCAAGACCCGCTGAAATAGCTTGGAGTGCCCATACAGCTGCGAATGCAGGAGCATAGGACGCGCCGATAGCTTCATAGATGGATTTCAGCCAGAGCTCCATCTGTCTATCAGTGGCATCTTTAAGTGAAGCCCCATCTTCCACTGCAACTATGGATCTAGCCGCAAGCCTGGAGATTGGAGGATCCACCTTTGGACACTGGGTCCAGCTCTTGACCACGTCAGGGGGAAAGGGATAACGTGTATCCTTAAGACGTTTGGAGAAACGCTTATCTGGATAAGCGTGGTGTTTCTGGACTGACTCTCTAAAGTCAGAGTGGTCCAGAAAAGTACTCAATTTACGTTTGGGATACCTGAAATGGAATTTCTCCTGCTGTGAAGCTGACTCCTCCACTGGAGGAGCTTGGGGAGAAATATCCAACATTTTATTGATGGACGCTATGAGATCATTCACTATGGCGTCACCATCAGGTGTATCCAGATTGAGAGCGGTCTCAGGATCAGAATCCTGATCAGCTACCTCTGCCTCGTCGTACAGAGAGTCCTCCTGTTGGGACCCTGACCAGTGTGATGAAGCCGAGGGCCGCTCATAGCGAGCTCGCTTAGGCTGTCTGGGACTGTCGTCCGTGTCAGAGCCGTCACCCTGGAATGCATGGGACACCTCCGGAGCCCGGAGCTGTTCCAACTGAGGGGGACCAGGGGACAGTGATTCAACCGTGCCCATGGTCTGAGTTACTGGTCTAGACTGCAAAGTTTCTAGGATTTTAGTCATAGTCACAGACAATCTATCAGCAAAAGCTGCAAACTCTGTCCCCGTCACCTGGACAGAATTCACAGGTGGTTCTCCCTGGGTCACCTCTAGCAGAGGCCCCGGCCGAACAAGTGCCACAGGGGCCGAGCACTGCACACAATGGGGGTCAGTGGAACCTGCCGGTAGAGTAGCCCCACATGCGGTACAGGCAGCATAGAAAGCCTGTGCCTTGGCACCCTTGCTTTTTGCGGACGACATGCTGTTGTCTCAGAGCAATCTAGGAGGGAATATAGTGAGGAATTACCAGCGCCCGTACAGTGCAATTGCAAGCATAAAAATACAATTGTACACTTCGGCACTAGTGGGGTAAGCACCAGAGGTGCCGCTTACCGCCCGCTGAAAGCGGGTGTGTGGTCGCTAGAATCCCGTGCCTGGGTCTCCCATAACTTGTCTCCCCTTCTCCAGCTCAAACTGCCTGCAGGAATGGCTGCCGGCGTTCTGTGAAGAGGGGCGGACCGTGGGCGTGCCTCAGACGAAGAGCGGGAAACCAGCGTCCCACTGTGCTCAGTGTGAGGGCTGGAGTATGTAAAGTAGACTCCAGCCCTCTGCGCTGACGTTCTGCACAGCGTCCCGCCCCCACCCTGACTGGCAGGCCTGGGGGCGGGAACGAAACGAACTAGGCCGCAAAAAGCCGGGGACTGTAGTAGTAAGCGCGGCCGTCAAATATGCACGGCCAGCGCGGAAGTCCCCGGCGCACCACAAGTCCCAGCCGCGCCGCAGTTAAAACTGACAGCAGCGGCCGGCGCGACCATTTCCAACCATTAACTCCTTCAGCAAGCTGAAGATAGTGTGGCACAAGCGCGTAGCGCTGTTGTCCCGGGCGCACTAACACACCCAGCAATGCTGGTGTGTGTGTGCGCGATTTGCACGGGGACACAGAGTACCTTAATGTAGCAGGGCCCTGTCCCTGACGATACTCAGCTCCATGTCCAGCAGATCCCAGGGGCTGTGGATGGAGCACGGCCTCCTGTGCCTGGAGACCGGTAAGATCCCACTTCACCCAGAGCCCTAAGGGGGATGGGGAAGGAAAACAGCATGTGGGCTCCAGCCTCCGTACCCGCAATGGGTACCTCAACCTTAACAACACCGCCGACAAAGAGTGGGGTGAGAAGGGAGCATGCTGGGGGCCCTATATGGGCCCTCTTTTCTTCTATCCGACATAGTCAGCAGCTGCTGCTGACTAAACAGTGGAGCTATGCGTGGATGTCTGACCTCCTTCGCACAAAGCTTGAAAACTGAGGAACCCGTGATCCCACGGGGGGTGTATAGGCAGAAGGGGAGGGGCCTTACACTTTTAAGTGTAATACTTTGTGTGGCCTCCGGAGGCAGTAGCTATACACCCAATTGTCTGGGTCTCCCAATAGAGCGACAAAGAAATTAACTTTGATGTGGACTGTGGCCCAAAGGAGTCCAGAAAAAGACAGATAAAAGAGTTACAAACACTTCGTCCGCCTGTCACAGTGAACAACCCATTGGGACAGCATTAATCTAATGGTCTTATTCATGGATATGGCAGCATGCAAGAATGCCCAAAGGGAGACGATCCCTGGTCGAATTCAATATAATGAAAAATGTCAACAGCATCTGGAATTAAAAGCTTTGGCTGGAGAAAGGCCCATTTGATGGTTGGGGGTGAAACATTGCTGTCGTCTCTAATTATGATGAAATAATAAAAAAGGAAACATTTTTTCGATTCTGGATGAATTTGGCATTTTTTCATAATATAGACCATCATCGTGTACTCTCAGTTAACTCCTTCAGCAGCCAACACAGAGGCTACAGAAGGAAAAAGTGTCACTTATTTTAATTAAACCCAATTTCAAAAATTATTTTTTGTCCGAACTACATATATTTAAAAAAAGAAAAAAAATCAAAGGAGGACAACCTTTTTAAGCTCGTAGAGAAACTTGTCCATGGTCGTTAAAGAGGTACTCCGAGAAATTAAATAAAAATAACTAAAATAAAGTACATTTACAATTAATGCACTATTAGGATTTGGAATGCGTCCGCTCCCAGAAGCTTCCCAGCCATCCACATCTTAGGACAGGCTGTGTAAAGTCGTCTGGTGGAGACAAACATCGGGTGAGGGCAGCATCCTGTCAGGTATCATAAACACTCATTCCTCTGTTCACCGAACCTGACAGGACAAAGAGCAGACAGCAGCTCCATGCTATCCTCCTGCACTCCAATAAACCTGTCAGGCTGATGAGATATATCAGCATTAGGCTGCACTCTGTTCCTCCACTTGTCCGGTCAGGTTTGGTGAACAGAGGAATGAGCGTTCACGATACTTGACAGGATGCTGCCATCACCCGATGTCTGTCTCTAGCAGACGTCTTGACGCAGCCCGTCCTAAAACGTAAGACGGCTTGAAAACTGCTGGGAGCTGACATATTTAAAATCCTGAGTACCTAAAGATTACTTTTTTTGCTACCTTTTGCTAATTAAAAGGTATTCAGTAAAATTTGTAATATTTAAATGTACTTTGTTTTAGTCATTTATTTTTATTCCATTTCTCGGAGTACCCCTTTAACATCAACCTTCAGCAAGTTTGGCTTTGGTGTCCTGTCAGTGAATGATCGATGTGCTCCATTTCAAACCCCATACTCTACCTGCCAGGCCAACAGCTGTTCTGGTTCTATCTCTGTAGCCTTCTTGTAGGCCGCCTGGGCCTGGTCCGGTTGCTCCAGCTCAGACGCTGCCAATCCAATGAAAACCCAGGCATTGTAGTTATTTTTCTCTAGCTTCAGCACAGCCTATAAATGGAACAAAGCAACAAAAAATGCATAGTACTGGAACCTATAATCTGTGGTTAGTTCTATGTCTCTGCATGCTAAAATATCTTTGCAAAAACAACATAAATGCACAATTCATTGTTTGCGAACACAGCCCTGTTGGATTATTCTTCACTGTCAGGGCCGCTTTACACGCTACGACATCGCTAAAGCGATGTTGTTGGGGTCACGGAATTTGTGACGCACATCCGGCTGCGTTAGTGATGTCGTTGCGTGTGACACCTATGAGCGATTTTGAATCGTTGCAAAAATGTTCAAAATCGCTAATCAGTGACATTCAGTGTCATTCAGTGACATCAGTGTCCATTCCCAATTATCGTTGCAGCTGCAGGTACGATGTTGTTCGTCGTTCCTGCGGCAGCACACATCGCTATGTGCGACACCGCAGCAACGAGGAACCTCACCTTACCTGCGGCCGCCCACAATGAGGAAGGAAGGAGGTGGGCGGGATGTTATGTCCCGCTCATCTCTGCCCCTCCGCTTCTATTGGCCGGCCACTTAGTGACGTCGCCGTGACGCCGAAAGCACCTCCCCCCTAGGGAGGGATTGTTCGGCAGTCATAGCAACGTCGCTGAACAGGTATGTGCGTATGACGCTGCCGTAGCGATAATGTTCGCTACGACAGCGATCACCACATATCGGCCGTACGACGGAGGCGGGTGCTATCGCACTCGACATCGCTAGCAAATGCTAGCGATGTCGCAGCGTGTAAAGCAGCCCTAAGGCCTTGGTCACAAGGGAACATATCTCTATAAATGAACCTACAGTAGATTCCAACTGAAAATGATATTTGCTGGCCAGTAAAGAAAAAAAAAAAGCTATATGTAGTAAAGATCAGCACAAAGCTTCAATGAAGATTAGAAACTTTGTAATACAGCTTGTCAGACAAATCTGCTTCTTTCTCGGCCAGAATTGATCAGTCATTATCAAAATTCTCCATTTTCAAGTAAAATCTGTATTCGGTGAAGACTTTCCCATTACTGAGATAGGAGATGGCGGCTGGTGCTAAAGACATTCTATGTAAATAGAAGAGGGAGGAGCTAGAGTCAGAGGGAGGAGCTAGAGGCAAGGCTCCGCCCCCTATTCTCTCTTCTATCTACTTAGAATCTCATCAGTACCAACTGCCATCTCCTATCTCAGCCAGGGCCGGCTCCAGGTTTTCATAGGCCCCGGGAGAAAAAGTCTCAGTGGGCTCCATGCACACACAGACACGCACATACACAGATACGTACACATACGGGAATACATACATATTTGAAGATAAATTCACAAACTTTCATACATTATATATAACACACACAGTCATATACACTGATATACAGTACATCATACATGCACACACAGACACATTACAGAGATTTTTAAAATGGGGAAGTCGACAGCAGCCTCATTCACCTCCCTCGCTTGTTTCTGTCCATCTCCTCCCAGGCATGTCTGGGGTCCATACTGCTCTGGGGGTGGCTCATACAGGTCTGGGGTCCCATACTGCTCTGGGAAAATGGCTTATACAGGTCTCGGGGGCCCATACTGCTCTGGGAGGATGGCTTATACAGGTCTCGGGGGCCCATACTGCTCTGGGAGGATGGCTTATACAGGTCTCGGGGGCCCATACTGCCCTGGGAAGATGGCTCATACAGATCTGGGGGCCCATACTGCTTTGGGGGTGGCTCATACAGGTCTGGGGGCCCATACTGCTTTGGGGGTGGCTCATACAGGTCTGGGGGCCCATACTGCTTTGGGGGTGGCTCATACAGGTCTGGGGGCCCATACTGCTTTGGGGGTGGCTCATATAGGTCTGGGGGGCCCATACTGCTCTGGGAGGGTAGCTCATACAGGTCTGGGGGGCCCATACTGCTAGGCGGAAGCGGAGCGGGGGTGCCCACACAGCTCTGGGCCTGCTTCAGGAACGTGCGGCTGCCAGCATGAGAACTGTGGTCCCCGGAACTCAGCCCGGGGATCGCAGAACTGATCACCACCGTTGACATCGGCGAATGGGCCCACCGGCGTTTGCTTGGGTGCTGTATCTCAGTATTTGGGGAAAGTCTTCACTGAATACAGAATTTACCTCAGAATTGAGAATGTTGATAATGGCTGATCAATTCTGACAGAGAAAGAAGCTAATTCTGCTGATAAAACATTACAAAGTTGTTTATTTTCATGTCTACTATCGATTTAAGAAATAAAATTAAACCGTCTGTTACTCAAATACTAAGGCTATGTTCACACGTTACTCTTTTGCAGCATTTTTTGCTGATTTTTTTTCATGCACATTGAAAGCTGCTTTTTAGAATTCAGAGATCTCAATACCATGATTTATTCTTTTTCTTAAAGGAATGGGAAAACTGCTGCGTTTTTGAAGACTGCAACTTAACAATTCTTTCAAGGTTTTTGCAGCGTTATTTCACCATAGAAAGGAATGAGGAAGAGCAAAAACACAGCAGAAACCCAACCATGCGCTTTTGGTGAATATAACTAACTTTATTAAACATGTAAAGTAGACAAATGACACATATAATCTACAGCAAAAAACGTGAATAAAAATACAGCAAAAAAATACAGCAATAAAAAACATAAAAAAAACCACAACAAAAAAGCATTATGGGAATATAGCCTAATGTTGGCTCAGTAGCAGGGGAGCGTGCAGCGCCTCTCACCTTACAGTGCTTCAGTGCCTCCTTGTAGTCCTTACTCCTGATGGAATCTCGGGCGCTCTTCAGTGCAGCCTTCACCTCCTTGCTGGCCATGGTGTCTGATACAGAGGAACAAGAGCTGAAATGAATACTGGTCATGATCTACACAATAAGGCTGGACTCACACGAACATATGAAAAAACGGTTCCATTCTCATCCAGGAAAATAGGACAATTTTGTCTGACTTGTCATCTGTGTGCTCTCAGCGTGCTGTCAGTATTCGTTCAGCGTGCTCTCAGCGTGCTGTCAGTATTCGCTCAGCGTGCTCTCAGTGTGCTGTCAGTATTCGCTCAGCGTGCTCTCAGCATGCTGTCAGTGTGCTGTCAGCTCGCTGTCAGTGTGCTCTCAGTGTGCTGTCAGTGTTCTCTCAGTATGCAATATGTTTTCTCTCAGCAGCTATTAGTCATTTTCTGGACCATTTACAGTGTTCTCTGCTGCATGATAGTAATGTATCCATAAAATCGGATGTCACTAGGATGGTCCGTGTGCCATCTGTTTTTTTCCTCGCACCCATTGACTTATTTTGACGAGTCTCGGACGATTTCGGCAGCAATTCGCAGCATGTTGCGACTTTTCTCTCATCCAGAATCTGGATGACAAAAATAACTGACCAACTGCTCTGCCTCAGTGACTAACATTGGTCTGAGTGCAATGAGAGATTTTCTCCATTGCGGCTCGTGTGTGCGTACCGTAAATAGAATGCTATCCGATGAGGACCAGCTCTTGTTTGAGCAGCTCTAATGGTTTAGTTCTTCAAGACAAGTTCGTCTGTGTAAATATGTCTTCCCTCCAGCAGCTTTAAGCCATCCTTGTACTAGTCCTGCCATCAGAATGAATGAAATCTGAATGGGACTCCATTATAAAAGTCAATGAGACCTGCCATAGACTGGAGCAGTGTTGTGGCTTCTCTTATAAATGGGAGCCGTGGTGCAGATGTGAACAGGCACTTACAGGCCGGGCCCCATAATCCGTTTGTTATTTTCTTTTCTGCTATGTGCAACTGGTTCACACACCTCAGCCATGGGACAAAGATCAAACTGTGATGTCAAGGAAAACTGGCTCCCCCATTCATTTTCCAAAGGCCGTTTAAAACCTGAGATGTGCAATCTGATAGATGAATGGATGTAGACAGCAACTTGACTTTTCCTTTTTTACGTCTCATTTTCTTTTCTCATTTAAAAATCCACCAAAAATCGAGAAAGCGATCAAGAAATCCAAACCGGAGAGCAATCTCTGATACAGACAGGAGATGACTCACTAGCAAATAAACCCCTCGACACACATCTTTGGGCAGTCTGCTGCTTAGTTTTATCCTTTAATTGAAACACTGTTTTAGGCCTCTTTCAAACGTACGTTTCTCCGGTACGTGTTTGGTCCGTTTCCTCACATACCGGAGACACGGGCACACGTAGACCCATTAAAATTAATGGGTCTGCGCTCACGTGCATATTCTGCCATGGGCCATGTGTCCGTGTGGAGCATATGTGTGCCACACGTAGACATGTCCTGTTTTCTCCGGCATCACGGGTGTCACACGGAATGCAAACAGACCACTAGGAGGTGTTCCGTGTGACACACACCGGAGAAAACACACGTGTCTGTGAAAGAAATAACAAAACTTTACTCACATTCTGAGCACTGCTGTCTCTGCCACTACTGTCACTTGCTTCCGACCGCCGCTCATTATGCTCATTGCATATTCACTTCACTGCGGCCGGAAGCAGCAGCAGCGGGGAGTCGGCAGGACCGGAGACCGAAGATCAGCACCACGGACAGCGAAGCCAGGGACAGGTGAGCAGAAAGTTCCCAATCTCTGTGTGTTATTAGTCCAGTCAAAATACGGTTTGACCCGGAACAAACTCCAAAAAAGCGTTTTATGTTTTTGGTTTTTTTTTACTATTATTTGTGGGGAACAACATATTAAACGTTTTCCAAAAATTGATCGCCACAAAGGTCCTAACTATGACGTCATAAGACGATGACAGCCATCGCACTAAAAATAATGAATATTTCCCTATTTCAAAGCTGTAGGTTACAGAAGAGTTTGCATTTTTTATACTATATATTTTCATATAACAATTTTTAGACAAAGTTTTATACTAACTACATGGACAGGCGAGGTCATAAAGTAGTCATGACATACATGTACATTTCTAGAAATTATAGAATTAATACACAGTGCATTTTAAGACCTACTTGATCACTGAATAACCGTGTCAGGTCAATAGTCACTATTTTCATCATCAGACACTGCTTCCTCACTCATTGTCACAATGCCCTTCTTGACATGGTCCGCATACCCGTGAACAGTTAAGTCCGTGTCTTTTGCAAGTGCACCGAAGTGTACTACAACCACGAGAACAATTGTAGTGAATTATTTTCAGAAGTGTTTCTGGCGCGGGTGAAGTATCCATCATCGCTGGAACTAGACTGTTGTTCTGCAATTCCCATCCCCATTCAGTAGTGTCCATGGCCTCACCATTGTCCATCCAAAGCATCACTTGAAGGTAACTCCGACGGGCATGATACTTCGTTGCAGAGGAGATCGGTGGCAGTCGTTCAGGTGTAACAAAGATTTTGACTGACCCAACTTTAGTAGAGTACCTCATTGCAGACAGATTGTCTCCAAGTTTGCCCTCGAACAATGCCACCATCGCTTTATACCCAGCGTCTTCAATCTCAGCTATGTTTTCCTTAGGTGTGGAAAACATTTTAGCACAGCTATTTAAGACAGAGTCTCCCATCAAAACCTTGTGTAGACCGAGTTTTTTTCCGATTTCAAAAAACGCGGAAGTGGTATCGCAACCCGTGAATGCATGCAGGAACAGAAGACTGCTGCAGACATGGTTTCCCAGGAACTTCTTCATAACCTTAATGTCGTATACTGTTGCAGGACTCCCTTTATCCAAGTAGAAATAAAGTTGAAACGAGATTGATAGACTGTTTGTTCTCAACATTCGAAAGGAAGTCCTCCTTTTTCCCGACAAATTTCGTTCCTTCAGCAATATTCACTTTACTTGTTTGATTTTTGCGCCGCCGCTGATGGGTAATGTCCTTAGTGTTTGGTCCTCCAATGTAACCATCAAATACTATTGTAGCCTTACCATAGTGCTTTACTGTGAAAGATGCATAGTCTTCAGCGATTGAACAATATGTCTTTCCTTCTGACCACTTCAGTCAATAGAGAAGAGAACCTCAGTCAAGAACATAATGTTCCACTTATGGTACATCCTTGAGTACTGCGTCATCTGAACTCTGTTCTTTTATAGCAGCCATCAGTTGTGCTTTGTTTGGTTTGCGTAAGAGATGTTTTGCCTCAAAGAGGGATGGTGGGTATGGTGAAAGTTCATAGGCCATCACCTCATCAAGGGAAAGATCAGCAGTTTGAGACGCCACAAGAAACCTTTGGAACATAAGAGCGGGGTCTATTGTTTTGTCCTTAGCAACGTCAATTGCCTCACTGGATGCCAGGGCCTTGGCTTTCATTGACCGCTTGTACTTAACTGAAAACAGTGATTGACCCTCCATTGTTGCCACTATTTCTCTGCCAATGGTGAACAGGTTATGGACATTCACATCATTATTTGCATTGACACCGGTGATAATGTTGCGAAGAGACACTTCATCAGAGAAAGGTGAAAAGGTCTCGAGTTTATCTCTAATTTTCTCCAGGTCTTCACGATCTCTTCTCGTCCTTGACGTTCTTGCCTCCTTGTGTTGTTCACTGGTGACAAAGCTCTGGCGAGTGAAACCCTGCATTGCATCACTGTAGGGAGAGGACACTGGCACAGATAGAGTCCACAAGGCCCTCTGATGTTCGAACATTCCACTTCCTCTGGTGAGTCCTCCTGCAGTTTTTAGGGAGCGCATCAGAGCTTGCTCGATGACTAGGTCGCAACCCAGGCCTGCCCAGTACTGATCAATACGCCTTACAACATGCAAGACATTCATAAATCGTTAAATAATAAATATAATAATAGTAGTAATTGTAAAGGAAATATGATAGACACTGAAAGGAGAGTCGCCTTTAACATTTTACAGCTTTGGCGGCCATATTCTTTGACATCACATTTGGACCCTTTGTGGTAACCCTATCTTGGTAAACTTTTAGTATGTCTTTCCCTACATGTGATACTACAAAAAAAACCAATAAAACACTTTCTTGGAATTTGTTCAGGGTAAAGGATTTTTTTTTTTCGTATTTTGACTGGACTATATCACGGATAACACACAGAGAACACACGTGTGCCATAAACACGGCTCACGGAGGGAAATACGCACCTTTGAATAGGCCTTATAGGGGTTGCTCTTGGGTTGGCACTGGTTTAGGCTACATGCGCACGGCTTTGTTTTTTGCAGTGTTTTTTGGTGCAGTTTTGTTGTCAGGAAGTTCTGACTTTTCACTTCCCAGCAAAATCTATGAGAATTCAGATTTGCTATGCGCACGTAGCAGTTTATTTGTCAAAACCTTTTGACAAAAAAGAAGCAGCATGTTCATTCTTTTTGCATTTTTGCCACGTTTTGTCACCCATTGAAATCAATGAGGGGATGAAAACCGCAAGAAAAAAATGCATGCTACCAAAATTGTGCGTTTTGCATGTCTTTTACTTGCGGTTTTGTCACAAAAAACCACCCACATTGCTCCAGGATAAATTCATTCACTCTCTCTCTCCAAGCGCATGAACATACTCACCGATCACAGCGCGGCGAGGCTGTCATTATGTTCCCACTGCCTCTCACTCTGCTTCCCGACCGCTCATTAGGCTTCTCCCGACCACCGGCGTCTGTGATTGGTTGCAGTCAGACCCAAACCCACGCTGAGTGACAGCTGTCTGACTACAACCAATCACAGACGCTGGTGGGCAGGTCTAAATCGTACAGTAAAATAAATAATTAAAAAAAAAAAAAAGTGTGTGATTCTCCCAACTTTGATACCCAGCCAAGATAAAGCCCCACAGCAGGGGGCTGGTATTCTCAGACTGGGGAGGCCTATGGTTATTAGGCTCTCCCCAGCCTAAAAATATCATCCAGCAGCCGCCCAGAATTGCCACATCCATTAGATGAGACAGTTCTGGCACTTTATCCAGCTCTTCCTGATTGCCCTGGTGCGGTGGCAATCAGGGTAATAAGAAGTTAATGGCAGCCCTCAGCAACCCCTATGTCCTAGTTTAGTGATGGCAAGCGTCTATGAGACACCCCACATCATTAATCTGTAAGTGAAAGTAAATAAAATACAAACACCCAAAAAATCCTTTATTTGAAATAAAAAACAAAAAAGCACCCGCTTTCACCAGTTCATTAACCCCAATAACACTCCTACAGGTCCGATGTAATCCACATAAGGTCCCACGATGATTCCAGCACTGCTACATCTAACGCTCACAGCGAGTGCAATAGAACATGACTACCGATGTGAGCTCCACGCAGCAACTGAAGTGAGACGCGCGATCAGCGGTGACGTCACTAAGATTAGTCGCAGCCGGAGGCCTCCACCCATGACAGCAAATCACCTGAGTGACTGAAGTGAGCTGCGCGATCAGTGGTAACGTCACTCGGGTGATTTGCGCTCACAGCTAGAATCCCCCACCTGGCCACGACTGAAGTGAGCCAGAGATGGAGGATTCACCTGAGTGACGTCACCGCTGATCGCAAGGCTCACTTATTCGCGGCTTGAACCTCACAGCGCTGACCCATGACATCACTGCCGCGACACACACCGTACTGCGTACTTCACGTGAGTTCATTCTGATTGCGCAGCTCTGTCTGCACTCACAGCTGGCTGTCATAATCTATGAAGCTCGCTGTGACAGGGCAGGGATGTTGACAGGGCAGGGATGTAGCAGAGCTGAATCGCTGTGGGACCTTGTGTGGATTATTTCGGACCTGCAGGGGTGTTTGGTGGTTAATAAAGTGGTGAAAGAGGGGGCTTTTTATTTTATTCCTAATAAATGATTTTTGGGGAGTTTGTGTTTATTTACTTTCACTTGCAGATTAGTGATGGGTGAGTCTCATAGATGACTGCCATCACTAATCTAGGACTTAGTGGCAGCTGTGGGCTGCGATTAACTCCTTATTACCCCAATTGCCACCACTCCAGGGCAACAGGAAGAGCTGGGTCCATCGCCAGAATTGGCGCATTTTATGGATGCGCCACTTCTGGGGAAGCTGTGGGCTGCTATTGTTAGGCTGGAAAGGGCCAAATGAATCCCACCTTAATAATATCCGCCCCTAGTTGTCTGCTTTACCTTTGCTGGTTTCAGAAAAATGAGGGGACCTCATGTGATTTTTTTTTATAAATAAATCAAATAATAAAAAAAAACAAAAAAAAACCATGGGATCCCCTCTATGTTTCATAACCAGTCAAGGTACAGCAGACAACTGAGGGTATAAAAACGGGGGGCACCCCATGTCATTTTTTTACCCCAACAAATGAAGAAAAAAAAAAAAAAAAAACAGCTGGCCAAGGCTATCCCTCCATCAAGCTATTCTGTTATTTCTTTTTATCTATTCTATGTCCTTTCTACCTATTTTTTCATATCTATCTATTCTAGCTGTCAATTATTCTATAATCCTATCATATTTTGTTTCTCCTTTACAAAATGCATTAACAATATCATGGCAAAATTGCAGTAAAATAGACCATCATTACAAGCGTAGGGTTTTTTTTACATTTCCAGGCTCTCTGTGACAAGGTGCAGTTTTTGTGCAGAAAAAATTGCAGCGTGCACATATAGCTTTATGGGGGGGCTTTCTGACAGCTACAGGGTTACAGAATAAGGGTGCACTCACACGAGCGTGAAAATCGGACGAGTGCAGTGCAAGAAAATCTCGCATTGCACTCTGACCAATGTTAGTCAATGAGGGAGAGCAGTTGGTCAGCTTTTCTCGCATCCAGATTCTGGATGCGAGAAAAGTAGCAGCATATACGTTTTCATCCGTAAAACGGCCAATGCAAGTCAATGGCTGCGAGGAAAAAAACGGACGGCACACGGACCATCCTAGTGACATCCGTTTTTCAAAATATAATTCTATCATGTTGCACAGAACACAGTAAATGCTCCTGTACAGGACTGTAAATGAGTAACAGCTGCTGAGGAAAAAAACAGACAGCACACAGACAGCACATGGATGACAAGTGAGAAAAAATCGTTCTACTCTCGCAAACGAGAATGGGGCCGTTTTTTCATACGTTCGTGTGAGTCCAGCCTACCTGGGTTCCTAGCACTGGTTTATAGGGACACTCTCTAGCTCACACTTAGGCCTAAGACACACATCCATGCCGCCGGTACGTGTTTGGCAGTTTTTTCACGTACCGGCGGCACGGAGACACGTGGACCTATGTTTTCATTATTGTTTGGACACAGGTAAGTATTTTGGAACAGAACGTGTGTCCGTTCCGTACTTACGTGCGTCTGTGATTTCCTCACGCTGACATGTCCACGTATTCTCCGGCAGCACGGGTGTCACACGGCCCGCACCCGTACCACACGGATGTATTGTGGATGCGGTTCCGTGTGACACGCACCGGAGAACACGTGTCATTAATTCAAAAATAAAAAAACACATACTCACCTCCACCAGCCCCGCAGATTTTTCCGCTGCAAAATGTTCCTGCCGGCCGCCGCTTGTTATGAGAGTGTAAAGGAGGTTGGCGTTCTGTCACGGGCGCTAATCTCCGCCCCTCCGCTCGGCCGGAAGCGGGGAGTGGGCGGGGCTGGAGCCGAAGATCAGAACCCTGGACAGCAGCGTGGACCACGTGAGTATGCAAATTACCGGTTCTCCGTGTGCTATCACGGATAGCACAAGGAGAACACATGTGGACCGCACGTACCCGAGACACGTACTTAACTAACGCAACACGCAGGGAAAATACGTGTCTCGCGGCACGTGCGTGTTTTTAATAGATGTGTGTTGGAGGCCTTATATGGAGGGCACTGACTTATGAGAGTGATACCTGATTAGCTATATTTCATGGTGGCACTGAGATCGGTACTCTGATATGGCAATACTCTTACTGGCACTGGTTTATGGAGAGTCTGGTATTCTCTGGTCAGCACTAGCATAGTTTTCTGATGGTACTTTCTGGGTGGCACTGGTTTATAGGGACACATTGGCAGGCAGGGCCCTGTTGCGTAGTGCCTCCTTGCCTGCAGATGTTTATAGTGACACTTTCTGGCTATCACATGACAATGTGGTACGCTCATGCTGACACTGGTCTATGGGGCAATATTGTGGCTTGCACTGGTATATGGCTGCCATTCGTGTATGGTGCCGGTCTCTGGCTAGCAGTGTACATAGGGGTACTCTCTGTGTAGTATATGGGGGTACTCTCCGGGTAGCAGTGTGTATGGGGGGGGGGGTATGCTCTATCTAGCACTGCTCCCTTACTGATATATGGGGCCTCAGCTGTCATTATGAGATGTAAGGTAATTGTGGGAGGAGTTTCTATACAAAATAAAAAAAATTGACGCTTAAACAGTAAAGTACACAAGGAGCTAGCTGCTCGCCGCCCCGCCCGCCACAAGCTGCTCGTATATACGGACCCCGGGCAGATGCCAGCACAGGTCGCGCCCACTCGTGGTCTCTGCTCACACATACACACAGCAGGACAGCTCCACGTACATACCGCACTCACAGGCTGCTCCGCACTGCCACACAGGAGGAATAAAGGACCTATGATGACGTGAGGCCGGGAGACCAATCACATTCACCTGTCGAGACACTTGCACTGCAGAAGGACCTTTGGAAATTGTGATCATGTGATCAGTCACGTGATGGGAGGCGGGCAGGCGGCGGTATTGCGGGGAAATCACGTTTACAATGTAACTACAGTATCGGCGATAGTGATACAGATGTCGGAGAGCTCGGTGTGCCGGTGACTATGCACTGTGCACAGCAGCGTGCGTGTATTAAATATGCGTGTGCAGGGCTGTGCGTATGTAACTTGTGGATGTGCAGAGCTATTGTGTTGCGTGTATAAATGTGCATGTACAGGGCTGTGTGTCGAGTGTGCAGAGCTATGTGCGTATTTAACGTGCGAGCGAGGGTTGTGTGTCACGTGCGTGTGTTGAGACGTGTTCCTATTTCGTGCATGTAGAGAGCTGTGCGCGTGGGCAGAGCCGTGTGTAACGCGCGTGGGCAGAGCCGTGTGTAACGCGCGTGGGCAGAGCCGTGTGTAACGCGCGTGGGCAGAGCCGTGTGTAACGCGCGTGGGCAGAGCCGTGTGTAACGCGCGTGGGCAGAGCCGTGTGTAACGCGCGTGGGCAGAGCCGTGTGTAACGCGCGTGGGCAGAGCCGTGTGTAACGCGCGTGGGCAGAGCCGTGTGTAACGCGCGTGGGCAGAGCCGTGTGTAACGCGCGTGGGCAGAGCCGTGTGTAACGCGCGTGGGCAGAGCCGTGTGTAACGCGCGCGTGGGCAGAGCCGTGTGTAACGCGCGCGTGTGCAGAGCCGTGTGTAACGCGCGCGTGTGCAGAGCCGTGTGTAACGCGCGCGTGGGCAGAGCCGTGTGTAACGCGCGCGTGGGCAGAGCCGTGTGTAACGCGCGCGTGGGCAGAGCCGTGTGTAACGCGCGCGTGGGCAGAGCCGTGTGTAACGCGCGCGTGGACAGAGCCGTGTGTAACGCGCGCGTGGACAGAGCCGTGTGTAACGTGCGTGGGCAGAGCCGTGTGTAACGTGCGTGTGGGCAGAGCCGTGTGTAACGTGCGTGGGCAGAGCCGTGTGTAACGTGCGTGTGTGCAGAGCCGTGTGTAACGTGCGTTTGTGCAGAGCTGTGTGCGTGGGTAGAGCCGTGTGTAATGTGCGTGTGTGCAGAGCCGTGTGTAACGTGCGTGGGCAGAGCCGTGTGTAACGTGCGTGTGAGCAGAGCCGTGTGTAACGTGCGTGTGGACAGAGCCGTGTGTAACGTGCGTGGGCAGAGCCGTGTGTAACGTGCGTGTGTGCAGAGCCGTGTGTAACGTGCGTGGGCAGAGCCGTGTGTAACGTGCGTGTGTGCAGAGCCGTGTGTAATGTGCGTTTGTGCAGAGCTGTGTGCGTGGGTAGAGCCGTGTGTAATGTGCGTGTGTGCAGAGCCGTGTGTAACGTGCGTGGGCAGAGCCGTGTGTAATGTGCGTGTGTGCAGAGCCGTGTGTAACGTGCGTTTGTGCAGAGCTGTGTGCGTGGGTAGAGCCGTGCGTAATGTGCGTTGGTAAGGCCTGCAACACACATCCGTGCCTCCGGTACGTGTTTGTCATTTTTTACACGTACCGGAGACACGTGCTTATGTTGACACAGTCCTTTTAATGTAAATAGCCTCACGTCAGTGTTTTGGCACGGAGCGTGTGTCCGTTCCGTGCCTACGTATGACCGTGCCGAAAAAGCGCTGACATGTCCGTTTTTCTCCGGCATAACGTCCTCACGGATCCATTAAATCCTATGGGTCCGTGTTTGCACGTACGTGATACGGATGGCCTCCGTATGCTATCCGTGCGGTCCGTGTTTGAAAAATCAAGGTTGTTACAATTTTAAATACTTGCAGGTGGCGTAGCTAACATATTTTTTTTGCTCAAAACTTACTTTGCATTTGCAGAAGGAGTGAGCAAGCAAGCAGTTGTAGTTCTGTGTAGTGAAAGAACTTTTTTGACCACAATTTCTGCTTCCAAATATAATAATGGCTCCACGGGTGGACACGGAGAAACTGATAGCAGCTGTTGAGACTCACCCACCATTATGGGATACACGTGTTGATGGTTACCATGACAGACTGCCAGTTGACCGCCATTGGCTTCAAGTTGCTGAGGAAGTGTACCCCAATAATGCATGGGATAGATGTTCGCCTTCAAAGCGTGCTAAATATGGTAAGTGTTGTATTTTTTTTTTTGCTTTTTTTCTTTTTTATATATTTTTTTTTTTTTTTTCAAACTGAATGTTTTGTTATTGTAGTCTTAATTTTTTTTTTTAATTAACTTTGTGAAGAATTGTTATATGTAATAATCTATTTATTTTGTTAATGTTAAATTTTTATAAATTTTCCATAACTTTGCAAAATTACAAAAATTAAAAGTTAAATTTAATTTTTAATATTATTTAGAATTCTTCATGAAGTTAATTAATTAACAGATAAAACTGTCATGTGAATTTAAATTCCATGTTTTATTAGTATAATTTTTGGATCCCAATTTCTAATCATGTTTGTTAAATTCTGCTTTTTTTTTGTAATTTTTTTAAAACATTTACATTTTATGATATAAATTTTTAAAATAATATTTGTAAATATTTTTTAAAAATTTATGTTTTTGCAAAAAATAGCAACCTTTTTAAAATCTATATCACAATTACTTCCAATATAATTGAAGAGAAATATTATTTTGGTATGTGTGAATGTTTGTAAATGCTTTTTAGTGAATAATATCTTCAATAATGTATTTTCCTATAATGTATTAGTCCCCTTTTTTTTTTTATATTAAATTTAGAAAACATTATTATCATTAATGTGTGCAAAATTATGCTGAATGTTGCAATTGACATAATTTTTTAAAATCAACAGTTGACTTGGTAAAAAGGCGTTGGTGTACGGCACGTGATCAGTACCGAAGGGAGTACAACCCTATCCCATCCTCATCCAGCCAAGGCCGCAAACGCAGATATGTTTACTATGAACAAATAAGCTTCCTAGCACCCGTCTTAGAAGTAACACAGTAAGTATTTTTTTTTATTTTTTTTTTAAAAGGTTTTTTTTTTTTTTTTTTTTTTAAATTTTACTAAATTTGAATTTATTTATTTGAAGAAGGTAATTTGTAAAATATTATTTTAATGATTGTAATCTTTTATCTAATTTGAACCAAAAAAATATAGAACGGAGGATAATCTAGACGATTCTGATGAACAACCAACAGCTGGTCCCTCTGCTACAGCCACCTCAGCATCAGAACAAGAACCCGGCAGAGAAGACAGTGAAAATCAAGAGATTCAACATGATGCAGCAGCAGCAACTGAGTTACATGAGGGTGGAACAGAGAGTGCCCAAACCAACACCCAAGGCTCATCAACACAACAAACCACCACACCAGCAACCCAATCAACACAAACAAATGTCCTTCCACGTTTTGCACCACAACCTCTCCGTGCAAGAAGAATCCGCAGACCTGAGGAAATGAGATCCTTACCGGAAATTATTGACACACGCATTATTCACATAATGAACACTGTAATTCCAGAAACAGATGCCGAGCGTTTTTGTCGGTCTTTATCTACTAGCTTAACCAAAATTGCATCCGATAGGCAGGAACGTGTACGTGCTGCTATGCTGACACTCCTTTCAGCTAGTCAGGCAGAACAGGAACCAGTGAGAGTTTATGAAGCCATAGAAAATTGGCGTACCATTATGCAACAACATACAGTCCCAAACACAACAGACAATCAAAATACCATTTCTACACAAACAACAATGGCAACAGTAATTGTCACTAATCCAGTATTACAACAATCTGGTCAACCTTCTATTGCTTCAAGTACGGTATTCCCAACACCAATTAGACAAGGGTATGTTTCAACCAATACTGGCGCCTTAAGCACTGTACAAAGTGCAACTTCACAGCAACCCATGAACTATATGAATTTACAACCAACTCCAAGTACTAGTTACTTTACTCAACCCACAAATATTGGTGCTTTACCTAACTTGTTTCCTGGTTCAACATACCCACAATCATTCATGATGCCTCATTATCCAATCTCAACTATGTTACCTACACCACACTTACAAACATCAGTCAACTATCCTCAAGGTCAACAACATACACACAATACCCACTTACCCATGTAGACCCACAGGTGTACTCAACAACAGGCAATGTGTTGGGCCAAACAAGCATGCAACAGACTGTTCCACACACTACTGTAGTTAGTAATAGGAATGTTGTTCAGCAAACAACTGCTTCCATTCCTGAAAATACAATTTCTGACGCAACCCAAAACAACATACTCAGCAACACTCAGGTTACTTCCCTAGAAGATCTTGTAGACTTATGATACACATTTTTGTTAATCTTTACATTTATCCAAAAAATAAGATGAATGGCAAAAAAAAACCCAAACATTGTGTTTTACAAAAATTTTTAAAGTCAGAGTCTTGACACAACAAAAAAAGGCATGTGTGATTATATTTTGTGCCGGTTGACATATATGTTGTTTGACATGTATATGTTTCATTTTTTAGGAACACATTTGTACCAAACAAATTTGATGGTTAGATGATTTCTTATATTCTAAAACCAAAGTTTACAATTATTATGTCTATTTAAATGTCCAACATGAGACCAACATAATTATTTCAGGTCGCAAATTTTTCAACATAATAATCAATGCAAAAATGTTTGCAAGTGTACTATTTTATGTAAAGTATATGAACAATTTTATTAGAAAGAGACAATATTATTATTTTGTTAAAGATTCCTGAAGAGTAGCAAGAATCCTTTTTTTTTTTTAAAAAAAAAATAACATCATTACTTTTTTGAATAATAGGCATATTATTAATAAAAAATATGTTTTCAAAGAAAATATTCTGTTTCTTTTTTTAATGTATATATAATATTGCATTCTTTGCATAGACGATTAACATTATTAATTTAGTAATGTTAAAAACAAAAAAAAAATATCAAGTCATGATACTATCACAGAAAATTACAAACATACATACAACATTCAGAAATCCATGTTGTTAACAGATATGTAAGTTGTTGATTAACGGATTTTCACTTTAATACAAGTAATCTTTAAGCTCTTGGATTTTTTAAACAAAGTAAACATTTTCGTCTAAGTGAAAATGACTACATTGTCAATCCAAAATTGCCATGAAAAAATTAACAAACATTATTATTATTATTATTAGCATCAAAACAATTAAAGTAATCAGTAAATACATTTCTAATTTGTAAACCAGATGTCACCGAATTATGAGACATAGGTTCACCTGTTGGATTAACAACATGGTTTATCTGAAATTCATCATCAACATAAGTTCCTCCTTCATGTATCCGACAGAAATTGTGAAGCACTATGGTAGCCTTGATGACAGATTTGACAGAGTTTGGCTGCAACTGAATAGTTATCTGATAAATGCGCCATTTGTTAGATAATATACCAAATGCACACTCCACATAACGTCTTGCTTTAGTTAGCCGATTATTAAAGTACTGTTTCCTGTCATCAATTGATCTCCTTGGATATGGTCGCATAACATGTTTGGATAATGCAAATCCTGCATCTGCTACCATGACATATGGTGCCAACGGTCCAGATGTACCAGGTAGGGCAACTGGTGGTGGGATCAATAATGAATTTTCTTGCAGGCGTTGGGCTAATCTTGATGAACGGAAAATACGGGCATCTGAGGCACTACCATAGGCCCCAATGTCAGCATAAATAAAACGGTATTCTGTGTCAACCAATGCCAAAATAACAACCGAAAAAAACTTATGAAAATTGAAATAACGGGAACCAGAGTTTGGTGTTTTTTTAACTCTGAAATGCTTGCCATCCAAAGCTCCTATGCAGTTAGGAAAGTCCACAGAGTCCGTGAAGCCCTTAGAGATTTTCAACCAATCTTGTCTGTTTGGCTGAGGCATCATTTGGTCTTTTAAATGTTGCCATATCATGTCGCATGTGTGACGTACTATAACGGCAATGGTTGATCTCCCCAACAAAAAATCAAAATGTAACGCACTAAAAGATTGACCAGTCGCCAAGAATCTATGAAAAAAAGACAAACAATGATTTTAAAGTATCAATATGTTGTTTTAAGAAAGGCAAACAAAAAAAAAAACAAAAATTTAATCTAAAGAGATATTAGATCAAGAAATATCAATTACACATTTAAATGTGAAACCTAACACATTTTAAAAAAAACAAAAGAAAATTATACCTCAGAGTCACCATAAATCTCTCCTCAGGGGAAATGGAAAGCCGCATCCAAGTGTCCTGATGTTGCAAATGAGGTCGTAAAATATTTAGTAGATAATCAAAACTCTCCACAGTCAAACGGCAGTATGAAAAAAACTTAGCAGGGAAATTCCGTAACTCCAAAAATAAAGTATGGAAATGACCATGCATAGGCCGCATCATGATTAGTGGATGCACCCACAATCTTTCTTCTTAAATTATCATATTGCAACATGTGCCGTCTAACGCCAAAACGACGAGATATAATCCAACATAAAAAAACCAAGGCCTCCGTGGATAATGGTATTGCCAAAAAATTGTCACAACACATAGGTGCTCCAAGGCAGAATACAAGCAGGAAACAGTTTAGAGGTAACTTATATTTATGTCCTAATCACATACACCTATGTGTCATTTAATTCCAAGTAATCACCATTATCTCAATGTGTGAAACATGTTAAACACGCACAAAATACGGACTGCTCACGGAACATACACTGACGTATTTCACGCACAGGAAAACGCACACACGTATGACACACGATATGCATACGGACACTACACGGAGGGGAAAAATGGACACAAAATACGGAACACGGACACAAAAAACGGACTACATCACACGTACGTTTTTTAAACGTGAGTGTGGCAGAGGCCTAAAGCTGTAACGTGCGTGTGTGTAACGTGCGTGTGTGCAGAGCTGTGTGCGTGTGCAGAGCCGTGTGTAACGTGCGTGTGCAGAGCCGTGTGTGCGTGTGCAGAGCCGTGTGTAACGTGCGTGTGCAGAGCAGTGTGTGCAGAGCTGTGTGCGTGGGCAGAGCCGTGTGTAACGTGCATGTGCACAGCTGTGTGCGTGGGCAGAGCAGTGTGTAATGTGCGTGTGTGCAGAGCTGTGTGAGCGAGTAGAGCCGTGTGTAACGTGCGTGTGCAGAGCTGTGTGCGTGGGCAGAGCCGTGTGTAACGTGTGTGAAGAGCCGTGTGTTATGTGTGTGTGTGCAGAGCTGTGTGCATAGGTAGAGCCGCGTGTAACATGCGTGTGAGCAGATCTGTGTGAGTGAATAGAGCTGTGTTGTAACGTGCGTGAGCAGAGCTGTGTGTAACGTGCGTGTGTGCAGAGCTGTATGCGTGGGCAGAGCCGTGTGTAACGTGCCTGTGTGCAGAGCTGTGTGAGTGAGTAGAGGCGTGTTGTAACGTGCGTGTGCAGAGTCGTGTGTAACGTGCGTGTGTGCAGAGCTGTGTGCGTGGGCAGAGCCGTGTGTAACGTGCGTGTGTGCAGAGCTGTGTGAGTGAGTAGAGCCGTGTTGTAATGTGTGTGGGGAGAGCCGTGTGTAATGTGTGTGTGCAGAGCCGTGTGTAACATGCATTTGTGCAGAGCTGTGTGCGTGGGCAGAGCCGTGTGTAATGTGCGTGTGCAGAGCCATGTGTAACGTGCGTGTGTGCATAGGTAGAGCCGTGTATAACGTACATGTGTGCAGAGCTGTGTGCGTGTGCAGAGCCGTGTGTAAAGTGCGTGTGTGAAGAGCTCTGCGTGGGTAGGGCCGTGTGTAACGTGCATTTGCAGAGCCATATGTAACGTGTGTGTGTGCAGAGCTGTGTGCATGAGTAGAGACGTGTGTAATGTGCGTGTGTGCAGAGCTGTGTGTAATGCGTGTGCAGAGCCGTGTGTAATGTGCGTGTGCAGAGCCGTGTGTAACGTATGTGTGTGTGCATAGCTGTGTTTAACGTGCGTGTGTAAAGCCGTATGTAATGTGCATGGCTGTGTGCCTGGGTAGAGCCGTCTGTAACATGCGTGCACAGGGCTGTGTGCGTGGGTAGAGCCGTGTGTAACGTGTGTGTGTGCATGGCTGTGTGTACCGTTCGTGTGCAGGGCTGTGTGCGCGCTTAGAGCCGTGTGGAACGTGCGTGTATGCAGGGCTGTGTGCTTGGGTAGAGCTGTGTATAACGTGCGTGTGCAGAGCTGTGTGTAACGTGTGCAGGGCTGCGTGCATGGGTAGAGCCGTGTGTAACGTGCGTGTGCAGAGCCATGTGTAACGTGCGTGTGCAGAGCCGTGTGTAACGTATGTGTGTTCATGGCTGTGTGTAACGTGCGTTTGTAAAGCCGTATGTAATGTGCGTGTGCATGGCTGTGTGCCTGGGTAGAGCGTGTGTAACGTGCGTGTGCAGGGCTGTTTGCATAGGTAGAGCCGTCTGTAACATGAGTGTGCAGAGCTGTGTGCATGGGTAGAGCCGTGTGTAATATGCTTGTGTGTGTGTATGGCTGTGTGTACCGTGCGTGTGCAGTGCTGTGTGTAACGTGTGTGGGTAGAGCCGTGTGTAACGTATGTGTGTGTGCATGGCTGTGTGTAACGTCCTTGTGTAAAGCCATATGTAATGTGCGTGTGTACAGAGCCGTATGTAATGTGTGTGTGCATGGCTGTGTGCCTGGGTAGAGCCGTGTGTAACGTGCGTGTGCAGGGCTGTTTGCGTAGGTAGAGCTGTCTGTAACATGTGTGTGCAGAGCTGTGTGTGCAGAGCTGTGTGTAACGTGCGTGTGTGCAGGGCTGTGTGTAACGTGCGTGTGTGCAGGGCTGTGTGTAATGTGCGTGTGCAGAGCCGTGTGTAACGTGCGTGTGCAGAGCTGTGTGTAACGTGCGTGTGCAGAGCCGTGTGTAACGTGCGTGTGCGTGGGTAGGGCTCTGTGTAACGTTTGGGTAGCGAAGTTATATAGAATGTAGAAAATTGAGCATTTTATGCTGAGATCACACAAACGTATACAGAATTATCTGATGGGGGTGACAGATATACCTGGCAGGGAGGGGACATTATTACATAATGGGTCAGCATGTTAGATGGGCAGCGGGGTGCTCCAGCAGTCGTGGCAGTATATACAGTACTTCGGACATTGCTCCACCGCTTCACTGCAGCCATTGCCCTTAGCAACAGGAGCTACATTCAATTTACTGGCCAGCCACGTCCCTGGTACTCGGGCCTTCGAGCCCCTCATCCCCTCGCTCATCTTCATTTGTTGGACAGAGTCATATAGTCCGCATGGGGTCCGTCTCCCACCGACAGGAATAGCTATAAGCCGTGACGGGGGTCTCTAGGGACGGCTATCTTCTATCCTGGTTCATCAGGACCTACTCCTGAGGAGCCCAATGACCTTCAGCCTGGAGAGGGGGTTCGTTGGGTATACGTCAGGGAGGCAGCCACCATCCAGGACTTCATCCTTTTAGGACGTGGTTCGGTCAGCCCACCTCTCACCAGAGCCCCATGTATCCGATGCCGGGATATGACCCAGAGGGTCTCAATTTCTTCTCCTAGGGGCTTCACCTCACCACTTCCCACAGGTGTGGTATCTCTTTGCTATTCTGGGGGATTCTCCTCCACTTCCTTCTCTGTCTCCCCTTTTTGTCCCCTGTGCTCCTCTTCACTAACCCTTTCCTGCCTAGCAGCACCAGGGAAGTGGCTGAGCAAGCTGTTGCCATCTTGTGGCCGTATAACACACATGTTTTACAGAACAAAATTACACCACACAGGAAATTCAATCAGTCTGCAGGTCTAGGGTGGGCTGAACCCTGCACCCCCCTTATAAGCACGCATGTCTATAGGATTTAAAACACCGTTACAAGGGCCCATACATCTGAACAACGTGTGGGGGAGGCCCAGGACCACATTTTATGCCTAGGCCCATCGGACTCTAGTTACAGTGCCTTGTGAAATTATTCGGCCCCCTTGAATTTTTCCACCTTTTCCCACATTTCAGGCTTCAAACAGAAAGATAAAAAATATTAATGCTATGGTGAAGAATCAACAACAAGTGGGACACAATTGTGAAGTTGAACAAAATGTATTGCTTACTTTAAACTTTTTTAAAAAATAAACTGAAAAGTGGGGCGTGCAATATTATTCATCCCCTTTACTTTCAGTGCAGTAAACTCACTCCAGAAGTTCTTTGAGGATCTCTGAATGATCCAATGTTGTCTTAAATGACTGATGATGATAAATATAAGCCACCTGTGTGTAATCAAGTCTCTGTATAAATGAACCTGCTCTGTGATAGTCTCAGTATTCTGTTTAAAGCACAGAGAGCATCATGAAGACTAAAGAACACAACAGGCAGGTCTGTGATACTGTTGTGGAGAAATTTAAAGCCGGATTTGGTTACAAAAAGATTTCCACAACTTTAAACATCCCAAAGAGCACTGTGCAAGCGATCATATTGAAATGGAAGGAGTATCATATCACTGCAAATCTACCAAGAGCCGGCCATCCATGCAAACTTTCAACGCAAACAAGGAGAACACTGATCAGAGATGCAGCCAAGAGGCCCATGATCACTCTGGATGAACTGCAGAGATCTACAGCTGAGGTGGGACAGTCTGTCCATAGGACAACAATCAGTCGTACACGGTACAAATCTGGCCTTTATGGAGAAGTGGCAAGAAGAAAGCCATTTCTCAAAGATATCCATAAAAAGTGTTGTTTAAAGTTTGCCACAAGCCACCTGGGAGACACACCAAACGTGGAAGAAGATGCTCTGGTAAGATGAAACCAAAATCGAACTATTTGGGCACAATGCCTAATGATATGTTTGGTGTAAAAGCAACACAGCTCATCACCCTGAAGACACCATCCCCACTGTAAAACATGGTGGTGGCAGCATTATGGTTTGGGCCTGCTTTTCTTCAGCAGGGATATGGAAGATGGATGGAGCCAAATACAGGACCATTCTTGAAGAAAACCTGTTGGAGTCTGCAAAAGACCTGAGACTGGGACAGACATTTGTCTTCCAGCAAGACAATGATCTCAAATATAAAGAAGCAAAATCTACAATGGAATGGTTCACAAATAAACGTATCCAGGTGTTAGAATGGCCAAGTCAAAGTCCAGACCTGAATCCAATCGAGAATCTGTGGAAAGAGCTGAAAACTGCTGTTCACAAATGCTCTCCATTCAACCTCACTCTGCTCGAGATGTTTGCAAAGGAAGAATGGGCAAGAATTTCAGTCTCTCGATGTGCAAAACTGATAGACACATATCCCAAGTGACTTACAGCTGTAATCGCAGCAAAAGATGGCGCTACAAAGGGGATGAATAATATTGCACACCCCAATTTTGTTTGTTTTTTAATTTAAAATAAGCAATACATTTCGTTGAACTTCACAATTGTGTCCCACTTGTTGTTGATTTCTTCACCATAACATAAAAATTTTTATCTTTATGTTTGAAGCCTGAAATGTGGGAAAAGGTTGAAAAATTCAAGGGGGCCAAATACTTTCGCAAGGCACTGTATACGAATGTGATGAGGAGTAGGAGCGTCAGGGCTGGCTCACACCATCGTGTTTTTGGTCCGAGTGTGATCTGATAAACATCGAATGTCATTCAGACCAATGTTACTCTATAGGGCTCTGCACTTTTCTGATTTTTTTCCTCACAGAATGTCCCAGTTTGATCTGATTATCGGATCGCACTCGACCAAACGGGTCATTTACTCTGTGAAATCACAGGACTGCCCGCCGAGGACAGCTCAATGCAGTCTTATTTTGACTGACAGATACATTGGAAAAGTAAGAGATTTTTATATATTTTTTTCCCCTTCGCTCATTCGAGGGAAACAAATGATATTCTGAACATACTTTGATCAGAGTTATGTCACAGGGTGATAAGAATATACACTCGTCTACCCCAGCCTTAAATAGACAGTTACGAAGAGCGCCTGTCACTCCTGAGGTCCCTGTTTGTTCATCTATTACAAGGATTGCCCAGAGATATCAATACGTATATTGAAATGCTGCATTATAGCTTAGGTGTTTTAGAACATATCAATGTTATGTCAATAATAGATGTTAGGCTATGCAGGCACTTTAGGTACCTTTGTGGCCTGTGAGTCAGGGGGGCCCGATGCCAGCAACAACACCTCCTCCCCCCCCAGCATCGCACTTTCAACATTATTGCATTGTTGATGTCAATACAGTTGAAAGCAATGATGAAAGAGCCAGTACTCCTCTCCCTCCATCATTCTCTCGCTATGTCTGTGCTCTGACATCTCACTTGACTCCATTACTGTGCGCCCACTGTGCTGAGATGTGCAGAGCTGCAGAACACACACACCACTGCAGTGACCGGAGCAGCGGGGGAAAGAGGAGAGGGGTTTGTTTTTATTTTTTTTTTGTTAAATCAGCAAGTACACTGGTGGCCAATGGCCATAATACTATATGTAGGACTATGAGGGGTGCATTATAATATATGGAGGACTATAGGGGTGCATTATAATATATGGAGGACTATGCAAGTTGTATTTAGAGTATTTTTTTATTATTGATCAAGGACTGTGTTCTCAATCAATCCAAAAGACTCATAAATATCAAAGCTTAATATTGTTGGAAGTTGGAGTGTTTTTTTTTAGATTTGGCTATCTTAGGAGGATATCTATTTTTGCAGGTAACTGTTACTGTGCAGAATTATTAGGCAACTTAATAAAAAACAAATATATTCCCATCTTATTTATTTTCATCAGGTAAACCAATATAACTGCACAAAATGTAGAAATAAACATTTCTGACATGCAAAAACAAAACCCCAAAAAAATTAGTGACCGATATAGCCACCTTTCTTTATGATGATACTCAACAGCCTACCATCCATAGATTGTCAGTTGCTTGATCTGTTTACGATCAACATTGCGTGCAGCAGCCACCACAGCCTCCCAGACACTGTTCTGAGAGGTGTACTGTTTTCCCTCCCTATAGATCTTACATTTTATGAGGGACCACAGGTTTTCTATGGGGTTCAGATCAGGTGAACAAGGGGGCCATTATTTTTTCATGTTTTAGACCTTTACTGGCCAGCCAGAACATTGTCCTGCATGAAAATCATGTTTTTCTTGAATGATACCGACTTCTTTCTGTACCACTGCTTGAAGAAGTTGTCTTCCAGAAACTGGCAGTAGGTCTGGGAGTTGAGCTTCACTCCATCCTCAACCCGAAAAGGTCCCACAAGTTCATCTTTGATGACACCAGCCCATATCAGTACCCCACCTCCACCTTGCTGGCATCTGAGTCGGAGTGGAGCTCTCTGCCCTTTACTGATCCAGCCTCCGGCCCATCCATATGGTCCATCAAGAGTTACTCTCATTTCATCAGTCCATAAAAACTTTGAAAAATCAGTCTTAAGATATTTCTTGGCCACTCTTGACGTTTTATATTATGTTTCTTCTTCAAAGGTGGTCATTTTTCAGCCTTGCTTACCTTGGCCATGTCCTTGAGTATGGCACACCTTGTGCTTTTTGATACTCCGGTAACGTTGCAGCTCTGAAATATGGCCAAACTGGTGGCAAATGGCATCTTGGCAGCTTCACGCTTGATTTTTCTCAATGCATGGGCAGTTATTTTGCGCCTTTTTTGCCCAACACACTTCTTACGACCCTGTTGGCTATTTGCCATGAAACGCTTGATTGTTCGGTGATCACGCTTCAAACGTTTGGCAATATCAAGACTGCTGCATCCCTCTGCAAGAAATCTCACAATTTTTTACTTTGCAAAGCCAATCAAATCTGTCTTCTGACCCATTTTGCTAAATGAAAGGAAGTTGCGTAATAATTGAGCACACCTTATATAGGGTGTTGATGTCATTACACCACACTCCTCCTCATTACAGAGATGCACAACACCTGTTTTACTTAATTGGTAGTTGGCTCTCAGCCTATACAGCTCGGAGTAGGACAACATGTATAGAAAGTATCATGTGATCAATATACTTATTTGCCTAATAATTCTGCACACAGTGTATATGGGTTTTTGACCTCCATCTATCTAATCTGTCTGTTTATCTATCTAGCATTTTTCTAGCTTTGCATATCTTTTAACATGCATTTCAGTATCATGTGTTTTTTTTTCCAGTATCGGTCACACGGCTGTCCAAAACAGACTGTGCAACACGTGCATTTTTTACATGGACGTGTGAAGAAGGCCTAAAGCTGTTTTGTTTTTGATACTAGCTGATAATTGCCTTTGACAAAATTTATTGATATACTTAGGTGCAGATACCGTGCATTTTTTATGAGTTTCTATTGCAGAAGCGCACTAAATATGCATGTACGTTTTTTCACTTGCAGATTTTCCACATGTAATGCAAGTCTATGGGTAGGGCCTAAGACACACGGCATGAAAATCGGAGCAAGTGGAATGCGATAAAACATCGCATTCCACTCGGAGCAATATTAGCCTGTGTGTCAGCGCACATGAGCAATTATTTTCTAGGCCCCAATCGGACCGAGAAAACAATCGCAGCGTGCTGTGATTGTAATGCGAGACTCTTTCTCTCGCACCTATTCAAGTCTATGGGGCGAGAGAAAGATCGCACTGCACTCGCGGTACACCGATGTACCGCGAGTGCAGGGTGAGAATGGCAATTGACTGCTACGGAGGAGAGAGGGAGATAAATCCCTCCCTCCCCTTCGCAGCGCCGGCCCGCCCCTCCTCTGCACTGGCCCGCCCCTCTTCAGAGCCAGCCCTCCCATCCTCTGTACCGGCCCGCCCCCCGCAGCTGTGGTCCGATCGCATGATCGGACCTCAGTTGCAGTGACACTCGCATGAGACTCTTCTCCTGCTATGCTGCCAGCGTGAGCCGAGTGTCATACGAGGATCGCATTAGTCCCCATGTGACCCCGGCCTAAATCTGCACAGAAAACTCAGCATATCTGCAATTGAAACTGACATTGTGGATTTGAAACACGTACCACAGGTCAATTTACACTGAGTAAGAAAGAAGCAAATTGGGCAAGAGGTTTATATAACTTCCATCCACTTTGTTAGAACCGTAAGACATTGTGTTTTTGACACCTCGAAAATGTGGAGCATCAACAACTTGCCAAAAACTTAGATTTAAAAGGCAAAGAAAGGCTCTTGTGCCTGCTGCACACAAGCAATCCCTGGTTTATCTGAAATGTCGCTTTAATTGTATAAATATACCACTCCTGCAGCTGCACTGTTCTGATATACACAAACTATTATTAACGTTGTCATCAGGAACTGTGTT
This sequence comes from Anomaloglossus baeobatrachus, assembly GCF_048569485.1. Classification (NCBI taxonomy): domain Eukaryota; kingdom Metazoa; phylum Chordata; class Amphibia; order Anura; family Aromobatidae; genus Anomaloglossus; species Anomaloglossus baeobatrachus. The sequence continues at coordinate 819,997,782 of NC_134353.1, read as the reverse complement.
ATGTACTAATCTAAACAAAAACATTGAAAATAGCTGCTGACTCACTGGCGTAGGACACACTGTGCAATTGTGGTTTCCTTGTTTGGGTTTTTGCAGTGTCTCTTTTAGATACAGCAAAATACCCATCAGCACTTTATCAGGAAATATGAGAAGAAATGCACATTTTCAATCGTCTTCATAGAACTGTAAGAAGACCCGGGTGTGAGATCTGTCTGAAGCTCACATGGCAGGAAGTGGGAACTTTTTAAACACTTCCCTTCTAGTTACGTATGTGTTGAAGCAAAAACAACCTTTAGATCTGTGCTTCCCCTCGGCTTTCAGGAGCAAGTTTATTAGGCGACATCCAGGAGAACCATTACTTTCCTCTCTATTGGAATGTATTTGTGAGTGGAAATGTCTTCGGCTCCCTGGAAATCTACCGCCTTCCTTTACCTTCTGTTTTTCCTGCCAGCTGTGGATATGAATCCGATACCTCCAATCTGTAACAGCAGCGTCAGATACAATGTGGTCATGGTGATGAGTGATGCCTTTGTAAGTACTGTGGTCTAGATAATATCCATATACTTATTTCTTCTACCTGGTGACTGTTTTTCGTGAAGCTTTATTGCCCCTTGCCAAGAAGAGATCCCCCACTGTTCAGTATGTTCAGCTACATGATGCTTCTTGTTTGTAACAAAATAGTGAATTGAATTATGAAACTAGTAGTTAAAGGGAAAACATCATAAGGACGAAAATAACTTTTCAATTAGGGTGCCAAGTTATACAAAAAGAAGTTTACACTTGGGTGAGGCCGATAAAAACACATGCAGCTTTTCCAGCAATTTTTTTTAAAGCCAAAACCAGAAGTATATCTCTAAGGAAGGAGCCTTAAAAGGGCTTTACACGCTGCAACATCTCTAGCGTTCGCAACCGCACCTGTCGTTTGTGCGTCATGGGCAAATCACTGCCCGTGGCACACAAACTAGCTGCTACCCGTCATACTTACCTTCCTAACGACGTCGTTGCTGTGGCCGGCGAACAGCCTCTTTTCTAAGGGGGCAGTTTGTGCGGCGTCACAGCGATGTCACACGGCAGGTGTCCAATAGAAGCTGGGGGGCAGGAAAGTCACGCTCACCTCCTCGTTGCCGGAGGACGCAGGAACGCTGTTGTTCATCGTTCCCTGGGTGTCAAACGTATCGATGTGTGCTGCCACAGGAACGACGAACAACCTGCGTCCAAGAAGAGCAACGATATTCGGGAAAGGAACGACGTGTCAGCGATCAACGACGTGGTTAGTATTTTTTATCTTTAGCGGTCGCTCGCACGTGCCACACGCAACGACGTCGCTAATGAGGCCGGATGTGTGTCACGAATTCCGTGACCCCAACGATATCTTGTTAGTGATGTCATTGCGTGTAAAGCGGCCTTTATAATGGTAGGTTTACATCAAACTTTGAAGATTCATTGCAGATTCCATCAATAAAGCTAGAAAAAACTTACTGATTTTTTTAATTTTTTTAAAGTAAAATAATGCACACTATTAAAGAAGCACTCCCATCAAAGTTCTTATTCTCTTAATATAGTGCAGTCATCATATATAATAAGGTGTCCTCACTGTCTCCTCCCCAATATCCAATAGAATGTAAGCCCCCAAGTGCAGGGTCCTCTTCCCTCTGTAGCAGTCTGTCTATTGAAACTTGTATATGTATTTTGTATGTAACGTCTTCTCATGTACAGCACCATGGAATCAATGGTGCTTTATACATTATTATTATTAATAATAATAATAAAAAAGGCATCCCAGGCCTGGACTGGGACAAAAAAGCAGCCCTGGCACACCAACCTCACCAGCCCACATACTATAACACCCTACAGCCCCAATCAGTGAATCTTGCGTTTATGTTCTCATGCTCACCACCACTGAATAAAGGAGTTATTTCAAGAGCCACATATAAATGGTGCGGCAGTGCATATGATCAACCACTGCTCCATTTACATGATGCTATTTAGAACTACAGTACCTTTCTCAGGATCGTGGTGTCTCAACAGTCAGAAAGTAATCCCCTATCCCATGGTAGCACAAGGCATACCTAACTATCATAATGAACTACTAACCATACTAACTAATAAATAAAGACACGAGAATAAATATGGTGAAAAATGGCCGTGATGATTTATTAAGAGTTTTATAAATTAAATAACCCAGATAATAAAAATTACATATTACCGTATTTTTCGGACCATAAGACGCACTTTTTTTCCTCCAAATGTTGCGGGAAAGTTGGGGGTGCGTCTTATGGTCTGACTGTGGCTGTGGGGAATGAGGGTGCTACGGTGGAGCGGGTCATCGGGGGCACGAGCAAGCTGTAGCAGCCTGCCGTGACCACGTGGGCCCGCTCATTTAATATGCACGCCCATCCTCCCACCCATCTCTCAGCGCTGAACCCGGCGCTGACAGGTGGGCGGGGTGATGGGCAGGGATAAACAGCCGGCCCGCATGATCACCCCTGGCAACTGCAGCCTGGAGTGATCATGTGCGGCTGTATTCACTGCCCCCCGAACATCATCATCAGTGCGGGGGGCAGTGAATCAGTACATATTACTCACCGTTCCCCTACAGCATCGCAATCTCCTGTCTGTGCCGGTCAGCTGACTTGCGTGGAGACTAGCGGCGCACACAACGATGACGTCATCACTGTGCACACGTGTCCACGCTGCCGGCACAGACCACCGGAGGACATCGCGATGCTGCAGGGGAACGGGGACAGCTCCACTCAGCGGCGCTGCTGCTGACATAGACGGTAAGAGGAGCGGTGCTGCAGAGAGAGAGGTGAGGTAAGGCGAGTATGAACGGGTTTTTTTTTTTTTTATGTGCCACAGGATGCGGCCATACACCAGGATGAGGGCATATAGCAGGATAGGGGTATATTATGAGCAGCATGGGGAGTATATGAGCAGGATGAGGGTATATAGCAGCATGGGGAGTATATGAGCAGGCTGGGTAGTATATGAGCAGGACATTACCCCATAACAGTGTCAGCAGCAGATCCTCGCCCCATAAGTGTGTCATGACCACATTTTTTGCTTAAAATTTTATTTTCCTATTTTCCTCCTCTAAAACCAGGGTGCGTCTTATGGTCCGGTGCGTCTTATAGTCCGAAAAATACGGTATTAACCAACGTTTATAATCAAATAAGAACCCATTTCAAACTAATCCACAATTCCATTTAATAAATAACCCAATCCACCCAGCCAAAGCTTGGTGATTTTTCCCACAAGGACACAACTGAACAGGCGTGCCCACCCCCCCCCCCACAAAACCACACAGCCATTTTTCTACCACCAATGGCAAACCCAGATTAAAAATGTCCAATCCTATTTCCGACAAGTGGACCCAATCTTGTCTAAATAATCCAGGCGTGAAGCCTTCAAGGTCTAGGTGTCTATATGTAAAGCCACCTAATAATTTGACAAACTTCTCTAAATCCCTGTTAACCTTCTTACGAATTTTGTTCATGAAGTGCACTCCACCCAAATTCCAAGATAAACATGGAATTATTTCTGAAAAAAACAGACATGCATTTGGAAAATAATTTCTTATGGCTAAAAGATCTCTATGCATTTCCCATAACAATTTTACAGTATTTGATTTACCAATGTCATTCCCGCCAAGATGAATGATGATCAAATCAGGGGAAGGATAATATAACAATAACTTTCGTACCATACCCAATAACTGAGACCAAGTCATCCCTCCATAACCAAACCATAAACCATGAATAAAGTCCATATCGAAAGACAAATTCTCTGTATATTTTCTCTGACTCGCCCTCTTCTGTGCCCAATAGACGTAAGAATGTCCCAATATCCAGATGATTATTGGGCCTGAAACAATGAATATCCATTAAATTACTAAATCAGGTCTGATATATGATTTAAATCTCTTAGATTCCCAATGACCTAATGCTTTAATCTTATCCTCACCTAAACCTAACCCTGCAGCTACTGTAGCTGCACCTATTCTGAATGAATGAGATGAAATGTTACACTTACCCATGTTCAGCTTCAACAAACACTTCTTCAATATACTGTTGAATTGGAAAATTGTCGCAGGATCACCTCTAGCATGTAATAACAAAGGCCCTTTACCAACAGGCCGAACTTAAAGCCACTTACGTACATTAATAACAGGACAAATAGATGAATTAAATAAATGTGTCGCCAGGGGTTAAGGGGATACCCAGAACCGGGCCAAGGGTCGCTTCTGGAAAGGGGATCACGGTGTCGTGACCCGGTCCGTGCTCCCTGGTTCCACAATAAAAAGGGGGGTTATGTTCGTGACGCCACCCGTGGAATGTGATCAGAGATGACCACCGCTGCTGCAGAACCTCCGGGGTGATGGAAGGCAGCTTGAGATGGGACGGCTCCCCACGGGTAGAGCCTTTTCCCCGGGGCAGTATGTTAGTCTATGGGGGGAGTGCAGGACACGAGCACAATAAACAGGCAGACTCACGGTTTTGCAGTTTCTTTGTCTTTTACTGGTGATGGTATTCAGCAAAGTACTGTCCACGGAGTCTGTGAGGGGTTCAGGGTTTCTCCCACCCAGCCGGGCCGTTTTGGCTTCCTTGCCTGCACTGTGTGTCTGTGGCCCTGCTGCTGCGTGAACTATGCAGCTGGCTCTGTGCTCCTCGGTACCGACCTGACAGGCAACTCGAGTCCTTACTAGTATGTTCCTGAACTCTGCGCTTGTTGCTTGTGTCTGTGGTACAGGTGAAAGATCTGGAATCTTCACTTCTCTGGTGGTAACTATGCAGTATGTAACCTGCAGTCTCGGATCCAGCATCCGTTCTTGTGCTCCACTGGGATGAGCTCAGCAATGCTCTGCCTCCCAGGAATGTTCCTCTGTGTACACTTTCTCCTTTCATCAGACCCTCAGCTAGGCCTGGAATTGGTCAGTGGATCCTGAGGTGAGCTAAAGCCAGCTTCCAACCTACAGAGATCCTGTCTCCTCAGTGCTCTGCACTGAACTTCCAAACTGAAACTACTTCTGACCATTTCCTCCCCCCCAGCAGAATGTACAGGGAAGCAGCTTGGTCTCCCCCTTCTGGCCAGGAGGTCTTGGTGTTGTGTGTGGGGAGTTAACCCTTTGTGTTGTTACTGTGGCAACCCTGGGGTGCCACATTCCCCCTTAGTGAAGAACAGTACTCCGGGACTGTGAAACAAACAAACAAGTTATCACAACAATTGTATATATACAGAGTCTCAAAAGGAAAAAATACAAAAACCTTAAAGCTCAAAAAGAGTCCAAAATGTTCAAAAATATGTAAGTGGTCATACAGTATAGTCTCTGTAGGTACTGGGCTTTTGGTCTTAACGTTGCAATTAAATAAACATTTCAATCAACAAACACTTCTTAAAGGTGTCTCTACTCTGGTCATAAGTGCAGTAGGCCTCACGGCCCTCGGGCCACCAACAATGTGATCAAGTTGTAACTCTCCGTGCTGCCACCTTACACCACTCTTCTCTCACCTTTACTGTACACTAAACTGTTACGGTTTTTCATATAAACATTATAACATATGTACATTTTATATGCAATTCCACATTAGTCTTTATATCTTGCTGGTATCTGACCCTGAGTACTACGCTGTGATCTGCGTACTGTTGGTGTACTGGGTGTACTTAGCATAATGGTGTGGGTGGAAGTGTACCTATTTGGTGTTTCTGGTACTTGTGAGGATGGGGGGCTGACTGTAGGACTGGCAAGCTCACTGGGACCAGGAATCTGTTCTTCCTCTACGGTTTCGACTTCCAGTTCTTCTTGTCTTGAGACTTCTTGTGGAATGGGTTCTGATTGTGGTTCCACCACTTGAGGGAAGGCGATCATTGGGACTACTACTGCTCCATAGTAATTTGGCCATGTTTTTGGGAAATCTCCTAAGACTGTATGGAACACATCTTCTTCCTTCTTGACAGGTTGTACCTGTATGGGTAAGGTGACTTCTGGTGTCTTCAGGGTTTCAGGACACGGTTTGAGTTGATCTCTTGACACGACAGCTGATGTCCTTCCTTCATCCTTACTGATGAGACACACTTTGGGATTATCCATACTTGATGGTAAGACTGTATATGGGGTGGTTTCCCACTGATTATCCAATTTGTTTGTGCGTCGTTTCCTCTTGAGAACTTGGTCACCAGGTTGCAATGGGGTTGCTAGAGCATGCTGGTTGAAGTTTCTCTCCTGTCTTCCCCTAGCTTGTTGGAGACTTTTCTCTACGCACTCTTGTACTTGGCGATACTGCTGCTGACGTAGGGTATCCCAATTGGATTCTTGAACTTCTGCATCTGGCTTCAGAATTCCCATATCTAAATCAATTGGCAGTTTACCGGGCCTTGCACGCATGAGGTAAGCGGGGGTGCAGTTTGTAGAACTCACCGGGACATGATTGTACAAGTCCACCAAGTCTGGCAATTTCTCTGGCCATTGATTTCTTTCTGACTCTGGTAAGGTCTTCAACAGGTCAATCACAATATGGTTCATCTTCTCACATAAGCCATTTGTTTGGGGATGGTATGCTGTTGTGCGGATCTTTTTACAGCCATACATGTTGCAGAATTCTTGGAAAATCTGTGATTCAAAAGCTGGACCTTGATCTGCAAGGACTTGTTCTGGGTAACCATGGGGTCTGCAAAAGTACGTCTGGAATGCTTTAGCTGCTGTTCTAGCTGTAAGGTCTTTCACGGGTACCACCACTAAGAAGCGTGAGTAATGGTCCACGATGGTTAAGGCATAGACATAGCCGGACCGGCTTGGTGACAACTTGACGTGGTCTAATGCGACTAGCTCGAGTGGTTGCTTGGTTACTATGGACTGGAGTGGAGCTCTCTGGTTCTGTTGATCCTTTCTTCTGAGGTTGCACGGTCCGCATTTTCTACACCAATCTTCAATTGATTTTCTCATGCCAACCCAGTAGAATCTTTCTCTTAAGAGCACTTCCAACTTTTTCCAACCAAAATGACCAGCACCGTTGTGGTAAGCTTCCAGAACCATCTTGACATCTCTCTTGGGCACGATGATCTGCCAGACCAACTCATGTGTTTTTGGATTGGTGTGCCTTCTACAGAGCTTCCCTTGGTACAGGAACAATTTACCTCTCTCCTTCCAGAGATGTTGCGTCTCAGCTGGGGCATTCTGATTAGGGTAAGCACCTTGTTGTGTAAGCAGTTCTTTCACTAGCTTCACAGCTGGATCGCTGTCTTGTGTGTCAGCCCATCCGTGGTGTGCTAATGGGTTGAGAGTTGCCTGCTGTTGTTTTTGGTAGACACTCGGTTGATACTGTCCCACCTTAGGACGGTGAAAGGCCGGCAGCTCAATTTCTTCCAGACCCTCCGGTTCCTCTTCCACGTTCCCCGAGTGTGGCATCCGGGATAAGGCATCTGCATTCCCATTCTTGTGGCCTGCCCTGTACTTGATGACAAAGTTGTAGTTTGACAGTCGGGCTATCCATCGCTGTTCCAGCGCACCTAGTTTTGCAGAATCCAGGTGGGTCAACGGATTGTTGTCAGTAAAGATGGTAAATTCTGCAGCGGCCAGGTAGTGTTTGAAACGCTCTGTTACAGCCCAAACTACTGCCAGTAGTTCTAACTTGAAGGAGCTGTAATTCTCTGGGTTTCTTTCTGTAGGCCGGAGCTTCCTGCTTGCAAAGGCAATAACTTTCTCCTTGCCTTCCTGCTTTTGAGACAATACTGCTCCCAGTCCTACGTTGCTGGCATCCGTGTACAAAATGAAGGGTTGATGGTAATCTGGATATGCCAGGATCTCTTCTCCTGTCAGTGCCCACTTCAACTTCTTAAAGGACTCTTCTCTCTCATCACTCCACTGGAAAGGAGGATTTCGGGCTGCAGACTTCTTTGACTGTCCTACCAGGATGTCTTGTAGGGGAGCTGCTAGCTTCGTGAACCCTTTTATAAATCTTCTATAGTAGCCTACCAGTCCCAGGAATTGCCTCACCTCTTTCACGCTGGTGGGTCTCGGCCAATCTCTGATCACGGTAACTTTTTCAGGATCTGGTGCTACCCCTTCTGAGCTCACGACATGTCCCAGGTACTGTACCCTTGGCTTTAGAAGGTGACACTTGGATGGCTTGATTTTCATGCCGTATCCGGATAAGGCTTCAAACACTTCTGCCAGGTCTTGTAGATGCTGTTCATAGGTCTTGGAGTAGACTATGACGTCATCCAGGTACAGGAGGACAGTTTCAAAGTTTTTATGTCCTAGGCAGCACTCCATCATTCGCTGGAAGGTACCAGGCGCGTTGCAGAGTCCAAACGGCATACAATTGAACTCACAGAGGCCCATCGGCGTGGTGAATGCTGTCTTCTCCTTGTCAGCCTCTGCCACAGGAACTTGCCAATACCCACTAGTCAGATCTAGGGTGGAAAAGTAAGTAGCGGATTTTAATGCAGCCAATGACTCCTCTATCCTAGGTAATGGGTATGCATCCTTGTGTGTAATGCGGTTGATCTGTCTGTAGTCTACACACATCCTCATGGTCCCATCTTTTTTCTTAACTAGCACTAGTGGGGCTGCCCAGGGGCTACAACTGTCTCTTATCACCCCTGCTTCTTTCATTTCTTTGAGCATGTCTTTGGCGCATTGGTAGTGAGCTGGTGGTACTGGTCTATACCTCTCCTTTATGGGTGGATGGTTACCTGTGGGTATAGTGTGCTCTACCCCTTTGATCTGCCCAAAGTCTAATGGGTGTTTGCTGAATATTTGTTCATATTCATTCACTACCCTGTATACTCCATGCTTTTGATGGGATGGTGTAGAATCGGTACCTACATGTAGCTTTTGGCACCAATCCTCCAGCTTTCCCTCTGAGCCATTGTCCTCCGCCTGATTTGACGGCTTCAAGGGCTCAACGGTGGTGATGGCGTTGTTATCAACCGTATATAGCTTAGCCATGGTAGCATACTTAGGTAGGGTGACCTCATCTTCCCCACAATTTAGAAGGCGTATTGGCACTCTCCCCCTGTGTACCTCAACTATTCCTCTGGCCGTCAGTACAGTGGGCCTACTGTCTGAGTACACGGGTTCTACCAGGGCCTGATAGTCTCGCCCTCTGATGCCTATTGCGGCTCTACACCAGACCAGCATTTCTGTTTTGGGAGGAATTACAATAGGTATTGGGTCACTTACCCTTGCACTGCCAATTTCACCTCCTGACATTTCTACCTGCTGCTTCAGCATTAAGGCTTTAATTTCCTTCTGCAGGAGTCTCTGTTGCCCAGGTTTGGCAGTCTCGACGATCTGCTGCAAGACAGTAATTACCTCTGCAAAACAATTTTCAATTACATTCATTCCTAGCAGCATAGTTGGTTCACGTTCTCGTCGGTCAACATCAACAATGATAATACCCTGATTCTGCAATTCTACTCTCCCAATCTTAATGGTCATTTCTCTGAAACCAACCTGTGGTACTAATTCACCATTGCTAGCCCATATATTCAATGCAACATTAGATGGACCACTGCTAACGTCTGAATCAGCCCAGTACCTCTTATAAAGGACATGCGGAATTGATGATATTTGGGAACCAGTGTCCAGCAAGGCGTTGAGCGGAATGCCATCCAGCACGATGGGGATGACTGGACGTCCCCCCACATACTTGTCGTGCCAGGGTGAAGGACCTTGAGAGTTCATTCCTGAGGAGCGGCCCGCCTCCCCAGGGAATCCCCATTTAAAGCACATTCACGGGCAAAGTGACCTGGCTCCTTGCAACGGCGGCAAATGGGCTGTCCATCCGGCTGGTAGCGGTCGCTGGGTCGTCCTCTCGTCGCTTGGTATCTCCTAGGCCTCATCCACGGGACATCCTCCTTGCTGGTCGCCATCTCAATCTTGGGTGCAGACTTGGATCCACGCAGCTCCTGGACGATTCTAGCCATGGAAGCAACAGTGTCTGTCAGGGCATCAAGCCTTTGATGGAGAGCCTCATTAGTGATCGGCTCCAGGTGGTTAGCAGCAGCCGCTGACATGGCCGATGTCACCGGTACTACTGGCTGCTGGGGTGCCACTGTAAGGTGTTGAACAGAGTCTATATCCTGCGGCTCCTCCACCTGCTGGAGGCGGATGGCTCTATCCTTTAGCTGGGCAAATGTTAGTCCTGGATCCTGGATCACCATCATGCTCAGTTGTCCCCGGTGGGAAGGGGATGAGAGTCCATCCAGGAATTGGTCTATCAGCAGCTTATCTGCTCCAGGGGCTAAGGCAGGTTCTGCTAATTTAAGTGCTCTGAGCGCCTCCTGTAAGTTTAAGGCAAAGTCTCTTGCGCTCTCTCTAGGTTTTTGCTTGCATCCAAAGAACCTCATTTTAGCTCGGCTGCCAGCAGTGGATTCAAAAGCTGCTTTTAGTCCAGCTACTATATGCTCTACAGTGTCCTTTGCATCGTCCGGCCAGGATGTAGCCTCCCGCTGGGCATTGCCAGTTAACTGTCCCATAAGCATACCAACACGCTGGGTTTCTGTCAGGGGGTACATGCTGTAGTAGATTTTTAGCTTTCCGATAAAGTCAGTAAGTGTGTTGGGCTCACCTGAATACTGCGGCAGCCACACTGCACCCGGGGTGTACGGCATCAGGAACGGCATGATAGGTGCCGCTGCCCCTCCGGGTACAACAGCGTCTCCCTGCTGCGACATCTTTGCGCCCCCTTAGTTAATTTCACCAGTCTTCTTGACAGCAAGCCTGGGACACTTTTCTGCGTTTTCGTTCGGGTCGCAGCACCGAGCGCGCCTCCTCTGCAAGCGGTAGGCGGAGTCTTAGTTTAGGCGCGATGTTTTCCCGCGCGTAGCAGGTAATGGCGTGATTAAAGATGGCGCCTGGAAAATTTTACCAATGATGTTTTTGGATTTTTCCAGGTATGTTTGCAAAGTTTAAAGTCCTTTCTTTGTTGCAACAATTCACAGTGCAAGTCTTTTATGCGATGCAATAAGTCTTTACAGGCGCACGTCACCCGGGTTGCAGCCGGGTCCAGTCCGCATCCTGTTCGTGACGCCAAAGTTGTGTCGCCAGGGGTTAAGGGGATACCCAGAACCGGGCCAAGGGTCGCTTCTGGAAAGGGGATCACGGTGTCGTGACCCGGTCCGTGCTCCCTGGTTCCACAATAAAAAGGGGGGTTATGTTCGTGACGCCACCCGTGGAATGTGATCAGAGATGACCACCGCTGCTGCAGAACCTCCGGGGTGATGGAAGGCAGCTTGAGATGGGACGGCTCCCCACGGGTAGAGCCTTTTCCCCGGGGCAGTATGTTAGTCTATGGGGGGAGTGCAGGACACGAGCACAATAAACAGGCAGACTCACGGTTTTGCAGTTTCTTTGTCTTTTACTGGTGATGGTATTCAGCAAAGTACTGTCCACGGAGTCTGTGAGGGGTTCAGGGTTTCTCCCACCCAGCCGGGCCGTTTTGGCTTCCTTGCCTGCACTGTGTGTCTGTGGCCCTGCTGCTGCGTGAACTATGCAGCTGGCTCTGTGCTCCTCGGTACCGACCTGACAGGCAACTCGAGTCCTTACTAGTATGTTCCTGAACTCTGCGCTTGTTGCTTGTGTCTGTGGTACAGGTGAAAGATCTGGAATCTTCACTTCTCTGGTGGTAACTATGCAGTATGTAACCTGCAGTCTCGGATCCAGCATCCGTTCTTGTGCTCCACTGGGATGAGCTCAGCAATGCTCTGCCTCCCAGGAATGTTCCTCTGTGTACACTTTCTCCTTTCATCAGACCCTCAGCTAGGCCTGGAATTGGTCAGTGGATCCTGAGGTGAGCTAAAGCCAGCTTCCAACCTACAGAGATCCTGTCTCCTCAGTGCTCTGCACTGAACTTCCAAACTGAAACTACTTCTGACCATTTCCTCCCCCCCAGCAGAATGTACAGGGAAGCAGCTTGGTCTCCCCCTTCTGGCCAGGAGGTCTTGGTGTTGTGTGTGGGGAGTTAACCCTTTGTGTTGTTACTGTGGCAACCCTGGGGTGCCACATAAAGGATTCAATTTTATTAATGACCCTCTCCCCAACTGGTCTGTCTTGGATCTCTAATACTAATCAACAATTTATGATTTGATAAAACCTCATCCTCTAATTTCAATCCCAAGGGATGACTTTTACTTGCACTAAGTAATTCAAAAAAAATCACCAAAAGGAGCCAAGACAAATGATATGTGCACACACAGAATGTGGTGAGCCTTCCTCATAAAGATGGCTGTAGCCAAGGTGCAAGATGCTGATGTCACAGCCACTCAACCTCCACACTAGAGGGGAGGGGCGGCTGCTTAGCATAAGACATGCACACTAATAAGGCTATGTGCCCACGGGGACAGTGTCCTGCGGATATATCCGCAGGACATTCCGCAGGAGCTCCCAGGAAACTGCACCACAACTTCTGTCTGTTTCCATGCTGCGGAATGTCGTGCGGATATGGTGCGGGCATTCTGCATTGAGGATACAGTACCATGGCTTCAGCACTGCATACTCAATGCAGAACAAGTGCTGCATTGATCGGGGGAGTTCATACTTACCTCCATCACGCAGCACCTCGCTTTCCGGCAGCCGGGTCACTCTCTCAGCGTCTGCAGAAGAAGGTGGGCGGGCCTGAACTAGCTCCGGCTGTCACATTACCAGAGCCCGTGCAGGCTCCGCCCACCTCTTCCTTCCTGTACCTGGATGGCTGGATCTACCGCGCTGCTGTACACCGGACTGAGAAAGTGACTCCGGTGAGGCAGGTAAGTATATGGGACCCTGCGGAGAAATCTGCAACAATAATTGACATGCTGCAGATTTTTCAGCACGAAAATCCGCACGATTTCCGCTGCGGAAAAATCCGCAGTGTGGGCACAGCATTTCCCAAATGCGATAGAAATGGCTGGGGAGTAGCTGTGCTGCAGATTTCTGGAAAATCTGCAGCTTTTCCGCGAGAAATCCGCGGCAAAATCTGCGCATTTTCCGCAGCGTGGGCACATAGCCTTTAGGGTATGTGCGCACGTTGCTTTTTACCTGCTTTTTTGCTGCTTTTTCAACTGCAGCGTTTAATGCCAAAATTGGTGTGTTCTGCTTTTCAAGCAAAGTCTATGGGAATTTGGGTTTCTTGTGCCCACTATGCAGTTCAAACTGCGCCTTTTTCTGGCAGAAATTTGGGCAAAAACTCTGCTTTGCAGTTCAAAACCCAAATGGCAAAAACAATTGACATGTCAATTGTTTTTGCCATTTGGGTTTTGCACTGCAAAGCTGAGTTTTTGTCCAAAGTTCTTCCACAAAAAGGCTGCAGTTTGAACTGCATAGTGCGGACAAGAAACCCAAATTCCCATAGACTTTGCTTGAAAAGCAGAACACATCCATTTTGGCATTAAACGCTGCAGTTGAAAAAGCAGCAAAAAAGCAGGTAAAAAGCAACGTGCGGACATAGCCTAAGACTAGAAAAAAAACAAAGAGAAAAATTGTAGGAAAAATACCCTGACTATAAATAAATAAATTGCAAGTGCTTGAATGTTTTTAACTTCAGTAGGTTAGGGACTATCTCAGATGGGTACACCGTGACGAGGTGAGACAGCTTTTTACCTTTTTGCAAAAATGTATACACTAAGTACCCTGTTATCAAGCACTTGCAATTTATTTATTTATAGTCAGGGTATTTTTCCTACAATTTTTCTCTTTGGTTTTTTTCTAGTCTTAAAGGGAACCAAACATCAGGATTTTCGTGTATAAGGTGCAGCCAGTGCAGTACTGGCACTATCATGCACAGTGTGTACATGCCATCAGGGTGCAGCTCAAGTGTTTAGGCAGCGAAATCCAACTTTATAAAGTTTGAAAATTCGTGCACTTTTTGATTCACGTGTGTACCTCTGCTGCTAATGTCCGGACGTGTTATGCACGTGTTCCCCGCCCCCCCACCAGCCTGTTCCTCCCTCTCTCCTGATGTCCGGGCGTGTTATGCACGTGTTTCCCTGCCCCCCGCTGCCTGTTCCTCCCTCTCTCTGGCTATATTTAAATTTCCCTCTTCAGTGACATGACGTCGGAGTTGGCGCCTGCGCATAGTGCTTATCTCCGGCGCCATGTTACTGAAGCCCGCTGTACCGTGCAGCCGGGTGCACGAGAGGGCGGCGCATGCGCCCTCGCTTCTTCAGATCCCGTTGTGACCGCGGGATCGCGCGCAGTTACAACAGGACTGGAGATCAGCTGACAGGAGGACACGATTGCTACACTACCAGCACAGCAGCCGCCTAGGACACCGGGGCTCGGGTGAGTTCACAATGCTGTGTGTGCGCCCCTGCGTTGACCTGAGCTCACCTTCTGAATGCCAGTTCACCGCAGGAAAGCACTCACAGCTGTGTGTCTGTGCTATGTGTGTGTGCAGTGTGTGTGTCTGTGCTATGTGTGTGATTCTGTGCAGGGTGTGTGTGTTTCTGTGCTATGTGTGGGATTCTGTGCAGTGTCTGTGTGTGTGTGTGTGTGTGTGTGTGTAGTGTGTGTGCTATGTGTGTGATTCTGTGCAGTGTCTGTGTGTGTGGTGTCTGTGCTATGTGTGTGATTCTGTGCAGGGTGTGTGTGTTTCTGTGCTATGTGTGTGATTCTGTGCAGTGTGTGTGTGTGTGTGTGTAGTGTGTGCTATGTGTGTGATTCTGTGCAGTGTCTGTGTGTGTGGTGTGTGTGCTATGTGTGTGATTCTGTGCAGTGTGATTCTGTGCAGTGTGTGTGTGTGCGCAGTGTGTGTGTGTGTGCGCGCAGTGTGTGCGCACGCTGTGTGTGGTGTGTGTGTGTGCGCAGTGTGTGTGTGTGTGTGCGCAGTGTGTGTGTGTGCGCAGTGTGTGTGTGTGCACAGTGTGTGCGTGCGCGCAGTGTGTGTGTGCGCAGTGTGTGTGCGTGTGCGCAGTGTGTGGTGTGTGCGCAAAGTGTGTGTGGTGTGCACACGCTGTGTGTGGTGTGTGTGTGCGCACGCTGTGTGTGGTGTGTGTGTGTGTGCGCACGCTGTGTGTGGTGTGTGTGTGCACACGCTGTGTGTGGTGTGTGTGTGCGCACGCTGTGTGTGGTGTGTGTGTGCGTGCATGCTGTGTGTGGTGTGTGTGTGTGCGCGCGCACGCTGTGTGTGGTGTGTGTGTGCGCGCGCTGTGTGTGTGTGGTATGCACACGCTGTGTGTGTGTGGTGTGCGCACGCTGTGTGTGTGTAGTGTGCGCACGCTGTGTGTGTGTGTGTGTCCTGAATCCAGGCCTGGCATTACTGGAGTTTCCTCCGGTAGCCAGTCCGACGCTGCACTGAAGTGTGTTGGGTTTTTTTTTCTTCTAGATGATATTGGATCCGGATTGGACGGCGCGGGACCCTTGACCCAGGATTACTGCGGAGGGGGGTTCTTTATTTCAATAAAGATGGAGTCACTAATTGTGTTGTGTTTTATTTCTAATAAAAATATTTTTCTGTGTTGTGTTTTTTTTTATCTTTACTAGAAATTCATGGTGGCCATGTCTAATATTGGCGTGACACCATGAATTTCGGGCTTAGGGCTAGCTGATAATACACACCTAGCCCTAACCCCATTATTACCCAGTGAGCCACCTGGCATCAGGGCAGCTGGAAGAGTTGGATACAGCACCAGAAGATGGCGCTTCTATGAAAGCGCCATTTTCTGGGGTGGCTGCGGACTGCAATTCGCAGTGGGGGTGCCCAGAAAGCTTGGGCACCCTGCACTGTGGATTCCAATCCCCAGCTGCCTAGTTGTACCTGGCTGGACTCACAAATTGGGCGAAGCCCACGTAATTTTTTTCTTTTTTATTATTTCATGAAAGTCATGAAATAAAAAAAAAAGGGCTTCCCTATATTTTTGGTTCCCAGCTGGGTACAAATAGGCAGCTGGGGGTTGGGGGCAGCCCGTACCTGCCTGCTGTACCTGGCTAGCATACAAAAATATGGTGAAGCCCACGTCATTTTTTGAAGGGGGGGCAAAAAATCCTGCATAAAGTCCTAGATGGAGGATGCTGAGCCTTGTAGTTTGGCAGCTGCTGTCTGCTCTCCTGCATACACTAGTAGATGGAGTATGCTGAGCCTTGTAGTTCTGCTCCCCCTGCCTCTCCCTCCAGCATACAGTCCTCCATATAGTAATGTGCCCCATATAGTCGTCCGTATAATCTAATGCACCTCATAGTCCTACATATATTATAAAGCGCACCATAATACTAAGTGTCTGAAAACTACTACATGGGGGCAACAGAACCTATTCCCAAAAAACAAAACAATTATTTTAAAATGTTTGTTTTTTAATTTAAACAAAGGTATTGAAATATTGAGAAAATGTACAAGAACTTGAGGAGCTTTGCAGACAAATAACTCAATGGCTATGACAGCACGCTGCATCTTTTTTACCTGTGGTCACAGAAACACAGCTTCTGACCAAAAAAAATATGAAAGATCAAGATTTTGGCCGCGTTTTGGTAATGCATTTATCAACTCCTTAACAAATCCGTTTAAATATTTTCCGTCCCTGCACTCATTTTGGTAATCCACACTAGCAAACGCAAATAGCCAGCAGCGATCAGCGCAAATGTCAGCTGATTTGTGCGCAAGTGGATTCGCTATTCACCTGTACCTGTCAACCCCTTAAATAGCACTGTAAAAATCTCACAGCGCCACTTTAATGGCGATCGCTTTATTCGCATAATCACCAGCCTCCACAGGAAGTGACGTGATGGGATCACATGGATCCGATGGTTGTCGTGTTAGCACTGGGTCTTGTGATTACTCCTGTAGCTCACGTGACGTAGGTCCTATAACCAGCAGCCGAGTACTGCAGGTTACAAGAGATGAGCATTTCTCCTGATCTGAGCGGTGCTGCTCTGATAGGGAGAAAAGAATGAGCAGACAAAAACGCACCCGCGGCAAAAAAAGCATGCGTTTTTACCGCATTTTGGTGCTTTTTTGCTCACTGCGTTTTTATGCGTTTTTTAACAGTGAACAATGCCATTAAAGATTGTTAAAAAAAAAAAAAAAGGTCTGATGTAATTTCCTTCAATATGTTCTTCATTCTCCACTAGTCTATGCAGGAGAGCAGACAGCTGCAGAACTACAGGAGAGGCAGGGGGAGCAGAACAGTAAGGCTCAGCATCCTCCATCTAGGACTGTATGCAGGATTTTTCTTTGTCGCTCCTAATTGGGAGACCCAGACAATTAGGTGTATAGCTACTGCCTCCGGAGGCCACACAAAGCACTACACTTAAAAGTGTAAGGCCCCTCCCCTTCTGCCTATACACCCCCCGTGGGATCACGGGCTCCTCAGTTTTCATGCTTTGTGCGAAGGAGGTCAGACATCCACGCATAGCTCCACTGTTTAGTCAGCAGCAGCTGCTGACTATGTCGGATGGAAGAAAAGAGGGCCCATACTAGGGCCCCCAGCATGCTCCCTTCTCACCCCACTTTTGTCGGCGGTGTTTGTTAAGGTTGAGGTACCCATTGCGGGTACGGAGGCTGGAGCCCACATGCTGCTTCCTTCCCCATCCCCCTTAGGGCTCTGGGTGAAGTGGGATTTTACCGGTCTCCAGGCACTGGGACCGTGCTCCATCCACAGCCGCTGGGGAATCTGCTGGATATGGAGCTGAGTATCGTCAGGGACATGGCCCTGCTACGTCAAGGTACTCTGTGTCCCCGTACAGACCGCGCGCAGACACACTGCAGCATTGCTGGGTTTGTTAGTGCGCCGGGGACCGCAGCGCTGCGCGCTTGTGCCACTACTCACTACAGCTCTGCTGAGTGAGTTAATGTATTGGGAACTGCCGCGCCGGCCGCTGCTGTCAGTTTACGCTGCGGCTGGGACTTGTGGTGCGCCGGGGACTTCCGCGCTGGCCGTGCATATATGACGGCCGCGCTTATTACTCGAGTCCCCGGCTTTTGCGGCCTAGTTTCGCTTCGTTCCCGCCCCAGGCCTGCCAGTCAGGGGAAGGGCGGGACGCTGTACAGAACATCAGCGCAGAGGGCTGGAGTCTACTTTACATACTCCAGCCCTCACACTGGACACAGTGGGACGCCAGTTTCCCGCACTTTGTCTGAGGCACGCCCACGGTCCGCCCCTCTTCACAGAACGCCGGCAGCCATTCCTGTGTGCAGTCTGAGCTGGAGAGGGGAGACAAGTTCTGGGAGACCCAGACACGGGATTCTGGCGACCACACACCCGCGTTTGAGCGGGCGGTAAGCGGCACCTCTGGTGCTGACCCCACTAGTGCCGAAGTGTACATTTGTATTTTTATGCTTGCATGCTATACATTGCACTGTACGGTCGCTGGTGATTCTTGGCTATATACCCTCCTAGATTGCTCAGAGGAGACAACAGCATGTCATCCGCAAAAAGCAAGGGTGCCAAGGCACAGGCTTTCTATGCTGCTTGTACCGCATTTGAGGCTACTCTACCGGCAGGTTCCACTGACCCCCATTGTGTGCAGTGCTCGGCCCCTGTGGCACTTGCTCGGCCGGGGCCTCTGCTAGAGGTGACCCAGGGAGAACCACCTGTGAATACTGTCCAGGTGACGGGGACGGAGTTTGCAGTTTTTGCGGATAGATTGTCTGTGACTATGACTAAAATTCTAGAAACTTTGCAGTCTAGACCAGTAACTCAGACCATGGGCACTGTTGAATCATTGCTCCCTGGTCCCCCTCTGTTGGAACAGCTCCGGGCTCCGGGGGTGTCCCATGCATCCCAGGGTGAAGGCTCTGACACGGACGACAGTCCCAGACAGCCTAAGCGAGCTCGCTATGAGCGGCCCTCGACTTCATCACACTGGTCAGGGTCCCAGCAGGAGGACTCTCTGTATGATGAGGCAGAGGTAGCTGATCAGGATTTTGATCCTGAGACCGCTCTCAATCTGGATACTCCTGATGGTGACGCCATAGTGAATGATCTTATAGCGTCCATCAATAGAATGTTGGATATTTCTCCCCCAGCTCCTCCAGTGGAGGAGTCAGCTTCACAGCAGGAGAAATTCCATTTCAGGTATCCCAAGCGTAAATTAAGTACTTTTCTGGACCACTCTGACTTTAGAGAGTCAGTCCAGAAACACCACGCTTATCCAGATAAGCGTTTCTCCAAACGGCTTAAGGATACACGTTATCCCTTTCCCCCTGACGTGGTCAAGGGCTGGACCCAGTGTCCCAAGGTGGATCCTCCAATCTCCAGGCTTGCGGCTAGATCCATAGTTGCAGTGGAAGATGGGGCTGCACTTAAAGATGCCACTGACAGACAGATGGAGCTCTGGTTGAAATCCATCTATGAAGCTATCGGCGCGTCGTTTGCTCCAGCATTCGCAGCCGTATGGGCACTCCAAGCTATTTCAGCTGGTCTTACACAGATTGACACGGTCACACGTACATCTGTTCCGCAGGTGGCATCCTTATCCTCTCAAATGTCTGCATTTGCGTCTTACGCGATTAATGCTGTCCTGGACTCTACGAGCCGTACGGCAGTGGCGTCCGCCAACTCCGTGGTTTTACGCAGAGCCTTGTGGTTAAGGGAATGGAAGGCAGATTCTGCTTCCAAAAAGTGCTTAACCAGTTTGCCATTTTCTGGTGACCGACTGTTTGGTGAGCGTTTGGATGAAATCATTAAACAGTCCAAGGGTAAGGATTCATCCTTACCTCAGCCCAGACAAAACAAACCCCAACAGAGGAGGGGACGGTCGGGGTTTCGGTCCTTTCGAGGCTCGGGCAGGTCCCGATTCTCCTCGTCCAAAAGGACTCAAAAGGATCAGAGGAGCTCAGATTCTTGGCGGGCTCAGTCACGCCCAAAAAAGACAGCCGGAAGACCCGCTACCAAGGCGGCTTCCTCATGACTTTCGGCCTCCTCTCTCCGCATCCTCGGTCGGTGGCAGGCTCTCCCGCTTTGGCGACATTTGGCTGCCACAGGTCAAAGACCGTTGGGTGAGAGACATTCTGTCTCACGGGTACAGGATAGAGTTCAGTTCTCGTCCTCCAACTCGATTCTTCAGAACTTCTCCACCTCCCGACCGAGCCGATGCTCTTCTGCAAGCGGTGTGCACGCTAAAGGCAGAAGGAGTGGTGACCCCTGTTCCTCTTCAGGAGCAAGGTCACGGTTTTTACTCCAATTTGTTTGTGGTGCCAAAAAAGGACGGGTCTTTCCGTCCCGTTCTGGATTTAAAACTGCTCAACAAGCACGTGAAAACCAGGCGGTTCCGGATGGAATCCCTCCGCTCCGTCATCGCCTCAATGTCTCAAGGAGATTTCCTAGCATCAATAGACATCAAGGATGCTTATCTCCACGTGCCGATTGCTCCAGAGCATCAGCGTTTTCTACGCTTCGTTATAGGAGACGAACACCTTCAGTTCGTAGCTCTGCCTTTCGGGCTGGCGACAGCCCCACGGGTCTTCACCAAGGTCATGGCAGCAGTAGTAGCAGTCCTGCACTCTCAAGGTCACTCTGTGATCCCGTATTTGGACGATCTACTGGTCAAGGCACCCTCTCAAGAGGCATGCCAACACAGCCTGAACGTTGCGCTGGAGACTCTCCAGAGTTTCGGGTGGATCATCAACTTTTCAAAGTCAAATCTGACTCCGACCCAATCGCTAACATATCTTGGCATGGAGTTTCATACTCTCCCAGCGATAGTGAAGCTTCCGCTGGACAAACAGCGTTCACTACAGACAGGGGTGCAATCTCTCCTTCAAGGCCAGTCACACCCCTTGAGACACCTCATGCACTTCCTAGGGAAGATGGTAGCAACAATGGAGGCAGTCCCTTTCGCGCAGTTTCATCTGCGTCCACTACAATGGGACATTCTCCGCCAATGGGACGGGAAGTCGACATCCCTCGACAGGAACGTCTCCCTTTCTCAGGCGGCCAAGGAATCTCTTCGGTGGTGGCTTCTTCCCACTTCATTGTCAAAAGGAAAGTCCTTTCTACCCCCATCCTGGGCGGTGGTTACGACAGACGCGAGTCTTTCAGGGTGGGGAGCAATTTTTCTCCACCACAGGGCTCAAGGTACGTGGACTCAGCAAGAGTCCACCCTTCAGATCAATGTTCTGGAAATCAGAGCAGTGTATCTTGCCCTACAAGCCTTCCAGCAGTGGCTGGAAGGCAAGCAGATCCGAATTCAGTCAGACAACTCCACAACGGTGGCATACATCAACCACCAAGGAGGAACACGCAGTCGGCAAGCCTTCCAGGAAGTCCGGCGGATTCTGACGTGGGTGGAAGACATGGCATCCACCATATCCGCAGTTCACATCCCAGGCGTGGAAAACTGGGAAGCAGACTTCCTCAGTCGCCAGGGTATGGACGCAGGGGAATGGTCTTTTCACCCGGACATGTTTCAGGAGATCTGTCGCTGCTGGGGGATGCCGGACGTCGACCTAATGGCGTCCCGGCACAACAACAAGGTCCCGGCTTTCATGGCACGGTCTCACGATCACCGAGCTCTGGCGGCGGACGCCTTAGTTCAAGATTGGTCGCTGTTCCGGCTACCTTATGTGTTTCCACCTCTGGCACTGTTGCCCAGAGTGCTGCGCAAGATCAGGTCCGACTGCCGCCGCGCCATCCTCGTCGCTCCAGACTGGCCGAGGAGGTCGTGGTACCCGGATCTGTGGCACCTCACGGTAGGCCAACCGTGGGCACTACCAGACCGACCAGACTTGTTGTCCCAAGGGCCGTTTTTCCATCAGAATTCTGCGGCCCTGAACCTGACTGTGTGGCCATTGAGTCCTGGATCCTAGCGTCTTCAGGATTATCTCAAGAGGTCATTGCCACCATGAGACAGGCTAGAAAACCATCCTCCGCCAAGATCTACCACAGGACGTGGAAGATATTCTTATCTTGGTGCTCTGCTCAGGGAGTTTCTCCCTGGCCATTTGCATTGCCTACTCTTCTTTCTTTCCTACAATCCGGTTTGGATAAAGGTTTGTCGCTCGGCTCCCTTAAAGGACAAGTCTCAGCGCTATCTGTATTTTTTCAGAAACGCCTAGCACGACTTCCTCAGGTACGCACGTTCCTGCAAGGGGTTTGTCATATCGTCCCCCCTTACAAGCGGCCGTTAGAGCCCTGGGATCTGAACAGGGTTCTAATTGCTCTCCAGAAGCCGCCTTTCGAGCCTATGAGGGATGTTTCCCTTTCTCGCCTTTCACAGAAGGTGACCTTTCTAGTAGCGGTCACGTCTCTTCGGAGAGTGTCCGAGCTAGCAGCGCTGTCATGCAAATCTCCCTTTCTGGTGTTTCACCAGGACAAGGTGGTTCTGCGCCCGATTCCGGAGTTTCTCCCTAAGGTGGTATCCTCCTTTCATCTCAATCAGGATATCGTCTTACCTTCTTTGTGTCCTCATCCAGTTCATCAATGTGAAAAGGATTTGCATTTGTTGGATCTGGTGAGAGCACTCAGAATCTACATTTCCCGCACGGCGCCTCTGCGCCGCTCGGATGCACTCTTTATCCTTGTCGCTGGTCAGCGTAAAGGGTCGCAAGCTTCCAAATCCACCCTGGCTCGGTGGATCAAGGAACCAATTCTTGAAGCCTACCGTTCTGCTGGGATTCCGGTTCGCTCAGGGCTGAAGGCCCATTCTACCAGAGCCGTGGGTGCGTCCTGGGCATTACGGCACCAGGCTACGGCTCAGCAGGTGTGCCAGGCGGCTACCTGGTCGAGTCTGCACACTTTTACCAAGCATTATCAGGTGCATACCTACGCTTCACCGGACGCCAGCCTAGGTAGACAAGTCCTTCAGGCGGCGGTTGCCCACCTGTAGGAAAGGGCTGTTTTTTCGGCCCTATCACGAGGTGTTATTTTACCCACCCAGGGACTGCTTTTGGACGTCCCAATTGTCTGGGTCTCCCAATTAGGAGCGACAAAGAAGAAGGGAATTTTGTTTACTTACCGTAAATTCCTTTTCTTCTAGCTCCAATTGGGAGACCCAGCACCCGCCCTGTTTTCTTAGGGATTTTTGTTTTTTCGGGTACACATGTTGTTCATGTTGAATGGTTTCAGTTCTCCGATGTTTCTTCGGATCGAATTTGTTTTTAAACCAGTTATTGGCTTTCCTCCTTCTTGCTTTTGCACTAAAACTGAGGAGCCCGTGATCCCACGGGGGGTGTATAGGCAGAAGGGGAGGGGCCTTACACTTTTAAGTGTAGTGCTTTGTGTGGCCTCCGGAGGCAGTAGCTATACACCCAATTGTCTGGGTCTCCCAATTGGAGCTAGAAGAAAAGGAATTTACGGTAAGTAAACAAAATTCCCTTCTTTCCCCCCCCCCCCCAAAAAAATGACGTGGGCTTCACCATATTTTTGTATGCTAGCCAGGTACAGCAGGCAGCTACGGGCTGCCCCAAACCCCCAGCTGCCTATTTGTACCCGGCTGGGAACTAAAAAATAGAGAAGCCCTTTTTTTTTTTTTTTTTCATGAAATAAATAAAAAAAAATGACATGGGCTTCGCCCAATTTTTGAGTCCAGCCAGGTACAACTAGGCAGCTGGGGATTGGAATCTGCAGTGCAAAGTGCCCAAGCTTTCTGGGAACCCCCGCTGCAAATTCCAGTCCGCAGCCACCCCAGAAAATGGCGCTTTCATAGAAGCGCCATCTTCTGGCGCTGTATCCAACTCTTCCAGCTGCCCTGATGCCAGGTGGCTCACTGGGTAATAATGGGGTTAGGGCTAGGTGTGTATTATCAGCTAGCCCTAAGCCCGAAATTCATGGTGTCACGCCAATATTAGACATGGCCACCATGAATTTCTAGTAAAGATAAAAAAAAACAACACAGAAAAATATTTTTATTAGAAATAAAACACAACACAATTAGTGACTCCATCTTTATTGAAATAAAGAACCCCCTCCGCAGTAATCCTGGGTCAAGGGTCCCACGCCGCCCAATCCGGATCCAATATCATCTAGAAGAAAAAAAAACCCAACACACTTCAGTGCAGCGTCGGACTGGCTACCGGAGGAAACTCCAGTAATGCCAGGCCTGGATTCAAGACACACACACCACACACACACACACACACACACACACACACACAGCATGCACACACACACCACACACAGCATGTGCACACACACCACACACAGCGTGCGCACACCACACACAGTGTGCACACACACACACACAGCGTGCGCGCACACACACACACACTGCACAGAATCACACACATAGCACACACACTGCACACACACAGACACTGCACAGAATCACACACATAGCACAGAAACACACACACCCTGCACAGAATCACACACATAGCACAGACACACACACTGCACACACACATAGCACAGACACACAGCTGTGAGTGCTTTCCTGCGGTGAACTGGCATTCAGAAGGTGAGCTCAGGTCAACGCAGGGGCGCACACACAGCATTGTGAACTCACCTGAGCCCCGGTGTCCTAGGCGGCTGCTGTGCTGGTAGCGTAGCAATCGCGTCCTCCTGTCAGCTGATCTCCAGTCCTGTTGTAACCGCGCGCGCTCCCGCGGTCACAACGGGATCTGAAGAAGCGAGGGCGCATGCGCCGCCCTCTCGTGCACCCGGCTGCACGGTACAGCGGGCTTCAGTAACATGGCGCCGAAGATAAGCGCTATGCGCAGGCGCCAACTCCGACGTCATGTCACTGAAGAGGGAAATTTAAATACAGCCAGAGAGAGGGAGGAACAGGCAGCGGGGGGCAGGGAAACACGTGCATATGTCAGGGCCAGGTGGACGGGTAGACCCAGGAGGTGGATCCACTGGGCCGAACTCCTAGATGGTGGTAAGGGGTCCGGTAGCTGGAGCACTATAGGCAGCAGAACAGTCCGTGCACACGAGTATAACGGAGAAGTCCCTGGGACCACGGAGTCACTGATGGTAGTCCGGGTGACGCAGCTCAGGTTCGGAAGCCGAGAAGATGTCAGGCGGGGTCCGGAACCTTTGGAGCGAGATGACGGGTCACCGCAGGGATCCGAGATGGTACGGACTGTCAGGATGGCAGATGTACAGCGTTCGGGGGTTTCGGAATTCGGCAGGACCGGATGGCGAGGCAGGCACGGCTCTACAAGAGAGATAGGTGAGTATATCATAGAGACACCAGGAGACCTGACTCCTAGCTTAAGAAACACGAAGATCAGGCCCCGCCCCCTTGGACATCAAACCCCTTTATACCCTGTACCTGTTTGCATCATTTCCTGTTAATGGACGCTGGCCCTTTAAGAAAGGGTCAATGACCGCGCGCGCGCCCTAATGTGCATGCGCGCGGCCCGAGTGCCAGAAGCCAGAGCAGGAAGCTGCGAGGAGGAAGCAGCAGGGCCGGGCTGGGGCTGAGAAGCCGACGGGCGCCGGGAGCGGGGACCAGGACGCCGGGGACACGCCGGCAATGGATGCTGGAGAGCGGGGAGCGGCGGTGACCGGACCAAGGAACCGGGAAGCGAGGCAGGGGAGCCGGGGAGCGTGACAGGTGAGCCGGGGGGCAGCGCAGGGGACCCGGGGAGCGTGACATTACCCCCCCCACGCCCCCATCCCCGCAACCGGGACAGGAAGGCACGGATCAGCGGAGTACCCACATTCTCCCGGGGCTCCCAGGATCTATCCTCAGGACCATACCCTGCCCAGTCCACCAGGAAGAACTGTCGACCTCGTACGGTCTTCATGGCCACGATATCCCTTACCGCATAGATGTCGTCATCGGCTATAGGAGGAGGAGCCGAACTGGCAGCAGCGGAGAAGGGACCAAGGACAACCGGCTTGAGCAGGGAGACGTGGAAGGAGTTGGGTATCCTCATCGTGGCCGGGAGCTGGAGCTTGTAGGAGACCTCATTGATTTTGCTGAGGACTTTAAACGGCCCGATGTAGCGAGGACCCAGCTTGTAGGATGGTATCTTCAATCGGACGTACTTGGAAGCAAGCCAGACTAGATCACCAGGAGAGAAACACGGAGGGTCCAGACGCCTCTTGTCTGCATGTCTCTTCATCCGCAGGGTAGCACGCCCAAGGGACGCCTTGACAGAGTCCCAAATGGTTGCAAAGTCACGAGCTACAGCATCAGCAGCAGGGACATCCGAAGAAGGAGATACAGGCAATGGAACGGAGGGCTGAAGTCCGTAAACGACATGAAAGGGAGAGCTGGAGGACGACTCACTGATGTGGTGGTTATGGGAGAATTCAGCCCAAGGAAGAAGCGTGGACCAGTTGTCGTGATGGGCGTTGACATAGTGACGTAAGAAGGAGGTCAAGATTTGATTGACCCTCTCCACTTGGCCATTAGACTGAGGATGGTAGGCAGAAGAAAAGTCCAGAGTCACTCCCAGATGTTTGCAGAGCGCCCTCCAGAAGCGGGAGGTGAACTGAGTTCCTCTGTCGGACACAATGTGTGATGGAAAGCCATGCAAGCGGAAGATGTGATGTATATAGGCGTCCGCGAGTTCCTGGGCAGAGGGCAGTCCAGCCATAGGGACGAAATGAGCCATTTTAGAGAACCGATCCACCACGACCCATATGACTGTGTGTCCGGAGGACAATGGCAAGTCCGTAATAAAGTCCATCGCTATGTGTTGCCACGGAACTGAGGGTATCGGCAGAGGCAGAAGACGGCCATATGGCAGGTGTTTGGGCGTCTTGTTCCTGGCACAAGAGGAGCAGGCAGAGACAAAAGCAGCGACGTCCGTGCGAAGGGATGGCCACCAGTAATGGCGTACAATCGCACCCCATGTTCTCTTCTGGCCAGCATGACCGGCTGTTTTCGAGGCATGACCCCAGTGTAACACTTTTTGCCTGTCAGTATCAGAGACATAGGTCTTCCCGGGCGGTATCTGGGCCAGGGTGACCGGAGCCACCGGAATGATTTTGCTAGGACAGATGATGGGTTGGGTAGTCTCCTCCTCCTGCTCCATGGGCATGAAAGACCTGGACAAGGCATCAGCGCGTACGTTCTTGGCCGCGGGTCGGAAATGGAGCTGGAAATCAAACCTGGCAAAGAATAAGGACCACCTGGCTTGCCGTGGGTTCAGTCGCTGAGCAGACCGCAGGTATTCCAGGTTCTTGTGGTCCGTGTAAATAATCACGGGGTACACTGCTCCTTCCAGAAGGTAGCGCCATTCCTCCAGAGCTAGTTTGACTGCCAATAGCTCTCGGTCGCCGATGGTGTAGTTGCGTTCAGGCGCTGTGAAGCTCTTGGAGAAGAATCCGCAAGTTACCATCTTCCCGGAGGAGGACTTCTGCATGAGCACTGCTCCGGCTCCCGAGGAGGAGGCATCCACCTCCAAGGTGAACTGTCGGTTTAACTCCGGACGGTGGAGTACAGGAGAGGAGGCAAACGCCCGCTTCAGAGAGCCAAACGCGGCGTCGGCCGCAGGTGACCAGTCCTTTGGATTAGCCTCCTTCTTGGTCAAAGCGGAGAGAGGAGCAGTCAGAGCAGAGAAGTGAGGGATAAACTGGCGGTAGTAGTTGGCGAATCCCAGGAAACGTTGGATTGCCTTCAGTCCAGAAGGAGGAGGCCAGTTGAGAATGGAGGAGACCTTCTTTGGATCCATCTGCAGTCCGGTATCAGAGATGATGTACCCCAGGAAGGGGAGAGAAGACTGCTCAAAGACACACTTCTCGTACTTGGCGTACAGACGATTCTCTCTCAGTCTTTGTAGAACCAGCTGTACGTTCTCTCTGTGGGTCTGGAGGTCCGGAGAGAAGACAAGGATGTCATCCAGATACACTACCACACAGACGTAGAGAAGGTCCCGGAAAACGTCGTTCACCAGTTCTTGAAAGACGGCTGGGGCGTTACACAGGCTGAAGGGCATCACGCAGTATTCATAGTGCCCATCGCGAGTGTTGAACGCGGTCTTCCATTCGTCCCCAGAGCGGATGCGTACCAGATTGTAAGCACCCCGAAGATCCAGCTTGGTGAACACACGAGCTCCTCTAAGCCGGTCAAACAATTCGGGGATGAGCGGCAGAGGGTACTTGTTTTTTACGGTGATTTGATTCAATCCCCGGTAATCTATGCATGGGCGTAAGTCTCCCTCTTTCTTCTTGACGAAGAAGAAGCCTGCTCCAGCAGGAGAGGAGGATCTCCGAATGAATCCCCTTGCCAGGCTCTCTGTGATGTAAGTAGACATGGCCCTTGTTTCGGCTGGAGACAATGGATATATCCGTCCTCGAGGTGGTGTAGTTCCTGGGAGCAGGTCGATGGCACAATCGTAAGGACGATGTGGCGGAAGTACCTCAGATTCCTTTTTATCAAAGACGTCTGCGAAGGACCAATAGGCCGAGGGCAGTCCCGGTAGGTTCTCTGGAACCGGAGGTCGTCGGATAGGTTGTATGGTCTTCAGACACTTCTCATGGCACGAAGAGCCCCATCGGGTGATTTCGCCAGTACCCCAGCTGACTGATGGTTCGTGTGTCCGCAACCAGGGAAGTCCCAGCAGGATTTGATGGGACATGTGTGGAAGGACGTAGAGAGCGATGTTCTCGGTGTGCAGGGCACCGATACGCAGTTCGACCGGCCTGGTGATCCAGGAGATGGTGTCAGAGAGGGGTCTCCCATCCACAGAGGCAATCACTAGGGGCTTGTCGAGTGGAGTAACAGGCACCTGGTACTTGTCTACCGTGGCCTGCTGGATGAAATTGCCTGCTGCCCCGGAATCGAGGTATGCCTCAGCCGTGAACCGCGTCTCTCCCGTTGTCACTTGCACAGTCCACGTAACCGGGTCTGAGAGAGTCCCAGCACCTAGGGTGGCCTCTCCTACCAACCCTAGGCTTTGGAGTTTCCCGGCCTCTCTGGACAGGAGCGTAGCAGGTGTGTGCCCTCTCCGCAGTAAAAGCAGAGACCCTTGGCGAGCCGCTCTGCTCGACGTTGTTCAGACTGCCGCACTCGGTCGATCTGCATGGGCTCGTGGACGGGGGCCCCAGCTGTTGATGACTGAAGTACGGAGGGCTTCTGCGGAGGAGAGGAATGCCGTACCGGACGTCTCTCACGGGACACTTCCTTGGATCGCTCCTGAAAGCGAATGTCTACTCGAGTCGCTAGGGCAATCAGGGCATCCAGGGTGGTCGGTACGTCACGACCCGCCAGCTCATCTTTAATTCGCCCCGAGAGTCCTTCCCAGAAGGCGGCGGTTAGGGCCTCGTTGTTCCAGCCGAGTTCCGCAGCCAGGGTGCGAAACCGGATTGCGTATTGACCCACCGTCAGAGTCCCCTGACGTAACCGGAGAAGATACGAAGCAGACGCGGAGGCGCGTCCGGGCTCATCAAAGGTGCCACGGAATTCCTGCAGGAACTCTTGGATGTTCGTGGTCACAGGATCCCCCTTATCCCACAAGGGGTTCATCCACGCCAGTGCCTCACCCTCTAGATGGGACATGATGAAGGCGACCTTGGCTTGGTCGGAGGCAAACAAATGCGGCAGCTGCGTGAAATGGAGGGAGCATTGGTTTAAGAATCCCCTGCAGGTCTTGGGGTCTCCGGCGTACCGGGGTGGTGAGGCCAAACGAAGTCTGGAAGCTTCTGAAGAAGTCGCCACGGGAGCTGGAGCCGTGGCTTGACTAGTGGAAGCCCGGGATGTTGAAGACGTAACTGCTGCTTGTAGCGTGTTCAGGCGGGCGTCCACAGAAGACATGAATTGCAGCATGCGGGTCTGAGTCTCACGCTGGCGTTGGAGTTCCTCCTGTATGGCTGCTAGTGCTGCAGCGGGATCCATGGCCTGATCTTACTGTCAGGGCCAGGTGGACGGGTAGACCCAGGAGGTGGATCCACTGGGCCGAACTCCTAGATGGTGGTAAGGGGTCCGGTAGCTGGAGCACTATAGGCAGCAGAACAGTCCGTGCATACGAGTATAACGGAGAAGTCCCTGGGACCACGGAGTCACTGATGGTAGTCCGGGTGACGCAGCTCAGGTTCGGAAGCCGAGAAGATGTCAGGCGGGGTCCAGAACCTTTGGAGCGAGATGACGGGTCACCGCAGGGATCCGAGATGGTACGGACTGTCAGGATGGCAGATGGACAGCGTTCGGGGGTTTCGGAATTCGGCAGGACCGGATGGCGAGGCAGGCACGGCTCTACAAGAGAGATAGGTGAGTATATCATAGAGACACCAGGAGACCTGACTCCTAGCTTAAGAAACACGAAGATCAGGCCCCGCCCCCTTGGACATCAAACCCCTTTATACCCTGTACCTGTTTGCATCATTTCCTGTTAATGGACGCTGGCCCTTTAAGAAAGGGTCAATGACCGCGTGCGCGCCCTAATGCGCATGCGCGCGGCCCGACTGCCAGAAGCCGGAGCAGGAAGCTGCGAGGAGGAAGCAGCAGGGCCGGGCTGGGGCTGAGAAGCCGACGGGCACCGGGAGCGGGGACCAGGACGCCGGGGACGCGCCGGCAATGGATGCTGGAGAGCGGGGAGCGGCGGTGACCGGACCAAGGAACCGGGAAGCGAGGCAGGGGAGCCGGGGAGCGTGACAGGTGAGCCGGGGAGCAGCGCAGGGGACCCGGGGAGCATGACAGCATAACACGCCCGGACATCAGGAGAGAGGGAGGAACAGGCTGGTGGGGGGGCGGGGAACACGTGCATAACATGCCTGGACATTAGCAGCAGAGGTGCACACATCAATCAAAAAGTGCACGAATTTTCAAACTTTATAAAGTTGGATTTCGCTGCCTAAACACCCGAGCTGCACCCTGATGGTATGTACACACTGTGCATGATAGTGCCAGTACTGCACTGGCTGCACCTTCTACACAAAAATCCTGATGTTTGGTTCCCTTTAAGGCTGCAATTCACATGCTTAATGTTGCATGTTTACTGAACATTTTTTCAGCTCAGGTTTTTGGTGTGTTTTTAGCACTATATAGGTGCATCTCGCACGGATAACGAGACGCACAGTGTCTGAATAATGGCCTATAAATTACGCACAACACCAGGTCAGGCAGGTCAGTTAGCACTATGAGTACATAACACATGACAGGCTCACCATTTAACCACCTGAATTCAAAAGGTCCACACACATCCTGCAAAAATGGATAAAATGTGCCATACCTCAAATAGTGAGATATTAGTTTATATTTTGGGCCAAAATATGTAAGCTCGCAATCCATTCGTCAAGGATTCTCACACTTGCGAGTCCCTACACTAAATTAGTTAGAAAAACCACATAGAACTATATAAAAAAAAACTCACCAAAAGGAGCCAAGACAAATGATATGTGCACACACAGAATGTGGTGAGCCTTCCTCATAAAGATGGCTGCAGCCAAGGTGCAAGATGCTGATGTCACAGCCACTCAACCTCCACACTAGGGGGGAGGGGCGGCTGCTTAGCATAAGACATGCACACTAATAAGGCTTGCACTGGGAGCCCATCATATAATGAGTGAAATGCACAGTGTGCATGTCTTATGCTAAGCAGCCGCCCCTCCCCTTTAGTGTGGAGGTTGAGTGGCTGTGACATCAGCATCTTGCACCTTGGCTGCAGCCATCTTTATGAGGAAGGCTCACCACATTCTGTGTGTGCACATATCATTTGTCTTGGCTCCTTTCACTAAGTAATTCGCCAACTCGTAATGCGGCAAAAAACATTAGCGTAAATGCAGTCCGAAACAAACAGGTTTCAAACTCATTTATACATACTAAACTTAAAACCTCCCATAGCTCATATAATAATTCAATGGACACAGGTCTCCTGGTGTCAGGCTGAAAACTCGCTCTTTTAAGCCCTTTTAGAACTTGTGTAATTGGAAACAAACTGCTCAAAGGCTCACTGCCACTAAGCTTCAAAAAGAAAGAAATGCCCGAAATCAATTTGGCTAATGAAGCATAAGTGACACCAACCTCGAGCAGTTCATTAACAAATTGTAATGCAGAAACAGAATTCATTGAATAAGGATTAAAATTGTTGAAATAACAAAATTTGAACCATTTGTCCCATGCAACTGAATACCCAGTCCATGTACTATTTGCAAGCGATCCTTTAATAAAAACCGGAATCAGTCCCATAAAACGTCCCACAGATGCGCTGGGCAAGGTGTGCTCTCTTGCTCTGCCTCTGGGCATAACTGATGAAACTTCTCCCACTGCTGACGAGAAAGAGAGTCAGCCATGACATTAGACTTACCAGTAATATACGTAACTTTCATCCAAATATTGAATTTGAGGCAACATAGCACTATCTGCCTCAAAATCTTGACTGTCCACCGACATTTTGACCCCAGTGTATTGATGCCAAATACCACCCCTTGGTTATCCGAAAACAACACTATCCTCTTATTCACCAACAAACTGCCCCAAAGCACCAACGCAACCAACATAGGAAATAACTCTAAAGCCTGCTTTACACGTTGCAATTTCGCATACGATTTCGTATGCAATTTGCAACGCCCCCATCGTATGTGAGGCACGTTCAATTTGTTGAACGTGTCGCACAAACGATTAACACCTGTTAAACGTACTTACCTTCCATACGACCTCGATGTGGGCGGCGAACGTCCACTTCCTGGAGTGGGAGGGACGTTCGGCGTCACATCGACGTCACGCGGCAGCCAGCCAATAGAAGCGGAGGGGCGGAGCTGAGCGGGACGTAAACATCCCGCCCACCTCCTTCCTTCCGCATTGTGGGCCGGGAGCCGCAGGAGGCAGGTGAGATCTGTTCATCGTTCCCGGGGTGTCACACTGCGATGTGTGCTACCCCGGGTACGATGAACAACCTGACATGCAATTCTAGAGAAAGGTACGATGTGTATGCGATGAACGTTTTACCGTTCAATTGCACGTACCTGTCACACACTGCAATGTACCTTACAATGCCGGATGTGCGTCACTTACGACGTGACCCCGCCGACACATTGTAAGATATATTGCAGCGTGTAAAGCGGGCTTAAGACTACAATATTCTTAGTTACACCATGTTTAACCCAAGAATCATGCCAACACTCTGCTGACCAATACTTGCCAAACATCACTCCATACCCAACACTGCCGGCTGCGTCAGAAAATAGAGATAAAGAGTCCGAAAATCGAAATTCATCTTGCCAACAACTGATCCCATTGAAACTATCCAAGAATTCCAACCAAACAATCAGATTTAATGTCTGATTTCGCAAGCAAAGCATCTTACCATACCGCCTCAATAAATCTACCGCCATATCAAACAACGCATATTTTACTGAGGCCCTGGATGAATATACCTCATCATTCAAAGAAAAACCATGCGGATAAGATAGATGATGGATGAGCCTAAACGTACCCACTTCTTTCTTCGGAACTAAACCTAATGGTGACACTCTAAAATTAACAAACGGCGCCACATCAAATGGCCCTGCTACCCTACCCGCTTCCACTTCCTTTGCAATTTTACTTCTCACTATCTCAATATTCTCCTTAACCTAACGTAAATTCTCAAACATTAAACAACCCACACCATTAAATTTTGGAACCGGAAACCCAGACCTAAATCCATTCAACACCACCCTACGCTTCTCCTTGTCTGGAAATATTTCTAACCAGGGCTGCATTTTTCCCACATCACTGGCGTCGGTGCTTTTAGAAATCTGTTCCTTTGTCTTGTGCAACTGCTGGTTGGATTGATTGTGTTTCTTAAAACATTTTGACATAGAGTGTGCTCCACCACAAAACGAGCACTCGTGCCGATAACGACAGTTATTCAACCAGCGACACGCAGATTCGTTGAAGGCAAAGCACACTCCTTTCTTAATTGTCTGATTTGGTGTTTGTCTCAATCCAGCATTCCTCTGTGGAAGCATTAAATTGAGCCAAAGACCAACATCTTTAACACCCCACACAACATTATGATGAATAGCCATCTTTTGCCAAAACGATTCATCATAATTTAACCACGCCATACCGCCAAAATTGCGGTATGTCTCCAATATGATATCCAAATGTTGGAAAAGCTCACTACATTGCTCAGGACGCTTTTCACCAAGAACAGCAGCATAAATGGAAAACGCTTGAACCTAATTATTAAAAGATTTATACACTTTCTTAATTTCAAAATCCTGTCTCTCTTCTCTTTTTTCCGATTTATGCTGCTGTTCCTTATTATAAGGCAACAGGGAGAACAGATCAATGAACTCCCTGTTCCAAATTTTCTCTTTTAAGGAGGCACTCAAATTAAAACCTAAAGGAGATATTTCACAAGTAAGTGCCTCCTTAAAACATATATCAGCCACACTTGAAGGTCTGTCCTTACGCAAGCCAGACCCCTCAGGTGCCTTACTAACAGCTCCACTAGCCCTATTCTGCAGTAAATCGAGTAGAGCACTACTCACTAAATCCCTAAACTCACTATTATCACAACACATATTAAATGAATTAGTCATTAGGTTTTTCTTCTCACCCTTGCTGCTTGGATGTCGGCCCAGGACCTCCTCGCTCCGATCTGCGCTGGGGGCAGCTTCCAGGATCGCAGGGCCTTCCTCGTCGTTGCTCAGATTATGCCCCGTCTCTGACCGGCTGTCACTCACCGCTGAGGCAGGCGCATCGCCTGCCCAGACCCTGAGTGCCGCCGCTGCCCCAGTAACGCTCTTTTGCATGGGCAGCGGCGGGACACTCCGGTCTCTACTGCGGCCGCACTCACCAGCTGCCGCCACTTCTTCTGGTCAGCGCGGACTGATGACGCGTTACTTCCTCCTGTTGACGCCATGTCCGTCGCCTTTTGTCGACGACACCGATCTCGCAATGACTTCTCCTGTTCATTCAACACCGCCGACGTCTTCCCGCTTGTCCCCTTCCGTGACGACAGCAGCGGAGGTGAGTAAACATCACACTGACTTCTCTTCCTCCGCAGGTTCTTGATAGAAGCGACCTCTCCGCCCGGCTCGACATCCTCTTCTCTGCTCACTTCTTCTCTTGCTGCCGTTTCATTCCTTTCTGGCTCGGGTACTGGCGCCGCAGTAGAGAGGCAAGCCTGCAGCTAATCTTCGCCACCTTCTTCTCCCGCTCTTCTCACAAGCTCCTGCAGCAACTCTTCCATGCTTCTTTTCTTCACACTGCACAGCTGACCCACGGACACCACTTTAAATACAATTCATATTCCCGCACTTTTTAACATCAACCAATCACCACTCAGGAAAAATGGGAGCGCAACAGCTGGAAAAAAACAGATAATTCCACTGTCCGCGTTACCAGCTGTTCAGCTCAGAAATTCAAAACATTAACCCTTACTGTACTGATGTTACTCAAAATTAACTATCTGATGCCTGTGCGACCATGGAAACCCACCGCTATTTGCTATGTGTGTTTTTTCAGAAGATAAGTGATAACTTCCAAATGTGGAATAACCAATTTTAAACAGGTTTTTCAAGATTTATTTTTATTAGCCCATAGGAATGTTGAAAATAATAAACCAATAATGACACCCCTTCCACCCCCAAAGTCCACTGCAGACTATCCAATAACAGAACAAGAGAAGTGGTACTACACACACACAGTGTATATACAGAATAATAGAGATCCTGAGTATTACACCGAGTTTACAGGACAGGAGTAGTGGCACTGTGCAGTGTATATACAAAATAATACAGATCCTGAGTATTACACCCAGTATACAGGACATGAGAAGTGGCACTGTGCAGTGTACATAAACAAAATAATGCAGACACTGAGAATTACACCCAGTATACAGGATGGAAGAAGTGGTACTGTGCAGTGTATAAACAGAATAATACAGATACTGAGAATTACACCCAGTATACAAGACTAGCAAAGTGGTGCTGTGCAGTGTGTATATATACAGAATAAGGGAAGAGTCACACTGGCGTATGACTCACACGAGTGCAATGGGAGAAAATCTTGCATTGCACTCGGCCCCATGTTAGGCCTGTGCCACACTCATGTGCCTCCGGTACGTGTTTGGCAGGTTTTTTTTTTCCAATTTAAGATTTTATTAATTTTCCAGGAAATACAATGTTCAAACATACATCCATACTATTACAAATGAAAGAGATCAGAAGTCAATGCGAGACCAGGCCTTCGCAGGCTTCACAAAATTCTATGGATGGTAGAAATGGATAATCACTTAAAACCTTAAGAAACGATAAAACGATAAATCAAGGAGAAGATATTAAAACAAGAGAAAGTCACAGAATCTAGAGAAAGAGGGGTAATGTAGAGAAAAGAGAGGATAGAAAGCAGAGTGGGGCGACCGGGACTGATACATTGTCTGTTGAGCTAAAAATTTGTCGAGAATGTGGTTTGAACTGTCTAAAAGAGTAAAGGCCAGAGTGCCCCCCCTCCGGAGGTTAAATTAGTTCAAGAAATTTTTAACTAGACAAGAAAGATTCCCATTGGAACCACTTGGAGGCCGTTTCCACCATCTGCCCTCGTGATTGGGCCATCACCATTTCCATGCGGTGAATCACATTTACCTCTGTTATCCACTCATCTACCGTTGGAGGGTTGGAATCTTTCCAGCGCCGAGGGATCACAGTCTTGGCGGCCTGAAGAAGGTGGCCTAGAATCGATTTCTTAAGAACCCTTTCCAATACGTTAAAGATATACAGTAAAACTGCCTCCGGGCGACTGGGGACTGCGATCCCTGTGGCCCCCTGTATGGCTGCCAGTACTTTGCTCCAAAAGACTGACAGGTTTGGGCAGTGCCACCAGATGTGGGACATGGTGCCTCCCGAGGCTTTACATCGCCAGCAAGAGTCAGGTATTTCGGGGCACCACGCATGTAGAGACGCCGGTACCCTGTACCACCTGGAAAGTATTTTATAGCTAGTTTCTTGCATCTTAGTGGCAATCACGGACCTGTGGGTCAGGCGGTAACAACGTTCCCATTGGCTCCCGGTAATCGTTTGGTTGAGCTCTAACTCCCAAGCTTTACAGAAGCGAGGAGGCAACGCCTCTACTGTACTCGTCATAAGCTTGTACACCCTTGATATAGCATGGCGCGTATCAGAGGAACCAGTGCATAGGTTTTCAAAAGGGGTTTGGGGTAAGGGATGAGTCATGACAGTGTCTTGGGAAGCCAAGAAGTGCTTGAGTTGGGCGTATTCAAAATGGAAACGTAGTTTAAAATTACAACTCTCTACTATCTCCTGAAGTGGGATAATAGACCCCCCCGGGGCCACCCGATTTAGCCTCAAGGGGTTCAATTTCGTGCTTCCTAGAAAATTGTTGGATGATGCACCCGGCAGAAACTCCGGATTGTCCGTCAGTGGCATAAGGGGCCCTCTAGGTTGGATCATGAGATTTTGTGATGACCCTGAGTGCCCCATTTTCAGAGTTTGGCTGGTGCTATAAGACATCTCAATCTTGTGTTTGGTGAGGAGCGGCCAGGTCCACGGCAGGGTCGGTATTGATAAGGGGCACATATCTTGTGCCAAGCTAACCCACAGTTTAGAACTAGAATTATGTAGAAGGTCCAAGACCCTGGCATGAGCGGCCGCCAAGTAGTACCGCCTACAATCGGGCAGCCCCGTTCCTCTTGCACCCTTGGTCCTAGTCAAGACGCCACTTCCTATACGAGGACGTCTTCCAGACCAAACAAATCTACCGAACATGCGCTGCATCTTGGCCCAATAGGTTGGCCCCATAGGTTGAACATAGACTAGGGCCGTCTGTATCAAATATAGCAATCTCGGGAGGGCCGTCATCCTGAGTGCACTGATCCTACCGAACCATGAAAGAGTGCCCCTATGCCACCGAGTCAGATCCCCCTCAAGCCGTGACAGAAAACTCTGGTAGTTTAATTGAAAGAGTCTGGACAGGTCAGATGGGATCTTGATGCCCAAATATCCAATGCTACCATGGGGTGGCCATCTAAAGGGGAAGTTTGGTTTTATAACATTTACAGTTGATTGGGGCAAGGAGATATTTAGGGCCTCTGATTTATCAAAATTAATTTTAAAATTGGACCACTTACTAAACCGGTTTAGTTCCATCATTAAGGATGGGAGGGATGTGGTGGGGTTACCCAAATATACAAGAAGATCGTCGGCAAAGGCAGCGCATTTATGCTCCCGATTGGCGATCCTAATTCCCCGTATGTCTGGGTTAGCCCGGATGGCAGACAGCAAGTGTTCCATGACTAATACATATAGTAACGGTGACAAGGGGCAGCCCTGTCGGGTCCCGTTTCGGATGGAGAAGGGTTTCGACAGAGTGCCATTAATCTTAAGGAGAGCAGTCGGGGAGTGATATAAAGCCATAATTTTAGATGAGAAAACTGGCCCCAGGCCTATATGGTCTAGGGTCTGTGAGAGCGACTGCCAGGAGACTCTGTCGAAAGCCTTCTCAGCATCCAAAGACAGTAACATCAGGGACAGCTTTTTATTGTGTGCGTATTGGATTAAGTCCAGGGTTTTTATGGTATTGTCCCTTGCCTCTCTACCTGGGACAAATCCGACCTGATCAAGGTGGATCAAGTCGGGGAGCAAGGGGCTAAGTCTATTTGCCAAAAGCTTGGCATAAATTTTTAAATCTACGTTAAGGAGTGATATTGGTCTAAAACTGCTACATGTCATGGGATCTTTTCCGGCCTTTTGAATTAGTGAAATATGAGCCGTGGTGGAGTGGGGCGGAAAGGGGACAGAGTCCGAGATTGAATTGAAGGAAAGGAGCATTAGAGGAGCTAATTGTTCCGAAAAGGATTTATAAAATTTGGCGGGGAACCCGTCAGGGCCAGGGCTCTTATTGCCCGGAGTATCACGAATCACTGCCAATAAGTCCTCCAGTAAAAATGGACTTTTCAGGTTATCTATTATAGAACTGTCGGGACACCTAAAAGGTGAGGGCATTGAGAGATTTTCATCACTCGGTCTATGGGGCTCGACAGGTAGATTATATAACTTGGAATAATAGTCATGAAAGGTATTTGAGATGTCTGGGGTGGCGTAAAGTAATTCGTCGCGTGAGTTCTTGATGCAGGGAATGAGGGTGTGAGCTCTGTCCTCCCTCAACGCGTTTGCTAACAGCCTGCCGGGTTTATCCCCAAACTCATAAAACTTCCCTTTTCCTACCTGTATCAAGCGCTGATATGAGGAATCAAGCAGTTTCTTAACCTCGAACCTAGCTTGTAGGAGTGCTTGTAAGTTTGTTGCCGATAAGGCTCGCTTGTGGATGAGCTCCAGCTCAGAAACCCTATGGAGAGCTTTTACTATGTCTTGGGCCTTCTCTTTTTTGATTCGGGACCCGTGCTTGATAAAAATATCACGTAGGACACATTTCAGTGCTTCCCACTTATAAGTGGGGGCTGTGTCATCTACTGAGTGGTCCTCCATGAATCTTGCAATGGAGGTCTGGATATCTGAAACACAAAGCTCATCCAGCAGCAATGACTCATTTAGACGCCACGACCCTCTAGGAGCCGTAAGAGAGGGAATCTCAATCGTGCAATATACCGACGCATGGTCTGACCATAATATGTTATCCATTCTCGTGTGTTGGACCCAAGGGAGCGCGCTATGTTGCACTAGTATGTAATCAAGACGGCTATATGAATCCTGAGTGTGGGATTAGAAACTGTAGTCTCTATCCGATGGGTGTTGTATTCTCCAGGTGTCGAACAGTTGCATGTGTAGTAAAGCTTTTTTAATTCGTTTAATGGTGGTGTATGCAATACTGGATTTCCCTTTGGAGTTGTCTAAAGTAGGGTCCAGAGTGATATTAAGGTCCCCACATAAAATCACCGTACCCTGTATCAGGGGGGTCGCGGTATCGATCAGGCGGGAAATAAAACTGTCCTGTTTTTGATTTGGGTCGTACGCATTAATTATTGTGAAGATGTGGGTTCCCACCCTCAGTGAAAGAATAATATATCTTCCAAGACTATCTGTCGTGCACTTTAGGATTTGATGTGGGAGGGATTTATGGATGGCTATCGCCACACCTTTAGAGCGGGAGTCAGGGTTGTCCGAGGATACACATGTCTGGTAATATTTAGTTTTAAGAATAGGGGCATGCCCTCGTTTGAAGTGTGTCTCCTGTAGACATGCTATTCTCACCTTCTGTTTATGAAGATGATACAATATCTGTGTCCTTTTCTCCGGAACATTGAGGCCCCTGGCATTGAAAGAAGCGATGGTTAAGTCCGCCATCTATAAGAGAATAGGTCATTAGAGATATTTAAGAAAGAGGATTGGACACGATCAGCCCGGCCACCGAAGATCTGGAGAAGGGAAGACTTGAGGAAGGTAAGAAGTAGTGGGAAAAAAAGGGAGAGAGAGAAAAAAACAAGGAGAACAACAGGCAAAAAAGCCTAGCATAGTTAACTAAATCTGAACAAATGTTCCTAGGGAACATATCCGCCTCATCTAGGCAGGACAGAGGATCCCAACCTATTTGGGGAAAAAGGAAGTCAGACATATCTGAGCAGAGCTCTATATATACTAAAAAAGAAAAACATTATGGATAACCATAGACACCGGTAAAGGTAATAAATGCTTATGTAATACGGGCTGTGAATAGACTGGAAGGTAGTATGTGGAAGCCACGTAAGCCTCATTACTGTAAGAGGTATAAGTCATACAGGCGTATTCAGCCTTTGGTTTCCTCAGCATCAGCCAGCGCGGGCGGCCCGCCCTGCGACCCCGTTCTCCACTCGGAGGCAACCCCCTGCTGGACTCAGGAGGTGGAGGTGGTCTGGAGGAGGTAGGTCGTCCCCTGCGCACCCACGGCTGGAGTAGTGTAGTCGGCCAGGATGCAATAGACATTGCAGGCAGATTCAGACTCTCGATGAAAGCCGGGAGGTCCTCTGGGGAACACAGGACCATCCATCGGGAGTCCTTCTGTACCGATAGGGAAAATGGAAATCCCCACCGGAATGGCAGACCTCTCTCTTTTAAGACATCGAGGAGGGGCTTAAGAGTCGCACGTTGGGCCAGGGTGTGCCGTGAGAGATCAGGCATTATGCGAAAGGTAGAGCCATTATATGACAAGTTCTGTTTTCTCCTGGCTGCCTGTAGAATGGCCTCTTTTACAGCGAAAAAGTGCACTCTGCATACGATATCTCTTGGGCGGGAGTCATCTGGATCCGGAGGGCGTAGAGCCCTATGGGCTCTATCAAGTTCAAGGGGAGCTCCAGGTGGTCTCTTTAGCAAATTGTTAAAGATGGAATGGAGAGCAGCAGGGATATCAGGGGCGGCAATAGATTCCGGAAGACCTCTAATCCGCAGATTGTTTCGTCTGTTTCTGTTCTCTAAGTCATCCACATGTTGCTGAAGGGCAAATAGTTGCTTGGATTGGTTTTCTGCAGTTTCTTGGATAGATCGGATAAACACCTGAGAATCAGATTGCTGCTCTGTCAGGGTATCGACCCTGTCAGTAAGTGAAAGATCCTGTCGCAGCTGACTAAATTCTTGTTTACATTCCGCCACCACTTGATTAGCCAGTGCTGCAATGTCATTCTTGGTGGGGATTGCTTGTAACAGAGACCGTAAGTCTGCCAGGGATGCCGGGCGATTGTCGCCCATCGAGGCGGCCGCGTGAAACATATTTGGGTATGCGTAGAAAGAGTCCTGAAGGGCCGGTCCATATGTCAGCGTCTGCGTGTTTTGGGGGTTTTTAATGCCGTCCCATACTTGTGGTACAGATGCGAGACGTATTGGGGGTGACCCCAGTACTCTGGGTCCCTCATTCACGGGGATTAATGGGCCCCCTTCTAAGTCCCTGACTGTGGCTGTCGGACTCTCAACCCAGGAGGACCCAGTGGACCAGGGATCTGGTGAGGGTGCTTCTCTCTGAGGTGTCCCCCAAGGCTCATTGGCAGCCATCCGAGATGTAGGTGGCCCTCCTCCATTGCCTGCTCCCCCTGAGGATCGTGTGGCTCCTGGTGAGTGATTGGGGGTGTTGTTCCCCCCATTAGCATGCATCCCGCTCCCCAAGTCCACCCGTGGGCCCTGTACCTCTGGTTCCTTTAGTTCAGCCGGCTAGCAGGGTTTGCTGCCGTCCCTCCTCACCTCTGATCCCTGTGCTTGCTTGTGAGGATGGGAGCGGTGGTGTCAGAGCTGCAGCTTCTCCATACAGTGCCTGCTTCTTCAGTGCTCGGGCTTGCACTGGTGAGTCATCTCCTGAGCCCGAGCACATGTGCGTCCTGCTCCCGCACACTGCACTTCCAGCTTCACAGTTTTCGGCTGCAGGCAGGTCGCCGGAACTTCTCGGTTGCACCAGGGACACAGCGGAGGGTGAGACAGGTAGGGCCGCAGCCGCGGGAGACCCGTCCTCCAGCCCTGGTCTGCCTGCTGGCGTCCCTGGATCGCGGCCGCC
This sequence comes from Anomaloglossus baeobatrachus, assembly GCF_048569485.1. Lineage (NCBI taxonomy): Eukaryota > Metazoa > Chordata > Amphibia > Anura > Aromobatidae > Anomaloglossus > Anomaloglossus baeobatrachus. The sequence goes on along the minus strand of NC_134353.1, from coordinate 819,955,619 downwards.
ATCTTGGAATGGCGCCACTGGCGGTAACGCCGTCCCAGTTGCGGGGGGTTCGCCAGCTCCTGCCGCCGCTGTTAGTCCCTTGGAGGGTCCTCCTGGACCGTGGAGGGCCTCCGTCTCCTCACCCCTTCTCTGGGTCCCCTAGTTTTCTGCCCTCACTGGCGCCGGGGCAGGGCTCCTTTCAGGTCCTGTAGGCCGCAGCTCTCTCTGTGGTAGCGAGCCGGTCTCAGGCTCCTGGGAGCGTGTAAGATAAGCCCCGATGGTACCCTGGGGTGCAGGAGGCTGCCCTGAGGTGCTGGGCTTACTGGGCTTGTTCTTTTTTACTGCCGATTTGCCCATTGTGGTTTATAAACCGGTTCTATGGGGGATTACTTAGAGGAGCTCCAGCAAGTAGCGTCCTCACTCAGCCATGTCCAGCTCCGCCCCCCGTTTGGCAGTTTTTTCACGTACCAGGGACACGTGCACACGTGGACCTAGGTATTACTAATAGTTAGGACACACGTAAGTATTTAGGAACGGAACGTATGTCCGTTCTGTACTTACGTGTGTCCGTGTGTTCCATACGGCGGCATGTCCGTTTTTCTCCGGCAGCACGGGAGTCACACGGCCCGCACCCGTACCACACGGATGTAGTGTGGATGTGGGCCCACGTGACACGCGCCGGAGAAACACACGTGTCATGTTATAAATAAAAAAACACATACTCACCTCCACGAGCCCTGCAGTCTCTGCCACGGCTGTCACCTGCATCCGTCCCCCAGTGAATTTGAACAACGCTTCTTCTTCACTGGGGGCCGGAAGCAGAATCAGCGGGGCGTGGCCTGTGCCGGACACTGTCATTCAGCACCACAGACAGCTCGGAAGAAGCAATATTATACAGATGCTGAGAATCACATCCAGGATGCTAGTGTGACGCCCTGACGCCGCCAGGTGGTCACACACAAAATAGGCCCCCACATAACACCATGCCTCACAGGGTTACATCAGAGCCAACAAAACCCTAGTCACCCCCCCAGGGTAGGAAAGGCACACCAGTGGGCGGGACCAGGCGGAAGGGAAATGCCCACCTAGGGGTCTAGAGAACCCAGGGCGGGAAAAAGTGCAGTTTCTGTTTGAAGTTCAGTTGAGCTGAGTTGGAGGAGAGAGGAGAAAGTCAAGTTCAAGTGAAGCCAGAGAGGAAAGGCGTCGGGGTTGGAGCCCCGGCATACTGGCTAGGTGGCAGACGGTGGTCCGTGCCTGTCAGGAGACGGGAAGACGGCTGCCGGAGAACCGAGGTGGACCGGGACAGGAGAACCAACCTGGAAACCGTGCACAGAGGGAGTACCTGGACCCTGAAGCAGAGATCAGAACCACCGATTACCAAATCTTCCTATGTTTTTCATTACAGCCAGTAGTTCAATGGTTAGAGCGCTCGACTCAGAAGCATTAGTTCACGAGTTCTAGTCCCGGTAAAAAATGTAATTTATTTTTCATTTTAAATTAGAATTATTTATTTATAATTATAATTTAATTATCCACTGAGGGGAGGAGTCAGACATCAGCTGTGAGCCACACCTCTAAAATCGGAGCAGTTCACGGAATGAGGCTGCATTGCTCTCTCTCTCTGTCTCTCTCAGTCTCTCTCTCTCTCTCTCTCTTTTTCTCTCTTTTTCTCAGTCTCTTTTTCTCTTTTTCCCTCTCTCTCTCCTCTCTCTCTCTCTCTCCTCTTTTTCTTTTCTCTCTCTCTATCATCTCTCTTCTCTCTCTCTTCTCTCCCTCTCTCAGTCTCTCTCAGTCTCTTTCTCTCTCTCTCTCAGTCTCTCTCAGTCTCTCTCTCTCTCGGTCTCTCAGTCTCTCTTTCTCTCTATCTTTGTCTCTCTCAGTCTCAGTCTCTCTTTTTCTCTCTCTCTTTTTCTCAGTCTCTCTTTTTCTCTTTTTCCCTCTCTCTTCACTCTCTCTCCTCTCTCTCTTCTCTCTCTCTGTCTCTCAGTCTCTCTCTCAATCTCTCTGTTTCTCTCTCTCCTCTCTCTCTCCTCTCCTCTCTCTCAGTCTCTCTCTCTGTCTCTCTCTCTGTCTCTCTCTCAGTCTCTCTCTCCTCTCTCTCTTCTCTCTCTCTCTCCTCTCTCTCTCTGTCTCTCTCGGTCTCTCTCTCTCTCAGTCTCTCTCTCTCAGTCTCTCTTTCTCTCTCTTTGTCTCTCTTTTTCTCTCTCTGTTTTTCTCAGTCTCTCTTTTTCTTTTTTTCGGTCTCCTCTCTCTCTCCTCTCTCTCTTCTCTCGCTCTGTCTGTCTCTCTCTCTGTCTCTCTCTGTCTCAGTCTCTCTCTCTCTCTCTTCCTCTCTCTCTCTTTTTCTCAGTCTCTCTTTTTCTCTTTTTCCCTCTCTCTTTTCTCTCTCTCTCTCCTCTCTCTCTTCTGCCTCTCCCTCTCCCTCCCTCTCTCTCTCTTTTCTCTCTCTTTTTTTCTCTCTATTTTTTCTCTCTATTCTCTCTATTTTTTCTCTCTATTCTCTTCTTTTTTTTCTCTCTTCTCTCTCTTTTTTTCTCTCTTCTTTCTCTCTTCTCTCTGACCTGGCGATGATCAGCTGATGTGGTCACCTGACGGAATCAGCTGACACTATAAGTCGAGCGGTGATTCCGGCTTTTTACCGCCCGGCCGGCTAAACTATCAGCTGATGCTGTCGGACAGGAGTCTGCACAGAAGTTTGTAGTTTTTTTTTTTTGCACTGATGCATCATCTGATTGTATAAAAGCCGTTATACAATCAGCTGCTGTGTCATGTGATTCAGGCCCTTGAACCTGACACATCATCTGATCGCTTTGCCTTCCAGCAAACCGATCAGATGATATTGGATCCAGATTGGACAGCACGGGACCCTTGATCCAGGATTACTGTGGAGGGGGGTTCTTTATTTCAATAAAGATGGAGTCACTAATTGTGTTGTGTTCTATTTCTAATAAAAATATTTTTCTGTGTGTTGTGTTTTTTTTTATCTGTACTAGAAATTCATGGTGGCCATGTCTAATATTGGCGTGACACCATGAATTTCGGGCTTAGGGCCAGTTGATAATATACAGCTAGCCCTAACCCCATTATTACCCAGCGAGCCACCCATCACCAGGGCAGCTGGAAGAGTTGGATACAGTGCCAGAAGATGGCGCTTCTATGAAAGCGCCCTTTTCTGGGGCGGCTGCGAACTGCAATTCGCAGCAGGGGTGCCCAGAAAGCTTGGGCACCCTGAGCTGTGGATTCCAATCCCCAGCTGCCTAGTAGTACCTGGCTGGACACAAAAATTGGGCGAAACCCACATCATTTTTTTTTAATTTCATGAAATTTCATCTATTGGGGTTTCATGTTGTACCCATTTTTAATAGGCCTTATGTTTTAAATATATTGATTAAGAGTTATATTTTATAGGGTTTTTTCTTATATCGTCTGTATCCTTGATTACCCTGTTATATTGACTACGGCTTTGGTTTTTCAAATTAGTTTACAACAAGTATTTAGACAATGCATGACTACAAGTACGGCACATACAGCACACGAAATACACAAAGATGGATATTTCTCCATGTTGGGATTTCACATAGGTTCAATAGTCTCGGGTATCTTTTATGCTAGAACACAGATGTCAACCTGGTAAAGCTCTTCACGTAGTAATACATGATTTGAAAGCCATATAAAGCAAATATTAGAAGGGCATGGCTTACATAACAGATCCGTAACTTAAGATCTAATTATACACTTAAGCGGGCTTTACACGCTACGATATCATTAATGAATTATCGTCGGGGTCACGGTGTTTGTGACGCACATTCGGCTTCATTAACGAGATCGCAGTGTGTGACACTTATGAGCGACCTTAAACGATCGCAAAAGCAGTCAAAATCGTTTGCCGCGGAGAGGTCGTCCTGAAACAAAAAATCGTTTTTTGCTTATTAGCGATGTTGTTCCTCGTTCCTGCGGCACCACACATCGCTGTGTGTGACACCGCAGGAGTGACGAACATCTCCTTACCTGCCTCCACCGGCAATGCGGAAGGAAGGAGGTGGGCAGGATGTTACGTCCCACTCATCTCCGCCCCTCTGCTTCTATTGGACACCTGCCGTGTGACGTCGCTGTGACGTTGCACAAACCGCCCCCTTAGAAAGGAGGTGGTTCGCCGGCCAGAGCGACGTCGCAGAGCAGGTATGTGCGTGTGACGCTGCTATAGCAATAATGTTCTCTACGGCAGCGATCACCACATATCGGCCGTACGACGGGGGCGGGTGCTATCGCACTCGACATCGCCAGCAAATGCTAGCGATGTCGCAGCGTATAAAGCCCGCTTTACTCTCTACACTCCTAGCACTCACTTTTCCCATCACAACCATGGGCATCCTTCACAGTCAAAATGCCTATTGATTTCTTTTTTGTAAACTGTTTATTTATTAAACTTTTTTTTCCATACAAACTGTATACTGTATAATCATGGTGCTTTGACAAAGTATCAACATGACATCAGACAGGGATAAGACAGGGCAGGGGGGAGATATGAAGGGGGGATGACAAACATGTGATGTGCTTCAAACATCCGAACAAGGCTCTAAGGCATGATGACTTTTTACTCCGATACTCAGTTATCGTCCGTCTACAAAAAGGTCCCAAGGAGTCCATATACAGAAAAATTTATCAACTGATTATTAATGCAGGCTGTAAGATACTCCATCCTCCTTGTTTCCCTGATCCTTGGATTCCAGGTCCTGGAGGGTCGAAGCAACCATGACTTGATTTCTAACAGAACTCATGTGAGTTGAAAGCACTGCTCCAGTGTTTTTTTTTTTTTTTTCAGAGCTGGAGTGGCGCTTTACATCCAAGTACCCTGCTACCGGTGTTATACTATCCACCGGTGTTTTCATGCTTTTTGAGGTGGTGCTCCGGTTCTGTGGCGCTATCTTGTGACTGTAAATTTTGACTGGCTAGAATGAGGCTCTTATAGAGATGTATTGATTTGTGACCTCCAGCACACTTCATGAAATACTGACTCTGCTGGCAGGTCACAAATCGCTGGAGATCAACAGGAGCAATGCTGGAAACAAATGAAGAAGCCGGAAGGGTGAGTATAAGGCTGGCTTCACACTTGCGATTAACTCGCACGAGTGCAATGCGAGAAAATCTCGCATTGCACTCGGACCCATGTTAATCAATGAGGCAGCTCCCATCTGCTATTTGTTTCTCATTCCAAATTGGACTGAGAAAAAAAATCGCAGCATGCTGCGTTTTGGTGAGTTTCTCGCACGAATCTCTTCAATGCAAGTCTATGGGTGTGTGAAAAAAAAAGGATGTCACACGGACGGCACATACACCATCCTAGTGACATCCGTTTTTCTCAATACATTTCACGCATGTGGCAGAGAACAATGTAAATGCTCCTGTACATAACAGTACATGAATAGCAGCTGCTGAGGAAAAAACTGATTGCACACTGATGAAAAGTGAGAAGAAATCGTCCGACTTTCTAGCATGAGAATCGGCCCGATTTTACACGCTCAAATGTGATTCCAGCCTAAGATGGGGCAGGGGCCTTAGATTTAAAGCACCACTCCAGCTTTGCAATAAAAAAAAATGCTGGAGTGGTGCTCTAACCACTCTCTTCTATTGGAGGGCAACACAATATAGAAGAGTCATATCCATTCAATGGGTTGTCCATTACTATGACAACCCCTTCCCAATACAGTGGAACCTTGGATTAAGAGTAACTTGGTTTGAGAGAGTTTTGCAAGACAAGCAAAGCTTTGTACAAATTTGTAACTTGGTTTAAGAGCAATGATTTGCAATAAGAGTAAATACTCACTGTGTACACTTCCGGTTCTGTCCTTTCACGGCGCTCTGACCCGCTCTGGAGGTAACTTTCTGTACATATGTACTGTATACAGTATACAGTGTACCATTATTGTACAGTACAGTTTATAATATATAGCATGTCTATCAATTTGTATGTGTGGATACAGTATTGGACTTTCTTTCTGATATCCAGTACATCACATTGCTTCTACTATAATCTAATTCGCTGTGCAGTATTCCTACCCCATATGTGGCTTAGTTCTGCCTTTATTTTGGGGAGTATAGATTTGGGGTGTGTTTTTTTTTTGTGTATTTTAGTAGAATAAAGGTTGTCATATTTATACATTTTTTTCTCTTTGTAGTCTACCTCCCGCACACCAACAATTCTATTGTAAGCTGATGTGCATTTTGATTTTTTATATTTTTTACTGTACAGTATATTTTATTACTGTACTGTAATAATTTTATGTGAATACAGTACATTATATTGATTTACTGTAATAAGTTTGTATAAATAAAGTAAATATTTTTGGGTTGTGGAACGAATTGTCTGTGTTTCAATTATTTTCTATGGGAAAATTCGCTTTGATATAAAAGTAAAGCGATGTCACTGGTGAAAGCACCCTCCCCTGTCGGTTGTGCGTCACGGGCAAATTGCTGCCCGTGGCGCACAACATCGCTTACACCCGTCACACGTACTTACCTGCTTAGCGACGTCGCTGTTACCGGCGAACCGCATCCTTTCTAAGGGGGCGGTTCGTTCGGCGTCACAGCGGCGTCACTAAGCGGCCGCCCAATAGAAGCGGAGGGGCGGTGATGAGCGGGCCGAAAATCCCACCCACCTCCTTCCTTCCTCATTGCCGGCGGCCGCAGGTACGGTGATGTTCCTTGTTCCTGCGGCGTCACACTTAGCGATGTGTGCTGCCACAGGAACGACGAACAACATCGTACCTGCAGCAGCAACGATAATCGGGATTGCAACGACTAGACAACGATCAACGATATGGTGAGTATTTTTGATCGTTAACGGTTGTTCGTGCATTTCACACGCAACGATGTCGCTAGCAAGGCCGGATATGCGTCACGAATTCCGTGACCCCAACGACATCTCGTTAGCGATGTCATTGCGTGTAAAGCCCGCTTAACTTATTTTAAGAGCACACTCCCAGAACCAATTATCCTTGTAATCCAAGGTTCCACTGTACCTATGTTTCTCCCGTGTAAAATAATAACACATACTCCCTTCCAGTGCTGCCAACGTCCCAGCAGGGTCAGCACTGGCTCTTCCAGGGATCGTGTGACATGGTACATGTTCCCTGCAGCCAATCAGCAACCATTTCACTCTCCCCATCCTCAGATAAATCACACATCAAAAAGTGAGAGCTAATTCATAATTCACAGTACAGCAACTCCCCTAAATTTTAATAAAAAGTTGAATCACTTGGTCTGGAAACAACTGTGGAAACCTCCATATCTGTGGTGCCCTCCTGCCTAGCGACCTGCAAACAAGCTTGATTTTGCAGCAGAATGGTTTCACCCTGTTAATTAGTATCAATATGGCCGTATTATTCAGTAACTATATAATAATGAAATTAAGTTAGTGTATTTATTATGATTTCAGGGTTTAGTGAATCAGCATGCACAGATTTTAGTCTAATGTACTGTGAGGCATCAACCGGCTGCATTGTAAATGGCCGGTATGTTTTGCAGAAGCGTTGGTGCTCTGCAATGTGAATATTGCTGGGACCTGTGGTTCCACGGATTGCATTACATGCAGAGTCATGGTTGTGACTCCTTACCACCTGCGGGTGTGGCTCCAAGGGTTAAAGCAATCGTGTGTGTGTGTGTGTGAGGGTGTGTGTGAGGGTGTGTGTATGTGTGTGACGGTGTGAGGGTGTGTGTGTGTGGGGGTGTATGTGTGTGTGTGTGGGGGTGTGGCTGGGTGTTTTTTGCAGAGTCTGAGAGCCAGAAGCAGGGTGTTTTCTCTGCTATGGATACCTTCTGGAGAAGGTATGGGCTGGAAAATCCATGTGTAAGGCTATGTGCGCACGTTGCGTAAATACATGCAGTTACGCTGCGCTTTGTGGCGCAGCGTAACTGCATGCGTCCTGCGTCCCCTGCACAGTCTATGGAGATTGTGCAGGGGCCGTGCGCACGTGGCGTTTTAGAGCGCAGCGCTTCAGCTACTGCCGAAGCGCTGCGTAAAAAGAAGTGACATGTCACTTCTTCTGTGCGCTTTGCCGGCAGCTCCTGCTCTGTCTATGGGAGGAGCTGCAGGCAGAGCGCATGGAATCGGCTTCACTACGGACATTTCTGCAGCGATTTAAAGCGCACGTGCTCTTCAGATCGCTGCAGAAATTTCTGCAGTGAACTGTACGCAACGTGCCTAAGGCTGGTTTCACATCAGCGGTATTTTACCGCACTGCCGGACCTGGCACATAAGGCTGCACATCAAACCTAGATAATAGTATAATGCCTCAAGCATATGGACAAATATTGGAATATACAATGAAAAATGCTACTTGCTAATTTGAACATGTGAATAATGAATTGCATACCTGCCATGAATATTAGGAAAAAGGAGATATTTAGCAATCGCATTGATCAATGTAACTGAGCCCCAAGGCCTCGTCAAGGCATATCTCTATATTGGGGTCCCTAGCTCTGTGACCCTAACTGTGTGTCATCTCATTGCAATTAAAAACTGCTATGGGTGGAGAGGGGTAACTAAGGACTTTCTTATATAGGAGATGGAAAAAACATGGCCGAAAGGGGCGGAGCTGTGTTCACATTCAGAAAAAAAACTACATATAACTGAATAGGATAACTGAAGTGAGCACTAATATATATATTATGAGTGCAAGCCAAAAAATTACATACTATATACGAATAAGGCTGCACATCAAACCTAGATAATAGTATAATGCCTCAAGCATATGGACAAATATTGGAATATACAATGAAAAATGCTACTTGCTAATTTGAACATGTGAATAATGAATTGCATACCTGCCATGAATATTAGGAAAAAGGAGATATTTAGCAATCGCATTGATCAATGTAACTGAGCCCCAAGGCCTCGTCAAGGCATATCTCTATATTGGGGTCCCTAGCTCTGTGACCCTAACTGTGTGTCATCTCATTGCAATTAAAAACTGCTATGGGTGGAGAGGGGTAACTAAGGACTTTCTTATATAGGAGATGGAAAAAACATGGCCGAAAGGGGCGGAGCTGTATTCACATTCAGAAAAAAAACTACATATAACTGAATAGGATAACTGAAGTGAGCACTAATATATATATTATGAGTGCAAGCCAAAAAATTACATACTATATACGAATAAGGCTGCACATCAAACCTAGATAATAGTATAATGCCTCAAGCATATGGACAAATATTGGAATATACAATGAAAAATGCTACTTGCTAATTTGAACATGTGAATAATGAATTGCATACCTGCCATGAATATTAGGAAAAAGGAGATATTTAGCAATCGCATTGATCAATGTAACTGAGCCCCAAGGCCTCGTCAAGGCATATCTCTATATTGGGGTCCCTAGCTCTGTGACCCTAACTGTGTGTCATCTCATTGCAATTAAAAACTGCTATGGGTGGAGAGGGGTAACTAAGGACTTTCTTATATAGGAGATGGAAAAAACATGGCCGAAAGGGGCGGAGCTGTGTTCACATTCAGAAAAAAAACTACATATAACTGAATAGGATAACTGAAGTGAGCACTAATATATATATTATGAGTGCAAGTCAAAAAATTACATACTATATACGAATAAGGCTGCACATCAAACCTAGATAATAGTATAATGCCTCAAGCATATGGACAAATATTGGAATATACAATGAAAAATGCTACTTGCTAATTTGAACATGTGAATAATGAATTGCATACCTGCCATGAATATTAGGAAAAAGGAGATATTTAGCAATCGCATTGATCAATGTAACTGAGCCCCAAGGCCTCGTCAAGGCATATCTCTATATTGGGGTCCCTAGCTCTGTGACCCTAACTGTGTGTCATCTCATTGCAATTAAAAACTGCTATGGGTGGAGAGGGGTAACTAAGGACTTTCTTATATAGGAGATGGAAAAAACATGGCCGAAAGGGGCGGAGCTGTGTTCACATTCAGAAAAAAAACTACATATAACTGAATAGGATAACTGAAGTGAGCACTAATATATATATTATGAGTGCAAGCCAAAAAATTACATACTATATACGAATAAGGCTGCACATCAAACCTAGATAATAGTATAATGCCTCAAGCATATGGACAAATATTGGAATATACAATGAAAAATGCTACTTGCTAATTTGAACATGTGAATAATGAATTGCATACCTGCCATGAATATTAGGAAAAAGGAGATATTTAGCAATCGCATTGATCAATGTAACTGAGCCCCAAGGCCTCGTCAAGGCATATCTCTATATTGGATCAATGCGATTGCTAAATATCTCCTTTTTCCTAATATTCATGGCAGGTATGCAATTCATTATTCACATGTTCAAATTAGCAAGTAGCATTTTTCATTGTATATTCCAATATTTGTCCATATGCTTGAGGCATTATACTATTATCTAGGTTTGATGTGCAGCCTTATTCGTATATAGTATGTAATTTTTTGGCTTGCACTCATAATATATATATTAGTGCTCACTTCAGTTATCCTATTCAGTTATATGTAGTTTTTTTTCTGAATGTGAACACAGCTCCGCCCCTTTCGGCCATGTTTTTTCCATCTCCTATATAAGAAAGTCCTTAGTTACCCCTCTCCACCCATAGCAGTTTTTAATTGCAATGAGATGACACACAGTTAGGGTCACAGAGCTAGGGACCCCAATATAGAGATATGCCTTGACGAGGCCTTGGGGCTCAGTTACATTGATCAATGCGATTGCTAAATATCTCCTTTTTCCTAATATTCATGGCAGGTATGCAATTCATTATTCACATGTTCAAATTAGCAAGTAGCATTTTTCATTGTATATTCCAATATTTGTCCATATGCTTGAGGCATTATACTATTATCTAGGTTTGATGTGCAGCCTTATTCGTATATAGTATGTAATTTTTTGGCTTGCACTCATAATATATATATTAGTGCTCACTTCAGTTATCCTATTCAGTTATATGTAGTTTTTTTTCTGAATGTGAACACAGCTCCGCCCCTTTCGGCCATGTTTTTTCCATCTCCTATATAAGAAAGTCCTTAGTTACCCCTCTCCACCCATAGCAGTTTTTAATTGCAATGAGATGACACACAGTTAGGGTCACAGAGCTAGGGACCCCAATATAGAGATATGCCTTGACGAGGCCTTGGGGCTCAGTTACATTGATCAATGCGATTGCTAAATATCTCCTTTTTCCTAATATTCATGGCAGGTATGCAATTCATTATTCACATGTTCAAATTAGCAAGTAGCATTTTTCATTGTATATTCCAATATTTGTCCATATGCTTGAGGCATTATACTATTATCTAGGTTTGATGTGCAGCCTTATTCGTATATAGTATGTAATTTTTTGGCTTGCACTCATAATATATATATTAGTGCTCACTTCAGTTATCCTATTCAGTTATATGTAGTTTTTTTTCTGAATGTGAACACAGCTCCGCCCCTTTCGGCCATGTTTTTTCCATCTCCTATATAAGAAAGTCCTTAGTTACCCCTCTCCACCCATAGCAGTTTTTAATTGCAATGAGATGACACACAGTTAGGGTCACAGAGCTAGGGACCCCAATATAGAGATATGCCTTGACGAGGCCTTGGGGCTCAGTTACATTGATCAATGCGATTGCTAAATATCTCCTTTTTCCTAATATTCATGGCAGGTATGCAATTCATTATTCACATGTTCAAATTAGCAAGTAGCATTTTTCATTGTATATTCCAATATTTGTCCATATGCTTGAGGCATTATACTATTATCTAGGTTTGATGTGCAGCCTTATTCGTATATAGTATGTAATTTTTTGGCTTGCACTCATAATATATATATTAGTGCTCACTTCAGTTATCCTACTCAGTTATATGTAGTTTTTTTTCTGAATGTGAACACAGCTCCGCCCCTTTCGGACATGTTTTTTCCATCTCCTATATAAGAAAGTCCTTAGTTACCCCTCTCCACCCATAGCAGTTTTTAATTGCAATGAGATGACACACAGTTAGGGTCACAGAGCTAGGGACCCCAATATAGAGATATGCCTTGACGAGGCCTTGGGGCTCAGTTACATTGATCAATGCGATTGCTAAATATCTCCTTTTTCCTAATATTCATGGCAGGTATGCAATTCATTATTCACATGTTCAAATTAGCAAGTAGCATTTTTCATTGTATATTCCAATATTTGTCCATATGCTTGAGGCATTATACTATTATCTAGGTTTGATGTGCAGCCTTATTCGTATATAGTATGTAATTTTTTGGCTTGCACTCATAATATATATATTAGTGCTCACTTCAGTTATCCTATTCAGGACCTGGCACATATGCTGTAAAGTTCAATACAGTTGAATCGCGGTTAGATAAGATCACAAACAGTCACATGCGGCCGCATGTGACAGCATGTCACCTTGCCTTGCCGCGATTCCATTGAACTGTATTGCACTGTACCGCATTTGTGCCGGATCCGGCAGTGCGGCAAAATACCGCTGATGTGAAACCAGTCGTAAGCCTGGCTGGAGCCAGGGGAGACCTGGTAAGGACCCTATCCACCTTCAGAGAAAGGCAAATGTGGCACCCTGGACAAGCCAGGTCCTCACAGGTACTGCAACAACACACCCCACACCCCGAGATAGGCACATCAGTCACACACAAATCCTTGTTGCCTCCCTCCAGGGGCTGATGTCCACACCAGGTGGGGTGGAGCCAGGCAGTTGGCCCCACCCACTGAGGAGTTCACAGTCCTGGAGGCAGGAAAGGAAGCCAGTTCTGTTAGGGAGAGTGAAAGTGAAGGAGTAAGGAGGAGTAGAGGAGCAGACTGACCGTGTCCTGGTACATGGCCCGGGCACCAAGAGCAAGATTGGCAAACGGTGGTGGCCGCCTGCAGGAGAGGCCAATCGACGCGGAACCGTAGGACCGGGGACGGGCGGTGGCCCGCCGGTACCAAACCGGGGAGCGAAGAGAAGCCAACACAAACCGGCAGGGCCTACGGACCCCGACCAGGCTTGGAGTCGCCGTTAAACCGGTCAAATCCGTTAGCGACTGGAACCTCCGGGGTTTCCTAGCAGCAAAGACTCGATTGAAGACAACCGTCCAAACCGAGCAAGGGAAATACAGCTACCGCCACAGCTAGAATTCCCAGGGCCAGAGCCTGCGGGCAAAAGGGGCTCCTCCGGCACACATCCAAGCTGGGGAGCGGGTTACCGGTGGGAAGCCATCGGGACCAAAGATACACAACAGGTGCAGGGAAAGGCAGCCACCTCCACCCGTCCGGGTCGTCACAGGGACTACAACACGACACCCCCACCCCGAGATAGGCACATCAGCCAGACACCAAATCCGTGTTGCCTCCCTCCAGGGGCTGATGGCCACACCAGGTGGAGTGGAGCCAGGCGGTTGGCCCCACCCACTGAGGAGTTCACAGTCCTGGAGGCGGGAAAAGGAAGAGAGTGAAGTTAGGGAGGTCAAAGTGAGAGGAGTGAAGTAGTAGTAGAGGAGCAAACTGACTGTGTCCGGGTACGTGGCCCGGGCACCGAGAGCAAGGTTGGCAGACGGTGGTGGCCGTCTGCAGGAGAGGCAGATCAACGCGGAACCGTAGGACCGGAGACAGGGAGCGAAGTGAAGCCAGCACAAACCGGCAGGGCCTGCGGACCCCGACCAGGCTTGGAGTCGCCGTTAAACAGGTCAAATCCGTTAGTGACCGGAACCCCAGGGGTTTCCAAACAGCCAAGACCTGATTGAAGGCAACCGTCCAACCAGTACAAGGGAAATACAGCTACCGCCACAGCTAGAGTTCCCAGGGCCAGAGCCTGCGGGCAAAAGGGCTCCTCCGGCCCATATACACGCTGGGGAGTGGGTTACCGGTGGGAAGCCATCGGGACTGAAGATACACAAAAGGTGCAGGGAAAGGCAGCCACCACCAACCGTCCGGGAGAAACCACAGCAGCCGGCTGTGGGACCATCCAGCCGTTTGTTTTACCGGAGACTTTGTATTCATCATTGGCTGAGTGAGTAGCACCGCACTGCCCCCGCGACCCTGCACCTCGCCAACCCTGCCTTACCCGTCACCTCACCGGGCCCCGGGACAACCAACCCCTACCCACGGAGGGGAAAACAACATCCAAGCTGCTCCCCGCCATCGCTCCTGGGATCCCCGTCACTAGCAGCGGTGGTGTCCAACCTCCCCACAAACCGTGGGTGGCGTCACGGACCATACCTTCCAACCCCAAACCACCCCTTTCACTCACGGGCAAGGAGCGCCGCTCGAGTCCCCGGATCCGGCCCACCGCTCGAGCCACCGAGCAGCGGCGAGCAAGCAGCAGCCCAGAGCCGGACCCGAGCGTGGTGAGCGCAGCGCCCTCCCCGCCCGCGACACAACCATGATTGAAACCAGAGTCTGAATACTGACAAGGGTCAGGAAGACCTGTGTGGGAAATCCAACAGTGTTTTGACTTTCTGATGTGTGTTGGTCTTTGCTGAGAAAGCCAAGGACAGGCATCTTTTGGGTTATGTGACCTGGTACGGTTTATGGAGCTGTTAAGGCCCCGTTACATGCAACGACGTGTCTAACGATATATCGCCGGGGTCACGGATTCCGTGATGCACATCCAGCATCGTTAAGGGCACTTTACACACAGCAACATCGCTAGCGATGTCGCTGGTGAAAGCACCCGCCCCCGTCGGTTGTGCGTCACGGGCAAATCACTGCCCGTGGCGCACAATATCGCTAACAGCTGTTACACGTACTTACCTTATTAGCGACGTCGCTGTTGCCGGCGAACCGCCTCCTTTCTAGGGGGCTTTCCGCGCGGCGTCACAGCGGCGTCACTAAGCGGCCGCCCAATTGAAGCGGAGGGCGGAGATGAGCGGCCGTTAGGTAAGTATTCCACTGCAGAGCGACCGTTAGGTAAGTATTATAAATAGTGATGAGCGAGTACTAAAAAGCTCGGGTGCTCGAAGCTCGGGCCGAGCCTCCCAAGATACTCGTGTACTCGGCCCGAGCAACGAGCCCAATGTTATCCTATGGGAGACCCGAGTATTTTTGTGAAATGACCCCCCGGCAGCATGGAGAAACCCTAAAAATGTCACAAAAGTCTCAGAAGAGTGCTCAAATGACATGGCAACAGCATGGGGAAGACCCCTTGAAGCATTTATCACTCAAAAGTCACAGCTGTGAACAATTTTGTCC
The DNA here is from genome assembly GCF_048569485.1 of Anomaloglossus baeobatrachus. NCBI lineage: Eukaryota > Metazoa > Chordata > Amphibia > Anura > Aromobatidae > Anomaloglossus > Anomaloglossus baeobatrachus. Next base: position 819,940,450 of record NC_134353.1, on the reverse strand, counting down.
GCGTTTCACGCCATTTTTACGGACTCACCAGAAAACCTTCCAAAATGACCCCAAAATGATTTTTCATGGCAGAAATGTTAAGGGCACATACCCTATAGTGAGATAGAGCTGGTGTATGTTACTTTTTGAGATTAATACATGAAAGATTTTACGTGAAAACATTGTGTGGCACTCCGATGTCCCTGAGAAGAGACGTACATGAAGGCCTCTTGAGTCTAATGTGCCCATTTTGAGGAAGTGAGTCTTTGTAGTATTTTCCTTTGCCAGGGCAGTCCAAAATTGTGAGGTTCACCAATGCCCCTGCATACAGACGTGCATGATGGCCTGTAAACCTGAAGTGCCCATTGTAAGGAAGTGGGTCTATTTCAGTATAGCCCTTTGCCAGGGCAGCCACAAATTGGGAGGCTCCACATTGTCCCTGGATAGAGACGTGCATGATGGCCTGTAAACCTGAAGTGCCCATTGTAAGGAAGTGGGTCTATTTCAGTATAGCCCTTTGCCAGGGCAGCCACAAATTGGGAGGCTCCACATTGTCCCTGGATAGAGACGTGCATGATGGCCTGTAAACCTGAAGTGCCCATTGTAAGGAAGTGGGTCTATTTCAGTATAGCCCTTTGCCAGGGCAGCCAAAAATTGGGAGGCTCCACATTGTCCCTGGATAGAGACGTGCATGATGGCCTGTAAACCTGAAGTGCCCATTGTAAGGAAGTGGGTCTATTTCAGTATAGCCCTTTGCCAGGGCAGCCAAAAATTGGGAGGCTCCACATTGTCCCTGGATAGAGACGTGCATGATGGCCTGTAAACCTGAAGTGCCCATTGTAAGGAAGTGGGTCTATTTCAGTATAGCCCTTTGCCAGGGCAGCCAAAAATTGGGAGGCTCCACATTGTCCCTGGATAGAGACGTGCATGATGGCCTGTAAACCTGAAGTGCCCATTGTAAGGAAGTGGGTCTATTTCAGTATAGCCCTTTGCCAGGGCAGCCAAAAATTGGGAGGCTCCACATTGTCCCTGGATAGAGACGTGCATGATGGCCTGTAAACCTGAAGTGCCCATTGTAAGGAAGTGGGTCTATTTCAGTATAGCCCTTTGCCAGGGCAGCCAAAAATTGGGAGGCTCCACATTGTCCCTGGATAGAGACGTGCATGATGGCCTGTAAACCTGAAGTGCCCATTGTAAGGAAGTGGGTCTATTTCAGTATAGCCCTTTGCCAGGGCAGCCAAAAATTGGGAGGCTCCACATTGTCCCTGGATAGAGACGTGCATGATGGCCTGTAAACCTGAAGTGCCCATTGTAAGGAAGTGGGTCTATTTCAGTATAGCCCTTTGCCAGGGCAGCCAAAAATTGGGAGGCTCCACATTGTCCCTGGATAGAGACGTGCATGATGGCCTGTAAACCTGAAGTGCCCATTGTGAGGAAGTGGGTCTATTTCAGTATAGCCCTTTGCCAGGGCAGCCAAAAATTGGGAGGCTCCACATTGTCCCTGGATAGAGACGTGCATGATGGCCTGTAAACCTGAAGTGCCCATTGTAAGGAAGTGGGTCTATTTCAGTATAGCCCTTTGCCAGGGCAGCCAAAAATTGGGAGGCTCCACATTGTCCCTGGATAGAGACGTGCATGATGGCCTGTAAACCTGAAGTGCCCATTGTAAGGAAGTGGGTCTATTTCAGTATAGCCCTTTGCCAGGGCAGCCAAAAATTGGGAGGCTCCACATTGTCCCTGGATAGAGACGTGCATGATGGCCTGTAAACCTGAAGTGCCCATTGTAAGGAAGTGGGTCTATTTCAGTATAGCCCTTTGCCAGGGCAGCCAAAAATTGGGAGGCTCCACATTGTCCCTGGATAGAGACGTGCATGATGGCCTGTAAACCTGAAGTGCCCATTGTAAGGAAGTGGGTCTATTTCAGTATAGCCCTTTGCCAGGGCAGCCAAAAATTGGGAGGCTCCACATTGTCCCTGGATAGAGACGTGCATGATGGCCTGTAAACCTGAAGTGCCCATTGTAAGGAAGTGGGTCTATTTCAGTATAGCCCTTTGCCAGGGCAGCCAAAAATTGGGAGGCTCCACGTTGTCCCTGGGTAGAGACGTGCATGAGGGCCTCAAAACATTAAGTGTCCATTTTAAGAAAGTGGGTGTATTATAGTATAGCCCTTAGGCAGGGCAGCCAAAAATTGGGAGGCTCCACGTTGTCCCTGGGTAGAGACGTGCATGAGGGCCTCAAAACATTAAGTGTCCATTTTAAGGAAGTGGGTGTATTATAGTATAGCCCTTAGGCAGGGCAGCCAAAAATTGGGAGGCTCCACGTTGTCCCTGGGTAGAGACGTGCATGAGGGCCTCAAAACATTGTTCCCATTGCAAAGGAGCGGGTCTCCTGTCGTTGTAATGTCCATTCTGCAAAGAATGGGCGAAAAAATTTACCACTGGGCGTATACCTGAAACAAAGGCCTAAGTATTGCAATTTGTAACGGTCATCATCATGGTGGCGCATGAGGAGAAGGAGGAGCAGTCCAGCGATTATCCAAAGTCCAGAAGTGTGTACCCATGGGTGAGTGGAGGTACATGGCAAACTTTAAATTCCGCTCTCATTTGCTGGTGGTGTGGTGAAGTCTGGCCCAATCCAACCCTTGTTCATCTTGATCAGAGTCAGCCTGTCAGCATTTTCAGTTGACAGGCGGGTGCGTTTATCTGTAATGATTCCACCTGCGGCACTAAAAACACGCTCTGACAAAACGCTAGCAGCAGGGCAGGCCAGGACTTCCAAGGCGTAGAGAGCCAATTCATGCCACGTGTCCAGCTTGGATACCCAATAATTGTAAGGCACAGAGGAATGTCGGAGTACAGTTGTTCGATCTGCAAGGTACTCCTTCAGCATCTGGGCAAACTTAGGATTTCTTGTGGCACTACCCCGCACCTCAGGGGCTGTGGTACGTGAGGGGCTGAGAAAACTGTCCCACATCTTAAAGACTGTTCCCCTACCTCTGGCGGATTGGACTTGTGCCTCTCTCGGCTGTACGCCTCGGTTGTCCACTGATTCCTGACCTATGCCGCTAGCGTTTTGTGAGGGGAATGCTTTGTCTACTTCCGTGAGTATGGCCTTCCGGAACTGCTGCATTTTGGTTGACCTCTCCTCCACGGGAATAAGAGACAAAAAGTTCTCCTTGTAGCGTGGGTCTAACAGTGTTACCAACCAGTAATGATTGTCGGCCAAGATGTTCTTAACGCGAGGGTCACGAGACAGGCAGCTTACCATAAAGTCAGCCATGTGCGCCAGACTCTTAACAGCCAGGACTTCAGTAGCCTGACCAACAAGATGACTGAACATGCTGTCCTCCTCCTCCTCCTCCTCATCTACCCTGTCCTCTGGCCAGCCACGCTGAACCGAGGATATGACTGGTGTGCATGTCATATCCTCAATTTGGCCGGAGAGTTGCTCCATGTCTTCATCCTCCTCCTCGTCATAGTCCTCCACTGCACGTTGTGATGAGACGAGGCTGGGCTGTGTGTTATCACCCACACCCACTACTGTTTCTTGCTGCAACTCATCGCGCTCCGCCTGCAATGCATCATGTTTGTTTTTCAGCAGAGACCGTTTTAGAAGGCAGAGTAGCGGTATGGTGACGCTAATAATGGCGTCATCACCACTCACCATCTTGGTGGAGTCCTCAAAGTTTTGGAGGATGGTACATAGGTCTGACATCCATCTCCACTCCTCAGGTGTTATGTGTGGAGTTTGACCCATTTCCTGACGGCTTAGGTGATGCAGGTACTCAACAACTGCCCTCTTCTGCTCACATATCCTGACCAACATGTGCAGAGTTGAATTCCAACGCGTGGGGACATCACACACCAGTCTGTGAGCCGGAAGATGCAAACGGCGCTGAAAGCCGGCAAGGCCGGCTGAAGCAGTAGGTGACTTTCGAAAATGTGCAGACAGGCGGCGAACTTTTACCAGCAGATCAGACAGCTCTGGGTATGACTTTATAAACCGCTGAACCACGAGGTTGAGCACATGGGCCACGCATGGAACATGTGTCAGCTGGCCTCGCCTCAAAGCCGCCACCAGGTTCCGGCCATTGTCACACACGACCTTTCCTGGCTTTAGGTTCAGAGGTGTGAGCCAGTGATCTGCCTGCTGTTTCAGAGCTGTCCACAGCTCTTCTGCATTGTGGGGTTTGTCACCTATGCAGATTATCTTCAGCACAGCCTGTTGCCGCTTCGCCGAGGCAGTGCTGCAGTGCTTCCAGCTTGTGACTGGTGTGGAGGGCACAGTGGATGAGGATGCGCAGGAGGAGGAGGAGGCTGAAGAGCATGACATTCCGGACCCGAGCGTGGTGAGCGCAGCGCCCTCCCCGCCCGCGACACAACCATGATTGAAACCAGAGTCTGAATACTGACAAGGGTCAGGAAGACCTGTGTGGGAAATCCAACAGTGTTTTGACTTTCTGATGTGTGTTGGTCTTTGCTGAGAAAGCCAAGGACAGGCATCTTTTGGGTTATGTGACCTGGTACGGTTTATGGAGCTGTTAAGGCCCCGTTACATGCAACGACGTGTCTAACGATATATCGCCGGGGTCACGGATTCCGTGATGCACATCCAGCATCGTTAAGGGCACTTTACACACAGCAACATCGCTAGCAATGTCGCTGGTGAAAGCACCCGCCCCCGTCGGTTGTGCGTCACGGGCAAATCACTGCCCGTGGCGCACAATATCGCTAACAGCTGTTACACGTACTTACCTTATTAGCGACGTCGCTGTTGCCGGCGAACCGCCTCCTTTCTAGGGGGCTTTCCGCGCGGCGTCACAGCGGCGTCACTAAGCGGCCGCCCAATTGAAGCGGAGGGCGGAGATGAGCGGCCGTTAGGTAAGTATTCCACTGCAGAGCGACCGTTAGGTAAGTATTATAAATAGTGATGAGCGAGTACTAAAAAGCTCGGGTGCTCGAAGCTCGGGCCGAGCCTCCCAAGATACTCGTGTACTCGGCCCGAGCAACGAGCCCAATGTTATCCTATGGGAGACCCGAGTATTTTTGTGAAATGACCCCCCGGCAGCATGGAGAAACCCTAAAAATGTCACAAAAGTCTCAGAAGAGTGCTCAAATGACATGGCAACAGCATGGGGAAGACCCCTTGAAGCATTTATCACTCAAAAGTCACAGCTGTGAACAATTTTGTCCGCGTTTCACGCCATTTTTACGGACTCACCAGAAAACCTTCCAAAATGACCCCAAAATGATTTTTCATGGCAGAAATGTTAAGGGCACATACCCTATAGTGAGATAGAGCTGGTGTATGTTACTTTTTGAGATTAATACATGAAAGATTTTACGTGAAAACATTGTGTGGCACTCCGATGTCCCTGAGAAGAGACGTACATGAAGGCCTCTTGAGTCTAATGTGCCCATTTTGAGGAAGTGAGTCTTTGTAGTATTTTCCTTTGCCAGGGCAGTCCAAAATTGTGAGGTTCACCAATGCCCCTGCATACAGACGTGCATGATGGCCTGTAAACCTGAAGTGCCCATTGTAAGGAAGTGGGTCTATTTCAGTATAGCCCTTTGCCAGGGCAGCCACAAATTGGGAGGCTCCACATTGTCCCTGGATAGAGACGTGCATGATGGCCTGTAAACCTGAAGTGCCCATTGTAAGGAAGTGGGTCTATTTCAGTATAGCCCTTTGCCAGGGCAGCCACAAATTGGGAGGCTCCACATTGTCCCTGGATAGAGACGTGCATGATGGCCTGTAAACCTGAAGTGCCCATTGTAAGGAAGTGGGTCTATTTCAGTATAGCCCTTTGCCAGGGCAGCCAAAAATTGGGAGGCTCCACATTGTCCCTGGATAGAGACGTGCATGATGGCCTGTAAACCTGAAGTGCCCATTGTAAGGAAGTGGGTCTATTTCAGTATAGCCCTTTGCCAGGGCAGCCAAAAATTGGGAGGCTCCACATTGTCCCTGGATAGAGACGTGCATGATGGCCTGTAAACCTGAAGTGCCCATTGTAAGGAAGTGGGTCTATTTCAGTATAGCCCTTTGCCAGGGCAGCCAAAAATTGGGAGGCTCCACATTGTCCCTGGATAGAGACGTGCATGATGGCCTGTAAACCTGAAGTGCCCATTGTAAGGAAGTGGGTCTATTTCAGTATAGCCCTTTGCCAGGGCAGCCACAAATTGGGAGGCTCCACATTGTCCCTGGATAGAGACGTGCATGATGGCCTGTAAACCTGAAGTGCCCATTGTAAGGAAGTGGGTCTATTTCAGTATAGCCCTTTGCCAGGGCAGCCAAAAATTGGGAGGCTCCACATTGTCCCTGGATAGAGACGTGCATGATGGCCTGTAAACCTGAAGTGCCCATTGTAAGGAAGTGGGTCTATTTCAGTATAGCCCTTTGCCAGGGCAGCCAAAAATTGGGAGGCTCCACATTGTCCCTGGATAGAGACGTGCATGATGGCCTGTAAACCTGAAGTGCCCATTGTAAGGAAGTGGGTCTATTTCAGTATAGCCCTTTGCCAGGGCAGCCAAAAATTGGGAGGCTCCACATTGTCCCTGGATAGAGACGTGCATGATGGCCTGTAAACCTGAAGTGCCCATTGTAAGGAAGTGGGTCTATTTCAGTATAGCCCTTTGCCAGGGCAGCCAAAAATTGGGAGGCTCCACATTGTCCCTGGATAGAGACGTGCATGATGGCCTGTAAACCTGAAGTGCCCATTGTAAGGAAGTGGGTCTATTTCAGTATAGCCCTTTGCCAGGGCAGCCAAAAATTGGGAGGCTCCACATTGTCCCTGGATAGAGACGTGCATGATGGCCTGTAAACCTGAAGTGCCCATTGTAAGGAAGTGGGTCTATTTCAGTATAGCCCTTTGCCAGGGCAGCCAAAAATTGGGAGGCTCCACATTGTCCCTGGATAGAGACGTGCATGATGGCCTGTAAACCTGAAGTGCCCATTGTAAGGAAGTGGGTCTATTTCAGTATAGCCCTTTGCCAGGGCAGCCAAAAATTGGGAGGCTCCACATTGTCCCTGGATAGAGACGTGCATGATGGCCTGTAAACCTGAAGTGCCCATTGTAAGGAAGTGGGTCTATTTCAGTATAGCCCTTTGCCAGGGCAGCCAAAAATTGGGAGGCTCCACATTGTCCCTGGATAGAGACGTGCATGATGGCCTGTAAACCTGAAGTGCCCATTGTAAGGAAGTGGGTCTATTTCAGTATAGCCCTTTGCCAGGGCAGCCAAAAATTGGGAGGCTCCACGTTGTCCCTGGGTAGAGACGTGCATGAGGGCCTCAAAACATTAAGTGTCCATTTTAAGGAAGTGGGTGTATTATAGTATAGCCCTTAGGCTGGGCAGCCAAAAATTGGGAGGCTCCACGTTGTCCCTGGGTAGAGACGTGCATGAGGGCCTCAAAACATTAAGTGTCCATTTTAAGGAAGTGGGTGTATTATAGTATAGCCCTTAGGCAGGGCAGCCAAAAATTGGGAGGCTCCACGTTGTCCCTGGGTAGAGACGTGCATGAGGGCCTCAAAACATTGTTCCCATTGCAAAGGAGCGGGTCTCCTGTCGTTGTAATGTCCATTCTGCAAAGAATGGGCGAAAAAATTTACCACTGGGGGTATACCTGAAACAAAGGCCTAAGTATTGCAATTTGTAACGGTCATCATCATGGTGGCGCATGAGGAGAAGGAGGAGCAGTCCAGCGATTATCCAAAGTCCAGAAGTGTGTACCCATGGGTGAGTGGAGGTACATGGCAAACTTTAAATTCCGCTCTCATTTGCTGGTGGTGTGGTGAAGTCTGGCCCAATCCAACCCTTGTTCATCTTGATCAGAGTCAGCCTGTCAGCATTTTCAGTTGACAGGCGGGTGCGTTTATCTGTAATGATTCCACCTGCGGCACTAAAAACACGCTCTGACAAAACGCTAGCAGCAGGGCAGGCCAGGACTTCCAAGGCGTAGAGAGCCAATTCATGCCACGTGTCCAGCTTGGATACCCAATAATTGTAAGGCACAGAGGAATGTCGGAGTACAGTTGTTCGATCTGCAAGGTACTCCTTCAGCATCTGGGCAAACTTAGGATTTCTTGTGGCACTACCCCGCACCTCAGGGGCTGTGGTACGTGAGGGGCTGAGAAAACTGTCCCACATCTTAAAGACTGTTCCCCTACCTCTGGCGGATTGGACTTGTGCCTCTCTCGGCTGTACGCCTCGGTTGTCCACTGATTCCTGACCTATGCCGCTGGCGTTTTGTGAGGGGAATGCTTTGCCTACTTCCGTGAGTATGGCCTTCCGGAACTGCTGCATTTTGGTTGACCTCTCCTCCACGGGAATAAGAGACAAAAAGTTCTCCTTGTAGCGTGGGTCTAACAGTGTTACCAACCAGTAATGATTGTCGGCCAAGATGTTCTTAACGCGAGGGTCACGAGACAGGCAGCTTACCATAAAGTCAGCCATGTGCGCCAGACTCTTAACAGCCAGGACTTCAGTAGCCTGACCAACAAGATGACTGAACATGCTGTCCTCCTCCTCCTCCTCCTTCTCCTCATCTACCCTGTCCTCTGGCCAGCCACGCTGAACCGAGGATATGACTGGTGTGCATGTCATATCCTCAATTTGGCCGGAGAGTTGCTCCATGTCTTCATCCTCCTCCTCGTCATAGTCCTCCACTGCACGTTGTGATGAGACCAGGCTGGGCTGTGTGTTATCACCCACACCCACTACTGTTTCTTGCTGCAACTCATCGCGCTCCGCCTGCAATGCATCATGTTTGTTTTTCAGCAGAGACCGTTTTAGAAGGCAGAGTAGCGGTATGGTGACGCTAATAATGGCGTCATCACCACTCACCATCTTGGTGGAGTCCTCAAAGTTTTGGAGGATGGTACATAGGTCTGACATCCATCTCCACTCCTCAGGTGTTATGTGTGGAGTTTGACCCATTTCCCGACGGCTTAGGTGATGCAGGTACTCAACAACTGCCCTCTTCTGCTCACATATCCTGACCAACATGTGCAGAGTTGAATTCCAACGCGTGGGGACATCACACACCAGTCTGTGAGCCGGAAGATGCAAACGGCGCTGAAAGCCGGCAAGGCCGGCTGAAGCAGTAGGTGACTTTCGAAAATGTGCAGACAGGCGGCGAACTTTTACCAGCAGATCAGACAGCTCTGGGTATGACTTTATAAACCGCTGAACCACGAGGTTGAGCACATGGGCCACGCATGGAACATGTGTCAGCTGGCCTCGCCTCAAAGCCGCCACCAGGTTCCGGCCATTGTCACACACGACCTTTCCTGGCTTTAGGTTCAGAGGTGTGAGCCAGTGATCTGCCTGCTGTTTCAGAGCTGTCCACAGCTCTTCTGCATTGTGGGGTTTGTCACCTATGCAGATTATCTTCAGCACAGCCTGTTGCCGCTTCGCCGAGGCAGTGCTGCAGTGCTTCCAGCTTGTGACTGGTGTGGAGGGCACAGTGGATGAGGATGCGCAGGAGGAGGAGGAGGCTGAAGAGCATGACATTCCGGAGCTGTAGAGTGTGGGTGAAACACTGACTGAGGTAGGGCCTGCAAACCTTGGTGTGGGAAGGACGTGTTCCGTCCCTCGCTCAGACTGGGTCCCAGCTTCCACAATATTAACCCAGTGTGCCGTCAACGAGATGTAGCGGCCTTGCCCACAAGCACTTGTCCACGTGTCTGTGGTTAGGTGGACCTTGGGTGAAACAGCGTTGTTCAGGGCACGTGTGATGTTTTGTGACACGTGGTTATGCAACGCGGGGACGGCACACCGGGAGAAATAGTGGCGGCTGGGGACCGAGTAACGTGGGACAGCTGCCGCCATCAGGTCACGGAATGCTTCTGTCTCCACCAGCCTAAAAGGCAACATTTCCAGCGCAAGCAGTCGCGAAATGTTAGCATTTAGAACTGTGGCATGTGGGGTGTTGGCAGTGTATTTGCGCCTGCGTTCAAAGGTTTGCTGAATGGATAACTGAACGCTGCGCTGGGACAAGGACGTGCTTGATGATGGTGTTCTTTCTGCGTAGGCAACTGCAGGTGCAGGAGTGGAGGAGGCTTGTTCGCAGGCAGCATGGACAGGGGATTGGCTCGCATGCACAACCAGCGAAGACGTAGCAGTGACATCAGCAAGCACTGCTCCTCGACTCTGTTGTACTTCCCACAAAGTCGGGTGCTTGGCTGACATGTGCCTGATCATGCTGGTGGTGGTCAGGCTGCTAGTTTTGGTACCCCTGCTGATGCTGGCACGGCAGGTGTTGCAAATGGCCTTTTTTGAATCATCTGGATCCAACTTAAAAAACTGCCAGACTCGGGAAGACCTAACATTTGTACAGGCACCTTGTGTCGTCGTGTTGTTCCGGGGAACGGTTGCCTGACTTCTGCCTGGGGCCATCACAACTGCCTGTTGTGATGCTACGCCTCCCTCCCCCTGTGCACTGCTGTCCTCGCTCTGCATATCCTCCTGCCAGGTTGGGTCAGTTACTGGATCATCCACCACGTCGTCTTCCTCTTCCGCACCCTGCTCCTCCTCCTGACTTCCTGACAATTGTGTCTCATCATCGTCCACCACTTGTTGAGACACGTTGCCAACTTCGTGAGAACGTGGCTGCTCAAATATTTGGCCATCTGTACAGACGATCTCCTCATGACCCACTTCAATATGAGCTGGCGAGAGGCCAGAATGTGTGAATGGAAACGTGAACAGCTCTTCCGAGTGTCCAAGTGTGGGATCATTAATGTCCGAGGAGGACGTGTACTCAGCCTGGTGGTAGGAAGGAGGATCAGGTTCAGAAATGTGCGGTGCAGTATCACGGCTACTGACACTTGACCGTGTGGAAGACAGAGTGTTTGTGGTGGTGCCAATCTGACTGGAAGCATTATCTGCTATCCAACTAACAACCTGTTGACACTGGTCTTGGTTCAAGAGCGGTGTACTGCTGCGGTCCCCAAGAATTTGGGACAGGACGTGCGAGCGACTAGATGTGGCCCTTTGTTGTGGCGAAATTAGAGCTTGCCCACGACCTCGGCCTCTGCCTGCACCACCATCACGTCCACTTCCTTGTTCCTTGCCAATGCCCTTGCGCATTTTGCAATGCTGTGCACTGCTGACGTGTATATTCACTACTTGTGCGTTATATTAAAGTTTCTGGAAATTGCACACAAGTGCACCTGTACGCTGCCACCAACAGGCACACACGTGCGGTTTTAAAAACCAAGCACGGACGCAATAAGAACCTAACAGGTTTTTTTGGGGAGCGACAATTACAGACAAGTCAGACACTATCTGGACTGTTTTACACTGTGTACACCAGCCCCAGATATGATGAAGGCTGGTATACGGTCACCACTACCCTGCCTGCCTGCCTGCCTGTATACTGGTACAATAGTCCTGACAAGGACTCTTTTGGTCACTAGCCTGTATTCAGACCTGGCTATACCCTGCCTGTATATAGCAACAGTAGTCCTGAGAAGGACTCTGCTACTGTACTCCGACCTGGCTATACCCTGCCTGCCTGTATACAACTAGAATAGTCCTGAGAAGGACTTTTGGTCACACTGTTTGCAGCCCTGCAACTGAAAAAGCTATAAAGGGCCGCAAAGCTTTCCCTGAATCAGCGACACTCTCCCTGCACTGACAGTCTTGATAGCTGTGAGCAGAGCACAGCGCGCCGGCCGATATAAAGGCTCGGTCACGCTGTGCAGGCCGGCCAATCACTGCAATTCCACAACTAACAGGGCTGTGGCATTGCAGTGGTCTGCCAGCCAATCCCTGCATGAGGGCTGGCTCTCAAAAGAGCGACAACATGCAGAAATGAAGACCACGAGTACAGCACGAGTATCACGAGATTACTCGGTCCCCGCCGAGCAGCCCGAGTACAGCGATACTCGTGCGAGTACCGAGTAGTGACAAGCATGCTCGCTCATCACTATTTATAAAGTGTTTTTTATGCAGTCACAGCAGCCTGGGCTCTTTTATATATAGCATGTTAGAATGCTGTATATAAGAGCCCGGTGGTGGTGGCTGCAGCTTATAGCCAAAAAAAGTGATGACAGGTTCCCTTGAAAAGCTGGAAGGTTATTGATTTTGACTGGATATGAAAGAAACAAAAGGCTTTCTCACAATGTAGTACTTTGCTGCATGTTGCCATGGTTTTTCTCATTACACAGTTTTATGTGATGAAATATTAGTAACTGGCTCCTGGTGTGGTGGATATTAGAGATATTTGAAACGTGGAATGCAGATTTTACCTTGTTCTAATAGAATTGTTTAAAAGAAGGCTCATAATTGTCAATGTTTTTTACCTTTTAACTTAAGGGTATGTGCACACAGAGGAGACACTTCATTAAGGTGCTTAAATACCTTAATATGTCACAATATTTTATACAACTCAACAGTTTTGCAAAAATATTGCAAATTTTGGTGTTTTCTCTCAATAGTGTAACTAAAATCCAGTGGGCCCCGATGCAAAATTTGGATCGGGGCCTCACCTGAATATTCAGATGTAAGGGCTTATGTAACATTTTTTTTATCCTATAAAGACATATGTATTCCCCCCCCATGTCATAATGTCCCCCACTCTTGGCCCCTTCCTGTAATAATGTCCCCCTTTTTGTAATAATTGCCCCCATCCTGGGCCTCATAATGTAACAGTATGCCCCCATCCTTTGCTCCATTCTGTAATAATGTGTCTCCCATCCTGGGCTCCATCCTGTAATAATATCAATCGTCTTTGGCCCCTACCTGGTGTAATGTCCCCCCTGAGTTCCTTCCTGTAATAATGTCAATTGTTTTCGTCGTCGACATTTAAAACAGGATATAAATAATTCTTCTTATCTTCTTACCTTCCCCCTGGTCCCATGATGTGCGGCATCCTCTTCCATAGCTGGTGGAAATATCAGCAGCTGATTTTGGTGTCAGCCACGGGTAGTGCATAATATCACTACCATGCACCATACATGACAGGCCCGCCATTGTCAGCTGCCATCCTCTATTTGGCTGACGAAATGTATTGTTGTGCAGAAAGCGAGCGGGTATCTGGGCCACAGTTCGCTGTGTGTCCTCAGATGCACATCGAACTGAAATAGGCCTCTTCTACTGCAATCATTACACCCTTGTTTACACACCAGTCCTGGCCAGCTACAAATAATGTGACACCCCTGGACTAGTCAGGTCTTCACAGGGTACTGCACGCTCTTTATTTCCTAGTGCAGGACTCAAAACCTCTTGGTTCCGGGTTCCCAACTTGCAGCACTGCCTCCATCAGCATCCAAAAATCCCAATCACACCTCGCACCACACCCTGTCAGGCACACCAGTGGGCTGCTAAACTTGAATAGGGCGGCCCACTTAGGGGTCATGCAGGGAGGTGGGAGGTGACAAGAGAGTCGGCTACAGGGGAGCAAAGTGAGAGGGGTTGAGTGGTAGCCCTCGAACAGTGAAAAGCAAGGAGGGAGTGTGTGGCTCCCAGGAAGGAGAAGATTGGGTTGCAGATGGTGGTCTGGACCCGGAGGAGTCGGAGAGCCAGTCACGGGATATTGAGACTTGGTGCCTGGCTTAGTCTCAGAGGACGGTCAGCAGCAAGTACAATAGCCAGTATGGGACCGAAAGCACGTCGGGGTACTGGATCCTAGGTCAGGGAGAGGCTTCAAGCAACCCGGCAATTAACCTGTGGAGGATAGGGCCTTTATGGACTGTCCCCACGAAGCTCAGAGATCAGGGGCACTAGTGCAATGATGGGGATAGGGCTTTCCAACCAAAGCAGCCCACTGAAATCCCAAGCGTGAGCTCCTGAGAGCATAACTCCTTCACACCAAAAAGTGGGGAGCGGGGCCTGGACAGTATCAAGCTTACGTGCCACTTGGACACCACTAAAATTTGTGCACGGAGGCAGGCTCCGGACCATCAGGCAGTACTGCAGGGGACGGAACCCGGACGAACCCCCCCAAGAGGGCAGTGGCACCCAGAGACTTGGTTTACTACGTTGTCAGTGTCTGCTTTCCTCCTGAGTGAGTACCTGATCATCCCCTGCTTCCAGCGTGCCTGCACTCCCCCTGCAATCATCTCACCATTCAGAGTCCCCTGGCCTTCCCTACCCGTGGAGGGTAACGTCATCTTGCTGCCCCCATTCCATCACCCCGGGTACTCCCACTGGCAGGGGCGGTACTCCTCGTTGCCGCACACCACGGGTGGCGTCACGAACTATCTAATCCCCTGTAAATAACCCCCCATTACATTTTAGCGTGACCCTGAGCCCCTGGGTCCGGAGACCCTCGAGCCACGAGTAGCGACACCCGGATCCGAGCGGTTCGACCGCTGCTGGGGCGGTACAATAACATGGTCAAGACATGAAAGAGACTTACTTAAGCCTGCCCAATCAAATTCATCATAAGTTACCCCACTGAAGAGGCATAACTTACTCCAGACTGCAATGATCAAGAATGCATACAGTGCTTGAAACGTTTCAGAGAAATGGTATGTTCTTGTTGATCTGGATTTACGGTAATTACATCAGCAGTTGTTGAAATTTACCAGACTAAATACAGTTCTCAATGTTAAAGAATTGCAGTGTATACTGTAAGGGATCAATGACTCCTTGCAGCGCTTGAGGTAGGCACAGGCAGAAGGTATTTGATTAAATGGGAATATTTATTTAAGCCATAAAGGGAACCTGTTAGGTCCCATATGCGTTCTAACCTAAAAGTAGGGTGATGTGTGGCCTAATAACCCCTTCCTACCCTTCCCTGTGTTGTAATATTGTGTAATATGAATGTATCAAAATATGTTTTATTACTTACATGTTCCATATGTAAACGATCAGAGGTTCTAGCCCCCTGGGCGTCGCATCGCCTTGTGGGCGTTAGCATGGTTTCCGTGGTATCACGCCCCTGTGGACTCCATGCATGGTTCGAACCGCAGGAGTCTTCTGTGCATGCGCAGTGCGCGTCTGAAGCCGAAAAGCAAGCACCCGGATAACAAGGCTGCGGGAATGGCAAGCGTGCACGCGCGGGATCTCAAGGAGTGACGGTGACATCGCTCATGTAAATCCATGATATCACGCCCACAGGGGCGTGATACCACAGAAACCATGCAAACGCCTACAGGGCGATGCGACGCCCAAGGGGCTAGAGCCTCTGATCATTTACATGGGGAACAAAACATATTTTTATACATTCATATTACACACTATTGCAACACAGGGATGGGTAGGAAGGGGTTACTAGGCCACATATCACCCTGCTTCTAGGTTAGAACGCATAAGGGATCTGAAAGTTTCCCTTTAAATCTTGCAGAAGAAAAAAAAAACAGCAAAAATAACGAGACCCACGCAGATCTTTGGCCATTCCTTAGGCTATGTGTCCACGTTGCTTTTTACCTGCTTTTTTGCTGCTTTTTCAACTGCAGCGTTTAATGCCAAAATGGATGTGTTCTGCTTTTCAAGCAAAGTCTATGGGAATTTGGGTTTCTTGTGCCCACTATGCAGTTCAAACTGCAGCCTTTTTCTGGCAGAAATTTGAGAAAAATCTCTGCTTTGCAGTTCAAAACGCAAATGGCAAAAACAATTGACATGTCAATTGTTTTTGCCATTTGGGTTTTGCACTGCAAAGCTGAGTTTTTGACCAAAGTTCTGCCAGAAAAAGGCTGCAGTTTGAACTGCATAGTGCGGACAAGAAACCCAAATTCCCATAGACTTTGCTTGAAAAGCAGAACACATCCATTTTGGCATTAAACGCTGCAGTTGAAAAAGCAGCAAAAAAGCAGGTAAAAAGCAGGTAAATAGCAATGTGGACACATAGCCTTAAACCCGGATCAAAACTTTGAGCCCATTTAAACTCGTCACAGCACCATATGTGCTGGAGGTTGCTTTTCCGGGTCCACATCATGGAGGTTTGCAATGTTAGTGACACATATCTCCCATCCAGGACCTGTCTGGCTGCAACCTTACAATCCCAAAACCTGGAATGCAATAAGGTTCATCTGCAGGATCTGATTTATTTTTTTTTTATACACCCACAGATTTAAATAGACATTTCTCATCCGAAATACTGAAGAGACAAGTGCACGCTGTGATTTTTTTTCCACACAGACATTCAGCTTGTTTAAAAATGTGGTCAACTGAACAGACCTATTAAATAACATTGGTGCGAGTGTGGTCCACTTTTTCTATGGACTGTACTCAGACCAAAAATACAGGCATGTTAACATGGCATTACTGTGCATGGGGAAAAGCTGTTAATCAAGACAAGCACGTCCCGCTCGATGCTTCATCATTCTCTCCCTCTGCCTGCGCGGTGACGTCACTCCTGTGCGACTGCTGTGCTGAGGCATGCAGAGTGTAGGACGGGAGGACACTGACCAGAGCAGCGAGGGAACGAGGAGAGAAGTGCGGATGGAGCAGCAGTGAAAAAAGGAGAGGTGAGTTGTTTTTTATATATATATATATATATATATATATATATATATAATCAGTGAGTACACAGTGGCCAGAGGCCTGGGGGGATGCATTAGACTTGGAAGCCCAGAAGGCTGCATTATACATGGAGGAATAGAGGGCTACATTATACATGGAGGCCTAGAGGGCTGCATTATACATGGAGGCCTAGGGGGCTGCATTATACATGAAGGCCTAGGGGGCTGCATTATACATGGAGGTCTATGGGTCTGCATAATACAACATTAAGGACACCTTATACATGGACTATATGGGTGCATTATACATGGAGGTCTATGGGGCTGCATTATACATGGAGGTCTATGGGGCTGGATTAGACATGGAGGTCTATGGGGCTGCATTATACATGAAGGTCTATGGGGTTGCATTATACATGGAGGTCTATGGGGATGCATTATACGACATGAAGGACACCTTATACATGGACATGGAAGGATGCATTATACATGGCGTATGGGGTGCAGTATAATATATGGAGGACTATGGGAAATGCATTATAATATATGGAGGACTGTGGGGTGCATTATAATATATGGATGACTATGTGGTGCAGTATAATATATGGCGGACTATGGGGTTGCATTATAATTTATGGAGATGTGACGCCCCTGGACTATTAGGTCATCACAGGGTATTGTACAATCTGCCCTCCCATGCAATATCCACCCCCTTCTTGGTTATGGGTCCCCAACTATATGGTGTTGCCTACCTCAGCCAATAAAATCCTAGGTACACTCTGCACCACACCCACCAGACACACCAGTGGACGGCCTGAGTGGAATAGAGTCGCCCACTTGGGGGGTTGGTTAAGGGGAGGTCAGGAGTAAGTCAGTGAAGTGTTGGAAGTGAAGGAGAGTGGAGGTCAAGAGCCGGGTTCCTTGGAAGTAACTAGGTAGCAGACAGTGGTCTGGGCCTAGTAGGAGCTGGACCCCCCGGTCACAGGGGATCGTGGGGGCTTTGTACCATCACTGGGCTGGGACCAGGGCACGATGGGGTACGTGGACCCTAGGTCAGGGAGTAGCTTCAGGCAACCTGACAATTTACCCGACGAGAACGGAGCCTTCAACATCCGCTCTCCACCCTCTCCAAAATCAGGGTACTAGCGCAACGAGCGGGATAGGACTTTCCACACGGTCCAAGAAATCCCAAATGTGAACCCTGAGAGCAAGCTCCCACAGTTAGCCACACTGGGGAGCGAGACCTGACTAGTTCTATACTACCAGGACCAACAGAAAAGTGAACTTAGTGCCAGGAGGAAGGTCACGGATCACCAGGCAGCACCATTAGGGACAGAACCCAAACTAGCTTCCCGCAGCAGTGTCCAGAACTTTGGTTTATCCAGTTGTCGGTGTCAGCTTTATGGACTGAGTGAGTACGCAAGTGACCCCTTCACTCCCCACGGCACTCCCCGAACACCATCACCGAGTCCTAGGGCATTCCCCCTACCTGTGGAGGGTTCTAACACCTGGCTGCCCTACTCCATCACCCCCGGGTACTCCCAACTTCAGCAGTGGTACTCTACATTACCACACACCACGGATGGCGTCACAAACTCTAAATACAATCCCCTGTAAATACTCCCTTCATTTGAGTGGCCACGCGACCCCCAGGTCCGGACGCCCCTCAAGCCACCGTGGATCCGGATCCGAGCAGCCCGGCTGCTGACACGGGGGCGGCACAGAGAACTATGGGTTGAATTATAATACATGGAGGAATATGGGAAATGCATTATAATACATGGGGGACTATGGAGGTGCATTCTAATATATGAAGGGTTATGTGGGACCCTTTATCCTATATAGAAGGCTATGTGGGGGTCATTATTGTATTTGGAAAACTATATACAAGGGATGACAAAAATACTAGCTGGGGATGATAACGTTTTGTGCTGAGGGAAAAAGGCACTTTCCCTCAGCATCCAGCTTCCCCATGCTCTGCTATACATCTTCTCTGAGCACCCAGCTGTCCCATGATCTGATATGGAAAAGCTGAGTGCTCAGGGAAAGATGTATAGCAAAGCATGGGGAAGCTGGGTGCTGAGGACAAAATAGATATCAGAACATATGATAGCTGTTCTCCCAGGTGCTAATTGAACATGTTTTCAGTTGGAACACAGGTCTTGGGAGCTGTTTGTGTTCAGTGTCCAGCCCATTTTGACATGTCACTAGATTGCAGTTTGAATTATATCAGTAACCTTTTTCTCATTCTTTGAGTGCTCTTTTAAATAAATTAAAAATAAATTAAAAAGGACCTCTTTGCCTATATATAAAGCTAATCTTCACAAAGGAGGGTAAAAAACCCCAGGAAGTACTAAATCCACCTTACCATCATTGTTCTAAAATACAATCCACATACAAAAGTTTGAAACATGTTTTTATTATCACGTGCGTTTAGTAGACTAAATTGAAAAAAAAAATATATATATTTTTAGAAGATTTGCTTAACTGCTTGACTACATCTTTGTTATCCTATTGTCTGCCTTGAAAACAAGCCTCGTTTCTCAGTCCATACACTAAAGAAACCTTATTTGATCCAGGAGCCTCAACATATATGTGGAAGTGATGAGCTGAACAGCATGTAACCAGAAGGGGCATGACCTCAGCTAACAGACAAATTGTGCTTCCTTGTATCAGCTGTGTTGGCTGAGGCCCTGCCCCTTCTCACCACAGATCCTGCTAGGTCGATTGTATCATACTTATGCTAATTTTAAGAGAGGGTGGGGATAACTATGAATACCCCCAGATCTTATCTGATCCTCAGCTGCTGTCACTCAACAAGCATCTCATTTTATAAACTTTACTTTCTTGGATTTCAAAACCTAAACATCCGAGCTGACCACTAGAGGAATGTATAGAATCAGCCTGATAGTGCCAGTATAGCACTGGCTTTAGCTTATATACGAAAATCCTGGTGATTGGTTCCCTTTAAATGTTGCAAAATATTTGCAGCCTTTATTAATTACAATTTAAGAACATACTCAACCTGATAATCATCATAACCATAACCTTTGCTCTGAGGAGATCCTGGATGGCCTGAACCACTGAACAGCACTAGAATGCCATCCCCAGTCGCATCGCACAGACTCGTGGCTGACAAATGTCTCAGTACTGTCCCGTCTTCAAATTTTAACCTGTTCCCCACCACCCTAATGCCATATTGAGGCTGCTTTCACATCAGCGCTTTTTTGCCAGTCGGCAAAAAAACGCAAACCGCATCTGACCGGATCCTGAGGATTGTATATGCAACGCATGCAACCGCAATTGTTATTTTACCGGATCCTTCTGCAGCGGGACACGTAATTTATCGGCCGGCACTGGAGTCAGCTGACCATGAGTCAGCTGACTCCTGACCTCAGCCCGCACACGCAGCAATGGATGCAGGTTAACAGCAGGCAGTGGCTGCTGCTGATCACCTGTGACCGTGTGTGGGTTGTGTGGTCAGGAGTTCAGCTGAGTTCAGATCAGCTGACTCCTGTGCCAGCCGAATATACAGTCATATGAAAAAGTTTGGGCACTCCTATTACTGTTAACCTTTTTTCTTTATAACAATTTGGGTTTTTGCAACAGCTATTTCAGTTTCATATATCTAATAACTTATGGCCTGAGTAATATTTCTGGATTGAAATGAGGTTTATTGTACTAACAGAAAATATGCAATCCGCATTTAAACTAAATTTGACAGGTGCATAAGTATGGGCACCCTTATCAATTTCTTGTTTTGAACACTCCTAACTACTTTTACTGACTTACTAAAGCACTAAATTGGTTTTGTAACCTCATTGAGCTTTGAACTTCATAGGCAGGTGTATCCAATCATGAGAAAAGGTATTTAAGGTGGCCACTTGCAAGTTGTTTTCCTATTTGAATCTCCTATGAAGAGTGGCATCATGGGCTCCTCAAAACAACTCACAAATGATCTGAAAACAAAGATTATTCAACATAGTTGTTCAGGGGAAGGATACAAAAAGTTGTCTCAGAGATTTAAACTGTCAGTTTCCACTGTGAGGAACATAGTAAGGGAATGGAAGAACACAGGTACAGTTCTTGTTAAGCCCAGAAGTGGCAGGCCAAGAAAAATATCAGAAAGGCAGAGAAGAAGAATGGTGAGAACAGTCAAGGACAATCCGCAGACCACCTCCAAAGACCTGCAGCATTATCTTGCTGCAGATGGTATCAATGTGCATCGATCAACAATACAGCGCACTTTGCACAAGGAGAAGCTGTATGGGAGAGTGATGCAAAAGAAGCCGTTTCTGCAAGCACGCCACAAACAGAGTCGCCTGAGGTATGCAAAAGCACATTTGGACAAGCCAGTTACATTTTGCAAGAAGGTCCTGTGGACTGATGAAGCAAAGATTGAGTTGTTTGGTCATACAAAAAGGCGTTATGCATAAAGGCAAAAAAACACGGCATTCCAAGAAAAGCACTTGCTACCCACAGTAAAATTTGGTGGAGGTTCCATCATGCTTTGGGGCTGTGTGGCCAATGCCGGCACCGGGAATCTTGTTAAAGTTGAGGGTCACATGGATTCAACTCAGTATCAGCAGATTCTTGACAATAATGTGCAAGAATCAGTGACGAAGTTGAAGTTAAGCGGGCTTTACACGCTGCGACATCGCTAATGCGAACTCGTTGGGGTCACGGAATTCGTGACGCACATCCGGCCGCATTGTTGCGTGTGACACCGTTAAGCGATTTTGCATCGTTGCAAAAACGTGCAAAATCGCTAATCGGCGATACGGGGGTCCATTCTCAAATCTCGTTACTGCAGCAGTAACGAGGTTGTTCCTCGTTCCTGCGGCAGCACACATCGCTGCGTGTGACGCCGCAGGAACGAGGAGGCTCCCCTTACCTGCCTCCCGGCCGCTATGCAGAAGGAAGGAGGTGGGCGGGATGTTACGTCCCGCTCATCTCCGCCCCTCCGCTGCTATTGGGCGGCGGTTCAGTGACGTTTCAGTGACGTCGCTGTGACGCCGCACGGACCGCCCCCTTAGAAAGGAGGCGGTTCGCCGGTCACAGCGACGTCGCCGGACAGGTAAGTATTGTGACGGCTCTGGGCGATGTTGTGCGGCACGGGCAGCGATATGCCCGTGTCGCGCAACAGATGGGGGCGGCTACCCACACTAGCGATATCGGGACCGATATCGCAGTGTGTAAAGTAGCCTTTACGCATGGGATGGATATTTCAGCAAGACAATAATCCAAAACACCACTCCAAATCTACTCAGGCATTCATGCAGAGGAACAATTACAATGTTCTGGAATGGCCATCCCAGTCCCCAGACCTGAATATCATTGAAAATCTGTGGATGATTTGAAGCATGCTGTCCATGCTCGGCGACCATCAAACTTAACTGAACTGGAAGTGTTTTGTAAACAGGAATGGTCAAATATACCTTCATCCAGGATCTAGGAACTCATTAAAAGCTACAGGAAGCGACTAGAGGCTGTTATTTTTGCAAAAGGAGGATCTACAAAATATTAATGTCACTTTTATGTTGAGGTGCCCATACTTTTGCACCGGTCAAATTTTGTTTAAATGCGGATTGCACATTTTCTGTTAGTACAATAAACCTCACTTCAATCCAGAAATATAATTAGTCCATCAGTTATTAGATATATGAAACTGAAATAGCTATATATTTAAAACTTTTCCAGCGGCCTGGGTAGTATGGGGTCAATACCAGCTTTGTTTTACCAGCTGATATAAGGCCCTAGATTCTTAATGTCAGGCCAAGTTTGACCCAGCCATTAAGAATCTCCTCTGAAGGGTTAAAAAAAAGACATCACACAGAGAAAAAATATTTTTTTAGAAATAAATACACAGACACACTTAGAGACTCCATCTTTATTACTCCCTCTCACCCCTCCTCAATCCTGGTCTTCTTTCTTCTATCTTTTTTCTTCAACTGATGCAGCTCCACTAGAAAGCACGGGGGAGGAACTACTTTCTGAGCATGCTCAGTACTGAAAACAGGATCCTGCCTACCAGAATGCGATGACTTCCGCAGGAAGAAGAGCAGGATCCGGCTCATTGAAAAGCATTGCAGGTACCAACGCAATATGAAGGATCCGGTGAGCTGCAGTATTTTGTTGGAGATCAAAAACGCTACAAGTAGCATATTTGATAAAAGATAAAATACTGCATCTCCCCGGATCCAGTGTGTGCCGCACGCAACCGCAAGTGACCACATATTGCCGCGATTCCTTTGCAAATGCATTGAATCACGGCACCCTGAATGCACCCTTATATTTAGGTATAATTTTTTTTTTTTTATTTGTTGTATTCACTATAAACAACATTAATAAGTGCGAGTGAGTGGGTCATTCATTGGTCCTGGGTCCACGAGACAGGATGTCCCAATGGCTCTTCCTCTTCTTAAAAAGGTACTCCTCCTTCGCTTTCCACACCCATTCCTACAAACTTCCCACCACTCCCATAGCAGTCCCCAAGCCATGTGACCTACTCAAAGCCCATAACTCCCCCCAACTACTGCTGTGCTAACGTGCCAACAACTCTGTTGACCACTTCTTGCTCAAACTCCCTATTAACCCTATCTGTGCCTGTCTTACAAACCCCTGTCATGTCCTGTCTTCCACTACAGCTGTGCCCCGCTCCAGCCCTTTTCTTTCTCTTCTCCAACCTTCAGGCTCTCTGTAAAGAAACCTGTAAACTCATAAAGCTGTCCTGTATGAAACAATAAATAGTAGACAATGAGGAGGGGGATGCAGCTGCAGGATCTCTGCAGTGTGTTTAGTATGCATTGTATGTAAAGGAAGAGAGAGCAGCAGGAGTGAGACAGCTGATTTGTTCTGTGCTTTTTCATAACACAAAGAAGACCCCCACAGATAAAATTGCATTGTGGTAAGATGAAAAGCACCTAAATATTCCAGTACTCGAGATTTCTGGTGGAACTGCATCTAATATACTGTACATCAGGATGACTAAGGCGATGAATGATTAAAATTTCTATATAACTATGTTCTCCACTGCAGGATGGGCGACTAACAATCGATCCAGAGAACCACCTGGTGGATCTCCCCAACTTAGACTTTCTGAAACAGAATGGAGCCACGTTTCTGAATGCCTATACAAACTCTCCAATTTGCTGTCCTTCACGTGCAGGTACGCCATAGAATAGACCAATAGAGTGTGTATCATTCTATTATATAACTTACTGACAGTCTAATTACAAACAATTTTACTAGGCCACCATGTGGTGATGAATCCTTCTGCTTTATGTATGTTCTGCTTCCTTTGCGTAGTGATACAACACAGAATGATATTTTATTTAACTCTATGAATCTAGTACTGAGCCAAAAATATTTAAAATAAAGTCTGTCTGTATTGATTCGGTAGGAGGATCTGTAGATTTCAATACTGAGATAATATGTTAACACAGAAATATTCATCAAACAGTATAAGAAAAAAAATAGCTTGTAGTGTCCTGTGAAAGTAATCACTGTCCATTTGTCCCATTACGCATATGTATGACATAGAATTGGGTTCCCTGGACCGACTCTTTGAGCCAGAATAGAGAGCATCTCTACAGTATGTGAATGGCTGCCATGTAATACTAGTATAGTATATTTCTCCTAAAATGGGGAAAACGAGAAATGCTAGTAGGAATACTGGAACACATGTAGATCAAAAGACACAAAAGGAAAAGGAAAATCCATGCATCCTAAAAAAAACCCCAAAAAATCTATATTACCTACTGTACATGCTCCTCAGCTAAGCCATATTATTAAATCACTATCAAATATTTTGTTTTTAATTTGTTTATCAGCAATAAATCAACATTTAAAAAACCTCTCCCTCTCTATCATAGGACCGACAAACATGTTAATAATATGCAAATGATGAAAAAAAATTAAACTGCATTTTTCAAACATCACTTTTTACTCAGTATAGAGCAGTCATGGCGAACCTTTTACAGGCCGAGTGCCCAAACTGTAGCCCTAAACCCATTTTTTTTCCGAAGTGCCAACCAATCCTATTATGTAAATAATTGATTTTAACCTTACCTTTGCAGTCTTCTCTTCTCTTCAGCAGGGGGCATCACGCTCATGCTTACCACACATTGAAGCTGAGCCCCTGCCCTTTCCAGACACAGCAGTTGGATTGATCTTTCTGGAAAAAATTGCAGCATATTAGACAGAGATTTCACCCTGTAATCCACATCTACATTGCAAAGTCTGAACATCCTGAAATCCCATAAAGACGTACGAGTTGCTCCCCTCCCCTTTCATTGTGTAGTTATGTCCCCCTTCCTGGGCCACTTCTTGGTAAACATGTCCCCCATCCTGATATATATTTCCTACATTCTGGTATATTTGTCCCCATCATGGCCCCATTCCTGGTAAATGTCCTCCATTCTGGTAAATGTCCTCCATTCTGGTAAATGTCCTCCATTCTGGTAAATGTCCTCCATTCTGGTAAATGTCCTCCATTCTGGTAAATGTCCTCCATTCTGGTAAATGTACCCCATTCTGGTAAATGTACCCCATTCTGGTAAAATTTCCCCTTCCTGGTAAATGTACCCCATCATTGTAAATGTATCCCATCCTGCATGTTCCCCCATCCTGATAAAGGTCACCCTTCCTGCTAAATGTTCCTCATCCTGGCATTTTTCCTCATCCTGGCATATTTCCCCCCATCCTTTCATGTTTCCCCCCATCCTGGTAAATGTATCCCCCATCCTGATAAAGGTCACCCTTCCTACTAAATGTTCCCCATCCTGGCATTTTTCCTCATCCTGGCATGTTTCCCCCCATCCTGGTAAATGTATCCCCCATCCTGGTAAATGTATCCCCCATCCTCGTAAATGTACCCCTTCCTGCTAAATGTACCCCATCCTTGCAGCCATGTTTCTCCCCATCCTTGCAGCCATGTTTCCCCCCATCCTTGCAGCCATGTTCCCCCCCATCCTTGCAGCCATGTTTCCCCCCCATCCTTGCAGCCATGTTTCCCTCCATCTTTGCACGTTTCCCCATCTTTGCACGTTTCTCTCCATCTTTGCATGTGTCCTCCATCCTTGCAGCCATGTTTGCCCCGTGCTTTGTTTGCTCTCTATGCCCCGTGCTTTGTTTGCTCTGTATGCCCCGTACTTTGCTTGCTCTGTATGCCCCGTGCTCTGTATGCCCCGTGCTCTGTATGCCCCGTGCTCTGTATGCCCCGTGCTCTGTTTGCCCCGTGCTCTCCATGTTTGCCCCGTGCTCTCCATGTTTGCCCCGTGCTCTCCATGTTTGCCCCGTGCTCTCCATGTTTGCCCCGTGCTCTCCATGTTTGCCCCGTGCTCTCCATGTTTGCCCCGTGCTCTCCATGTTTGCCCCGTGCTCTCCATGTTTGCCCCGTGCTCTCCATGTTTGCCCCGTGCTCTCCATGTTTGCCCCGTGCTCTCCATGTTTGCCCCGTGCTCTCCATGTTTGCCCCGTGCCCTCCATGTTTGCCCCGTGCCCTCCATGTTTGCCCCGTGCTCTCCATGTTTGCCCCGTGCTTTCCATGTTTGCCCCGTGCTCTCCATGTTTGCCCCGTGCTCTCCATGTTTGCCCCGTGCTCTCCATGTTTGCCCCGTGCTCTGTTTGCTCTGTGTGCCCAGTGCTCTCCATATTTGCCCCGTGCTCTCCATTCTGGTAAATGTCCTCCATTCTGGTAAATGTACTCCATTCTGGTAAATGTACTCCATTCTGGTAAATGTACCCCATTCTGATAAATGTAACCCATCATTGTAAATGTATCCCATCCTGGCATGTTCCCCCATCCTGATAAAGGTCACCCTTCCTGCTAAATGTTTCTCATCCTGGCATATTTCCCCCCAACCTTTCATGTTTCCCCCCATCCTGGTAAATGTATCCCCCATTCTGATAAAGGTCACCCTTCCTGCTAAATGTTCTCCATCCGGGCATGTTTCCCCCCATCCTTTCATGTTTCCCCCCATCCTGGTAAATGTATCCCCCATTCTGGTAAATGTACCCCTTCCTGCTAAATGTACCCCTTCCTGCTAAATGTACCCCATCCTGGCATGTTTCCCCCCATCCTTGCAGCCATGTTTCTCCCCATCCTTGCAGCCATGTTTCCCCCCATCCTTGCATGTTTCCCCCCATCCTTGCAGCCATGTTTCCCCAATCCTTGCAGCCATGTTTCCCCCCATCCTTGCAGTCATGTTTCCCCCCATCATTGCAGTCATGTTTCCCCCCCATCCTTGCAGTCATGTTTCCCCCCATCCTTGCAGTCATGTTTCCCCCCATCCTTGCAGTCATGTTTCCCCCCATCCTTGCAGTCATGTTTCCCCCCATCCTTGCAGTCATGTTTCCCCCCATCTTTGCAGTCATGTTTCCCCCCATCCTTGCAGCCATGTTTCCCCCCATCCTTGCATGTTTCCCCCCATCCTTGCAGCCACGTTTCCCCCCATCCTTGCAGTCATGTTTCCCCCCATCCTTGCAGCCATGTTTCTCTCCATCTTTGCACGTTTCTCTCCATCTTTGCACGTTTCCTCCATCCTTGCAGCCATGTTTGCCTCGTGCTCTGTTTGCTCCATGTTTGCCCCGTGCTCTCCATGTTTGCCCCGTGCTCTCCATGTTTGCCCCGTGCTCTCCATGTTTGCCCCGTGCTCTCCATGTTTGCCCCGTGCTCTCCATGTTTGCCCCGTGCTCTCCATGTTTGCCCCGTGCTCTCCATGTTTGCCCCGTGCTCTCCATGTTTGCCCCATGCGCTCCATGCCCCGTGCTCTCCATGTTTGCCCCGTGCTCTCCATGTTTGCCCCGTGCTCTCCATGTTTGCCCCGTGCTCTCCATGTTTGCCCCGTGCTCTCCATGTTTGCCCCGTGCTCTCCATGTTTGCCCCGTGCTCTCCATGTTTGCCCCGTGCTCTCCATGTTTGCCCCGTGCTCTCCATGTTTGCCCCGTGCTCTCCATGTTTGCCCCGTGCTCTCCATGTTTGCCCCGTGCTCTCCATGTTTGCCCCATGCGCTCCATGCCCCGTGCTCTCCATGTTTGCCCCGTGCTCTCCATGTTTGCCCCGTGCTCTCCATGTTTGCCCCGTGCTCTCCATGTCTGCCTCGTGCTCTCCATGTCTGCCCCGTGCTCTCCATGTCTGCCCCATGCTCTCCATGTCTGCCCCGTGCTCTCCATGTCTGCCCCGTGCTCTCCATGTCTGCCCCGTGCTCTCCATGTCTGCCCCGTGCTCTCCATGTCTGCCCCGTGCTCTCCATGTCTGCCCCGTGCTCTGTATGTTTGCCCCATGCTCTGTATGTTTGCCCCGTGCTCTGTATGTTTGCCCCCGTGCTCCCATGTTTGCCCCGTGCTCCCATGTTTGTCCCGTGCTCTCCATGTTTGCCCCGTGCTCTCCATGTTTGCCCCGTGCTCCCCGTGCTTTCCATGCCCCTTGCTCCCATGTTTGCCCCGTGCTCTCCATGTTTGCCCCGTGCTCTCCATGTTTGCCCCGTGCTCTCCATGTTTGCCCCGTGCTCTCCATGTTTGCCCCGTGCTCTCCATGTTTGCCCCGTGCTCTCCATGTTTGCCACGTGCTCTCCATGTTTGCCACGTGCTCTCCATGTTTGCCACGTGCTCTCCATGTTTGCCACGTGCTCTCCATGTTTTCCACGTGCTCTCCATGTTTGCCCCGTGCTCTCCATGTTTGCCCCGTGCTCTCCATGTTTGCCCCGTGCTCTCCATGTTTGCCCCGTGCTCTCCATGTTTGCCCCGTGCTCTCCATGCCCCGTGCTCTCCATGCCCCGTGCTCTCCATGCCCCGTGCTCTCCATGCCCCGTGCTCTCCATGCCCCGTGCTCTCCATGCCCCGTGCTCGCTATGCCCCGTGCTATGCCCCGTGCTCCCATGTTTGCCCCGTGCTCCCATGTTTGCCCCGTGCTCCCCATGCCCCGTGCTCTCCATGCCCCGTGCTCTCCATGTTTGCCCCGTGCTCTCCATGTTTGCCCCGTGCTCTCCCCATGCCCCGCGCTTCCATGTTTGCCCCGTGCTCTCCCCATGCCCCGCGCTCCCATGTTTGCCCCGTGCTCTCCATGCCCCGTGCTCCCATGTTTGCCCCGTGCTCCCCATGCCCCGTGCTCCCCATGCCCCGTGCTCCCCATGCCCCGTGCTCCCCATGCCCCGTGCACCTCATGCCCCGTGCTCCCCATGCCCCGTGCTCCCCATGCCCCGTGCTCCCCATGCCCCGTGCTCCCCATGCCCCGTGCTCCCCATGCCCCGTGCTCTCCATGTTTGCCCCGTGCTCTCCATGTTTGCCCCGTGCTCTCCATGTTTGCCCCGTGCTCTCCATGTTTGCCCCGTGCTCTCCATGCCCCGTGCTCTCCATGCCCCGTGCTCTCCATGCCCCGTGCTCTCCATGCCCCGTGCTCTCCATGCCCCGTGCTCCCATGTTTGCCCCGTGCTCCAATGTTTGCCCCGTGCTCTCCATGCCCCGTGCTCCCATGTTTGCCCCGTGCTCCCATGTTTGCCCCGTGCTCTCCATGCCCCGTGCTCTCCATGCCCCGTGCTCCCCATGCCCCGTGCTCTCCATGTTTGCCCTGTGCTCTCCCCATGCCCCGTGCTCCCATGTTTGCCCCGTGCTCCCCATGCCCCGTGCTCCCCATGCCCCGTGCTCCCCATGCCCCGTGCTCCCCATGCCCCGTGCTCTCCATGCCCCGTGCTCTCCATGCCCCGTGCTCTCCATGCCCCGTGCTCTCCATGCCCCGTGCTCCCCGTGCTCCCCATCCCCCGTGCTCCCATGTTTGCCCCGTGCTCTCCATGTTTGCCCCGTGCTCTCCATGTTTGCCCCGTGCTCTCCATGTTTGCCCCGTGCTCTCCATTCCCCGTGCTCTCCATGCCCCGTGCTCTCCATGCCCCGTGCTCTCCATGCCCCGTGCTCTCCATGCCCCGTGCTCCCATGTTTGCCCCGTGCTCCAATGTTTGCCCCGTGCTCTCCATGCCCCGTGCTCCCATGTTTGCCCCGTGCTCCCATGTTTGCCCCGTGCTCTCCATGCCCCGTGCTCTCCATGCCCCGTGCTCCCCATGCCCCGTGCTCTCCATGTTTGCCCTGTGCTCTCCCCATGCCCCGTGCTCCCATGTTTGCCCCGTGCTCCCCATGCCCCGTGCTCCCCATGCCCCGTGCTCCCCATGCCCCGTGCTCCCCATGCCCCGTGCTCTCCATGCCCCGTGCTCTCCATGCCCCGTGCTCTCCATGCCCCGTGCTCTCCATGCCCCGTGCTCCCCGTGCTCCCCATCCCCCGTGCTCCCATGTTTGCCCCGTGCTCCCCATGCCCCGTGCTCCCCATGCCCCGTGCTCCTCATGTCCCGTGCTCCCCATGCCCCGTGCTCCCCATGCCCCGTGCTCCCCATGCCCCGTGCTCCCCATGCCCCGTGCTCCCCATGCCCCGTGCTCCCCATGCCCCGTGCTCCCCATGCCCCGTGCTCTCCATGCCACGTGCTCTCCATGCCCCGTGCTCTCCATGTTTGCCCCGTGCTCTCCATGCCCCGTGCTCTCCATGCCCCGTGCTCTCCATGCCCCGTGCTCTCCATGCCCCGTGCTCTCCATGTTTGCCACGTGCTCTCCATGTTTGCCCCGTGCTCCCATGTTTGCCCCGTGCTCCCATGTTTGCCCCGTGCTCTCCATGCCCCGTGCTCCCATGTTTGCCCCGTGCTCCCCATGCCCCGTGCTCCCCATGCCCCGTGCGCCCCATGCTCATGCTCCCATGTTTGCCCCGTGCTCCCATGTTTGCCCCATGCTCCCATGTTTGCCCCGTGCTCCCATGTTTGCCCCGTGCTCCCATGTTTGCCCCGTGCTCCCATGTTTGCCCCGTGCTCCCATGTTTGCCCCGTGCTCCCATGTTTGCCCCGTGCTCCCATGTTTGCCCCGTGCTCCCATGTTTGCCCCGTGCTCCCATGTTTGCCCCGTGCTCCCATGTTTGCCCAGTGCTCCCATGTTTGCCCCGTGCTCCCATGTTTGCCCCGTGCTTCCATGTTTGCCCTGTGCTCCCCATGCCCCGTGCTCTCCATGCCCCGTGCTCTCCATGCCCCGTGCTCCCCATCCCCCGTGCTCCCCATGCTTGCCCAATGCTCCCATGTTTGCCCCGTGCTCCCCATGCCCCGTGCTCCCCATGCCCCGTGCTCCCCATGCCCCGTGCTCCCCATGCCCCGTACTCCCCATGCCCCGTGCACCCCATGCCCCGTGCACCCCATGCCCCGTGCTCCCCATGCCCCGTGCTCCCCATGCCCCGTGCTCCCCATGCCCCGTGCTCCCCATGCCCCGTGCTCCCCATGCCCCGTGCTCCCCATGCCCCGTACTCCCCATGCCCCGTGCTCTCCATGCCCCGTGCTCT
The DNA here is from genome assembly GCF_048569485.1 of Anomaloglossus baeobatrachus. Classification (NCBI taxonomy): domain Eukaryota; kingdom Metazoa; phylum Chordata; class Amphibia; order Anura; family Aromobatidae; genus Anomaloglossus; species Anomaloglossus baeobatrachus. The sequence continues at coordinate 819,909,704 of NC_134353.1, read as the reverse complement.
CCATGCCCCGTGCTTTCCATGCCCCGTGCTCTCCATGCCCCGTGCTCTCCATGCCCCGTGCTCCCCATGCCCCGTGCTCCCCGTGCTCTCCATGCCCCGTGCTCTCCATGCCCTGTGCTCTCCATGCCCCGTGCTCTCCATGCCCCGTGCTCTCCATGCCCCGTGCTCCCCATGCCCCGTGCTCCCCATCCCCCGTGCTCCCATGTTTGCCCCGTGCTCCCATGTTTGCCCCGTGCTCTCCATGCCCCGTGCTCCCATGTTTGCACTGTGCTCTCCATGCCCCGTGCTGGCACTGTCCCCCACACCTTGGCACAGCCGCACACAGCTTTTAAAAATAAAAATAAAAAACTTACCTTCCAGCACTCGCTCCTCCGCTGCGCGCTGCTGGGTCCTTCAGTTCCCGCGCGGCCACAAGCCGGCGCCTCCTACTGACACTCCTCCGCCTCCTAGGCAACAGGCCTGCGGCTCAGGAGAGGAGGAGTGTCAGAGCGAAAAGTAATGTCTCCTCTGCTCAACACCACTTTGATCTGCTGGCGCGATCACACCAGCACATCAAAGTGGCTCAGTGTGGTGACAGCGCGCGTGCCAGCAAAAAGGGCTGTGCGTGCCGAGTCTGGCACGCGTGCCATAGGTTCGCCATCACTGGTATAGAGTATGACCCATTGGCAGAAATATGCCCACTTATACGAGGGGCTGCTGATAAGTCTTTGGCTTTGTGATCTTTTTTTGTTTCTATGGTAAGGAATGTTACATCATATGAAAGCCTTATGTGTCTAATATAGGTTTTCAAAATTTTGTATTTGTTGCTTATGGCAACAGTGTTCTACGCACGCGGGAAAACAAAATGGCGGAGTCTGATGCGATATTTACAGCAACTGAGAGCAGAGGAGTGATAAAATTCTTGATTCTCCAAGGAAAGTCCACGAAGAATATTCATGGTGATATGTCGCAGACATTGGGGGATCAATGCCCTTCATATTCCACAGTTAAGAACTGGGTTGCTAAATTTAAAATGGGCCACTTCAGCACCAGTGATGAGGAACGTCCTGGATGACCGAGAGTGGTTGTTGTTCCGGAGATCGTTGATGCTGCACACAACCTCATACTGGAGAATTGAGGAATTTCAGCTAAAGCAATAGCAGACATCATGGGGATTTCCTATGAACGTGTTTGTGTCATTGTCCATTATCCAACTGTTAATTTGGCCACTTTTGTTGGGTACTAAGGACAAATCTGTGACCTTTCAATTGGTTGATTGAAGTCTAAAGGGTGTGTGAAGCCCCACATGTGCAGTATCGGTGCATACCTTCAGGGACTCCACGTAGCTGGTGCTGGTCACAGGTAGGAGATCTTCTTCTTGTCGTGACGCCACTCTCAGTATTGCGGCCAGTAGGGACCGCCACTGCAGGTTGAGGGTCGCCTGGGGCTGATGGTGGGTGCAGTCGGATGTAGTAGCCTCCTGAGAGTGAGGCAAGCCCCAGGGCCCTGTGTAGGTTTGTAGTACCACAAGTCGCAGAATGACCACACAGGCAGGATGTCTTTCAGGGTTTTTACTCACTTCAGGTGGCAGGGTGAGTAACCCGGGCGTAGCTGAGATGAACCAGGTAGGAACCAGGTATCCTTCAGGCTGACTTTATGAGGGTGACTACTGACTCGCCTTCCTTAGCCCTTGGTGGTTTGGGGTGACCCCGACTTTGAGTCCCTATGGGGGTCACCCAGGGAAGATGCTCCAAGCCTCTCTCCCCTTCTTGTTTTGCCGTGTGCTTGTTCCCCGGACCAGGCCACTCCAGCCTCTTGCCTCCTATGACCTATGGGCCCTAACTTGTGGTTACGTGGCTGCGGCTTTTGTAGTGTTGTGGTGTGGGCTTTAAGAGCCCCACACCGGCAGGTTCAGCAGAAGAAAGTTGAATCTATCCCCGCTTCGGGATCTGCCGCCCGGTTGGGCCTGGTGCTCTCTAGCAGTCTCCTTACTTCCCACTCCGTTGCACTCTCTAGCTGAAGCTGGCTTTCAGGCAGCACTCCTAGTTGACCGTTCTCCCCCGTCTGTAGCCACTGCGCGGGCGCTGTTAGACAGCAACAGCCCCACAGGTCTGCTCCTCACTGAGCCCTAGGGAGTTCTGCCCTAACTGACTCACTGCCCCTCCTCTCCTGTTCTTGCCTACGCCACCTAGCAACCAGACTCCCTTACCACACCCCTTGAGAGGAGATGGAGGCTCTACCCCCTCCACTATTCCAGTGAAGGTGAAGGCTTGCCCCCTCCTGGGATCCCCAGGGGTCCTCTCATGGGTACATGTGTGGGACCTGGTCACTATGCGCCTGTGTTCCACACCCCTGTCAGCCTTCTGGATTACCTGTATTGTACTGTTCCCAGCATGGGTGCAGTACTCAGTGGTGCCTGACCAGGTCAGGGGCGCCACATTCCCCCTTAGTTATCACCAGCACGTCCTCGGGCTGCAAGACAACATTTTAAAATGCATAAAACATTAAAACATGGTAAAACATTTAAAAGCACCAGGTATCAGACATCACCACCCTCCACCCACAAGTCCGTTAACCCACCCAAAACCCTCTCAGGAGGCAGGTCACCGGTCCTGTTGGTAACCAGGTCTGGGCCATCCGTTTCCCCAGACCTTTCCTCCAATCTTCCTCTCCCGTTGGCCGCGACTTCAGCCACTTCTGGCAGGATGTAGAGGCGGCTTTCATGGGCTGGTGGTTTCAGGGTATACCTGGCCTGGTGGATCCGCGCCTTCAGCCTCTTCTGGCAGGATGCAGAGGCGGCCTCCACAGTTGGTGCTGACCAGGTACCCTCTTTGTGGTGGTGAGCCAAGGCCCCATAAACAGGCGTGCTCTCTGGTCGCAGGTGAGCCAAGGCCCTTTTCTACGGACGGGCCCCCCTGGTTGCAGACGAGCCAAGCCCCTAAACAGGCTGGCCCTGGTGGTGGTGCCACTGGTGTAACTATTTACACTGCGAGAGTTTGTGGCTATAGCAAGTTCATAGCCTTAAAGTTTATGGTTTTCTCACAATAGTTTTTGTGGGCGCATTTCTTAAACGTTGCAAACAAAACTTGTCAAAACTTCAACTGGTAACTTGCTGTATTTCTTTACTTCTCTCTACTCTACTCCTCCATTTCACTAGGGCGTGGGCATGTAGGGCACCGGCACCTGTGACTTTCTTGCTCTCCGTCGTCGTCCGTGGTTGTTTCATCTGTAGGATCTTTGTCTGTGGTTGTTTCATCTGTAGGTTCTTTATCTTTCCTTTCTTGGTCTTCGTCTGTTTCTACATCTGGTTCTTTATCTCTGTCTTTTCTTTCTTGTTTGGGACATGGTGCTACGTCTAAGGCATAGTAGCCCCTTTCTCCTTGATGCAAGGTGAACTGTACTAAGTCCCCAATTTTCAAATTTCTGCCTGAATGTCCTCTGGGCAGGTGGGCTTGAACATCTCTCCGATTCACAAATATGCCCTCTTTTATTCCTCTTACTACAATAAAGCCGTATCCGCTTTTCAAGTTGAAGTCCTCTACTATTCCTCTGTAAAGGGGTCCTCTAGCCTGGGCTTTGGACCTTCTTAGGCACCTTTTCTCCTCCAGGTCTCTGGCTGTGACCTCCCTCTGCTCTGGAGACTGTGGTGTTGGAGGATACTTTGTTCTGCTGCGCCGTGTCTTGCGGGCTGGGTTCATGCCTGTGGGCTCCCAGGTGAGGTCTTTGGGTTGATCTTCATCTGCTGACGGTGTCAAGTCTTCCTCCTCCCAGCGGGAATAGGGCAGCATCTCCGGCTCTGGGTAGGGGTCTGCTGCGGTTGGCGTCGGAGTCAGCCCTTCTGCTTCCTGATCTCCTCTCCCCCTTAGTTCTTCGCTGCACTCTGGCTGTGGCAGCGCTGGGGATGAGTGTTCTTCAGCTGGTCCAGGCGGTGGACTCTTCGGCGCAGCTGCAGGGGTTGCCTGTATTTCCTTGGGGGTATGCGGAGGGAGCAGATACCGATCCACCATCTCTTGCGGGAACTGGGCCTCCAGATCAGCCTTCAGCTTCCAGTATTCGGGGTCCTCTCCTATCAGGGTCTTCCTAGCAGGGACCTCTTTGGACTGGGGAGCGGTGTCTGCTCTGGCCTTGCAGGCCGGGGAAAATGATGAGGTAGTCCTCTCTTCTTGGCGGGCCGCGCCCTGTATGGCGGCGGCCTGGTCTTGGCGGGCCGCGCCTTGTATGGCGGCGGCCTGGTCTTGGCGGGCCGCGCCTGGCATGGCGGCGGCCTGGTCTTGGCGGGCCGCGCCTGGCATGGCGGCGGCCTGGTCTTGGTGGGCCGCGCCCTGTATGGCGGCGGCCTGAATTGGCGTTTCTGTCGCGGCCGATTCCTGGCGGGCCGGACTGGACACTGCAGCCGCGGTCTCACTTGGCGTCGCAGCCTCGATGGGGTCCGTGCAGGCTGAGTCGGGCGTCGCTGCAGTGATCGGAGCTTGGCGGGCCGCACCCGGCGGGGCTGCGGCCTGGTTCAGCATATCACTTGCGGCGCGGACGAGCGTCGCTGCTGCGTTGGGGTCTTGGCGGACCGGGTTCAGCAGGGTGGCAGCCTGGGTCAGCGTCACACCTGCAGCACGGATGAGCACTGCCGTGGTGGTCGGAGCCCTGCGGGACAGGCGGGGCATCGCTGCAGCGGCCTGGGCTTGGCGGGCCGCACCTAGCGTGGCTGCGGCCTCACTCAGCATCGCCGCACCGGGCGCCTCCTCTGGGACCGCGGTCGTAGCAGCTAGGGTCGGGGCTCTTGTTCTAGCCGGGGCAACACCGGACTCACCCATCGGGGTCTGAATCGTCGTCGCCGCTCGATCCGGCAGGCTCCGCGCGGCTCTCTCCTCATAGATCCGGACCGCTGCAGCCTTCTCTAGAAGCTCCTTGCGTTCCTCATAGAGCCGTCGCATAATCCTGGCCTCCAGCTGATCACAGAAGAGGGCAAGCTCCCGGCACCACCAGGCAGCAGAGCCTGGTTCTGGGTATCCGCGTCTGGATTCCATTTCTGCTCTCCGCAGCAGCAGGTTCGTGGCTTCCCTTCTCTCTCGCCGTTTCTGGACGCTTCCACTCTCACAGCCGGCAAGGTCAGAACTCTGCAGGGGATCTCTGGGTAGCCACACCTCTTCGTGGGCGGTAACTTCTTCCAGCGCGGGCTGCTGTTGTTTTTCAGCGCGCTTTCCATGGTGGCAATATGGCGGCGCTTCCAATTTTTCAAGTGGACCGCCCAGGCACATGGTCACCTGTCTGAACAGGTCTAGTCCTTATCCTGTTCGTGACGCCAGATGTGAAGCCCCACATGTGCAGTATCGGTGCATACCTTCAGGGACTCCACGTAGCTGGTGCTGGTCACAGGTAGGAGATCTTCTTCTTGTCGTGACGCCACTCTCAGTATTGCGGCCAGTAGGGACCGCCACTGCAGGTTGAGGGTCGCCTGGGGCTGATGGTGGGTGCAGTCGGATGTAGTAGCCTCCTGAGAGTGAGGCAAGCCCCAGGGCCCTGTGTAGGTTTGTAGTACCACAAGTCGCAGAATGACCACACAGGCAGGATGTCTTTCAGGGTTTTTACTCACTTCAGGTGGCAGGGTGAGTAACCCGGGCGTAGCTGAGATGAACCAGGTAGGAACCAGGTATCCTTCAGGCTGACTTTATGAGGGTGACTACTGACTCGCCTTCCTTAGCCCTTGGTGGTTTGGGGTGACCCAGACTTTGAGTCCCTATGGGGGTCACCCAGGGAAGATGCTCCAAGCCTCTCTCCCCTTCTTGTTTTGCCGTGTGCTTGTTCCCCGGACCAGGCCACTCCAGCCTCTTGCCTCCTATGACCTATGGGCCCTAACTTGTGGTTACGTGGCTGCGGCTTTTGTAGTGTTGTGGTGTGGGCTTTAAGAGCCCCACACCGGCAGGTTCAGCAGAAGAAAGTTGAATCTATCCCCGCTTCGGGATCTGCCGCCCGGTTGGGCCTGGTGCTCTCTAGCAGTCTCCTTACTTCCCACTCCGTTGCACTCTCTAGCTGAAGCTGGCTTTCAGGCAGCACTCCTAGTTGACCGTTCTCCCCCGTCTGTAGCCACTGCGCGGGCGCTGTTAGACAGCAACAGCCCCACAGGTCTGCTCCTCACTGAGCCCTAGGGAGTTCTGCCCTAACTGACTCACTGCCCCTCCTCTCCTGTTCTTGCCTACGCCACCTAGCAACCAGACTCCCTTACCACACCCCTTGAGAGGAGATGGAGGCTCTACCCCCTCCACTATTCCAGTGAAGGTGAAGGCTTGCCCCCTCCTGGGATCCCCAGGGGTCCTCTCATGGGTACATGTGTGGGACCTGGTCACTATGCGCCTGTGTTCCACACCCCTGTCAGCCTTCTGGATTACCTGTATTGTACTGTTCCCAGCATGGGTGCAGTACTCAGTGGTGCCTGACCAGGTCAGGGGCGCCACAGGTGCTTTACACGCTGCAACATTGCTAGCGATAGCTGTCGTGCGCAATAGTACCTGCCCCCGTCGACATTTGGTGATCGCTGCCATGGCGAACATTATCACTACGGCAGCGTCACACGCACATACCTTTTCAGCGACGTCGCTGTGACCTCCAAACAATCCCTCCTTCAAGGGGGAGGTGCGTTTGGCGTCATAGCAACGTAACTGCAGCGTCACTAAGTGGCCGCCCAATAGCAGAGGAGGGGCGGAGATGAGCGGCCGGAACATGCCGCCCACCTCTTCCTTCCTCATTGCCGGTGAGCGCAGGTAAGAGGATGTTCGTCGTTCCTGCGGTGTCACACATAGCGATGTATGAAGCCACAGGAACGACAAACAACCAGCGGCATGCACCACCAACGATATTATGAAAAGGAGCGACGTGTCAACAATCAACGATTTTTGACGTTTTTGCGATCGTTGATCGTCGCTCCTTGGTGTCACACGCTGCAATGTCGCTAACGGTGCCGGATGTGCGTCACTAACAACGTGACCCCGACAATATATCGTTAGCGATATCGCAGTGTGTAACGCACCCTTAAGGCTTATTGATGCCATCTGGTCTAATCTCACTGAAGAGTCAAAGTGGTTAAAATTGCTGAAAAGTTAATAGTGGCTATGATAAAATGGTGTCAGAAAGGGTACTTTCACACTTGCGTTGTGCGGCATCCATTGCGATCCGCCGCCTTGAGGAATTACGGTAACAGTTGCAGGAAGCCGTTTATTCCTCATAGGCTTCTATTAAGGGCGGATTGCAATGGATGGTCTTGCGTTGCATCCGCCCCGCAGCGCATCAGTTGTTTTGTCGGTGACCGTCAGTGCCCGTCGGGGGGGAAGGAACACTGAATGTAGCTTTTTTTTGCTGGATTCCGTCGGGATCCGTTAAGAGGCATAATGAATGTCTATGGTGCTGGATTCCGTCGTCATGCATTTGGCCACGGATTCCAGTGCAGGACTCCGTCATGTTCTACTGATCATGCTCAGCATGTTCAGCAGAACGTCTGAAATCATGTAAAATCACTCCTGGTCTCTCTCTGTCTCTCCCTCCCTGTCTCTCTCTCTTTCTCTCTGTCTCTCTATCTGTGTCTCTCTCTCTGTCTCTCTGTCTCTCTCTCTCTGTGTCGGTCCGTCTCTCTCTCTGTGTCGGTCGATCTCTGTGTCGGTCGATCTCTCTCTCTGTCTCTCTCTCTGTCTCTCTCTGTGACTCTCTCTGTTTCTGTCTCTCTCTCTGTCTCTCTGTCTCTCTCTCCCGCGCTCTCTCTCGCGTGCTCTCTCTCTCTGTGTCGGTCGGTCTCTCTCTCGCTCTCTGTGTCAGTCGGTCTCTCTCTCTGTGTCGGTCGGTCTCTCACTCTCTCTGTGTCGGTCGGCCTCTCTCTCTCTCTGTGTCGGTCGGTCTCTCTCTCTCTCGCTGTCGGTCGGTCTCTCTCTCTCTCTGTGTTGGTCAGTCTCTCTCTCTCGTTGTCAGTCTCTCTCTTTCTCTGTGTCAGTTGGTCTCTCTCTCTTTCTCTGTGTCGGTCGGTCTCTCTCTCTCGCTATGTCAGTCGGTCTCTCTCTCTCTGTGCCAGTCTCTCTCTCTCTCTGTGTCTCTCTCTCTCTCTCGGTCTCTCTCTCTCTCTCGGTCTCAAATCAAATCAAATAGGCTTTATTGGCAGGACCAAAAAACAACAATTAGCATTGCCAAAGCAAAAAAAGAAGTGTGACAGGGGAGTGGGTTTGGATTGTGGAGATGGGGTGTTGGGGCCACAATTTGGGGAATGATGGTCCATCTTGAGGTCTTTAGTACCCCTCATCTTATGACATGTGATGACATATTAGGCGGCGATCTCCACCATTGATTCTTCTTCCCCTAGTAGGATGCAGAGTTTCCTCTCCTCGTCCATGGATGGAAAGTCCGGGGTATGAGCGGTAAGTATCTGGAAGTGGGAGGCCCTCACTACACTCGGTCTCTCTCTCTCTCTGTGTCAGTTGGTCTCTCTCTCTTTCTCTCTCTCTCTGTCGGTGTCTCTCTCTCTCGGCCTCTCTCTCTCTGTGTCGGTCTCTGTCTATCTGTGTTGGTCGGTCTCTCTCTCTGTTGGTCTCTCTCTCTCTCTGTGTCTGTCGGTCTCTCTCTCTCTGTCGGTCGGTCTCTCTCTCTCTCTGTGTCAGTTGGTCTCTCTCTCTCTCTCTGTGTCAGGTGGTCTCTCTCTTTCTCTCTCTGTGTCGGTTGGTCTCTCCCTCTCTCTCTCTCTCTGGGTCAGTTGGTCTCTCTCTCTTTCTCTCTCTCTCTCTGTCGGTGTCTCTCTCTCTCGGCCTCTCTCTCTCTCTCTGTGTCGGTCTCTGTCTATCTGTGTTGGTCGGTCTCTCTCTCTCTGTTGGTCTCTCTCTCTGTGTCTGTTGGTCTCTCTCTCTCTGTCAGTCGGTCTCTCTCTCTCTCTGTGTCAGTCGGTTTCTCTCTCTCTGTGTCAGGTGGTCTCTCTCTCTCTGTCGGTCGGTCTCTCTCTCTCTCTCTCTGTCGGTCAGTCTCTCTCTTTCGGCCTCTCCCTCTCCCCCCTCTCTTATACTCACCGATCACCGGCGCGGCGCTGCATGGCTGTCATACTGCTCTGGCGGCTTCTCCTGCTTTTGAAAATGCCGGCCGCTCATTACTCCATCTCGTATTACCTGCTTCCCTCGCCCACTGGTGTCTATGATTGGTTGCAGTCAGACACGCCCACATGGTAAGTGACAGCTGTCTCACTGCAACCAATCACAACCGCCGGTGGGCAGGTCTATATCGTGCAGTACAATAAATAAGTAATTAAAAATAAATGATGTGCTGTCCCCCCAATTATGATACGAGCCAAAGTAAAGCCACACGGCTGAAGGCTGGTATTCTCAGGATGGTGAGCTCCACATTATGGGGAGTCCCCCAGCCTAAAAATATCAGCCAGCAGTCACCCGGAATTGCCGCATCCATTAGATGCGACAGTCCTGGGACTCTACCCGGCTCATCCCGAATTGCCCTGGTGTGGTGGCAATTGGGGTAATAAGGAGTTAATGGCAGCCCATAGCTGCCACTAAGTCCTAGGTTAATCATGACAGGTGTCTGAGATACCCCAATGATTAACCTGTAAGTTAAAGTAAATAAACACATACACACGAAAAAATCCTTTTTTTGGAATAAAAGACAAAAAAAACACCCTCTTTCACCACTTTTTTAATCCCTAAACACCCCTCCAGGTCCAACGTAATCCACACGAGGTCCACGACGCATCCAGCTCTGCTAGATGAAGCTGACAAGAGCGGCTGTAGAACACAGCAGCTCTCTGTCAGCTCCACGCAGCAACTGAAGTGAGTCGCGCTGTCAGCGGGGATGTTACTGAGGTAGTGCCTGTATGTGTGCGGTGATGATGGGTGCGGTAGTGCTGGGGTGTGTGCGGTGATGATTGGTGCGGTGATGATGGGGGCGGTAGTGCTGGGGTGTGTGCGATGGTGATGGGGGCGGCAGTGCCGGTGTGTGCGATGATGATGGGGGCGGTAGTGCCAGGGTGTGTGCGGTGATGATGGGGGCTCTCTTTCTCTCCATCTCTCTCTCGCGGCTAAACTAACGCAACACTTTATTTCACAGGAATCAGTTGCCTTTATTATCACACTATTTACAACGCATCCGTCACATGCATCACACAATGCATTGTGACAGATGCCAAGCGACACAAGTCTGAAAATACCCAAAATTGTGCACGGGAGTTACGGTAGTAGCAGATGGTGCTGGTCTGAGTGCTAATGTTGACCCCTGTCTACCAGTGAAATCATCTAAAACTTCATATGTATTTTTGAAATGGGTTATGGTGCATTTTAAAATGGTGGTCAGGTCATATAAAATACATTTTCTGTTACAACCGGGCTGACTGGCTGTCTATGGTGTATTTGTCTATCTGTGGGAGATATGGCACCAGGATTAGCAATGGGAAGAAGGCAAATTGGCAAATTGGCAAATTGCAACTGCTAGGTAATCTTAGTTCCTGGGATTGATCTGAATGTTATTTTGGCACATACGACCTATATTACCACTACTGCAGACCAAGAACACCCTTAGGCCCCCTTCACATGTCAGTGATTCTGGTTTGTATGTTGCAGTTTTTATACGTACCAGAAACATGGACATATGCAGACCCTTTAAAATCAATGGGTCTGCGCACACTTCAGTGATTTCTCACTGACCGTGTTTCCATTTGGCGCACACCCGTGTCCATGTGTTCCGCATGGAGACATGTCCGTTTTTCTCTGGCATCACTGATGTCACACAGACCACGCAGTGGTGTGATCCATGGGACACGGGCCAGAGAAAACACGTATCTTTGAAATATAATGATTTTCTATGCCCCCTATCTCCAGCGATGCTGTCTCTGGCCGCTGCTGGTTCCTAGGCCGGCTAATTATGCTCATGGATATTTAATGTACCATAACCCGGAAGTAACAGCAGAGGGGAGATAGCGGCGGCCAGAGACATCAGAGCCGGAGACATCAGCACCACGGACAACAGGAGCGGGGACAGGTGAGTATAGAAACAATAGGTTCTGGACAGGAGAGTGAAGGTATAGGAGGGTAAGAAGGGGAAATAGATTTTACTTTAAATTATTTGTATTTTTTGGTTGAGGAAAGTGCGTGAAAATAAGTATGGCTAACAAAATGGGTGTGGTTACAGAATGGGTGTGGTTTTCAAATGGGCGGGGTTTACAGATAACCTGTTGTTAAAAATTTGAATCCCACCCCTGGGTACATACCATTAAAGATCTTCCCATAAGTAAATACATCAAAGCCAAAGGGGGTGCTTTTTTGGAGATTAGCTACAGTATATATAGATACATGACAATATACACTTGGTTGGTGGCTACACTGGAGGTATTTTAAAAATAACAACATTCTGAGCCGCTGTGAGAAAAAAAATGATAACATATATATAATTTTTTTTTTCATGAATATAACATTGACAGTGACGTCCATCATTAAGGTGATGGAAACTCTTGATAGATATATCTTCGACTCAGGGGTCTGGCCACTGTGAATACGCTAAGCAATATATTTTTATATATTTTGACATATACTACACACAACCCCCCCCTTTTTTTACATGGATACAATGTCTGTGGTGGCGTTCATCATTACGGTGGTTTTATACACTTGACTGATAAAGTTTCCTTGTAGAGGTTCTAGTCACTTTAAAGACACATGTATATTTTTTATTTTTTACTTATTTTATATTTCTCTTTCTTGAAATTTTTTTTGTTTCCAATTGTTTGTGGGCTATGTTCATGTATAACTATATATGTAAATGTTATTTTTTTAATAGTTTGATACTTGAATGGGATATGCTGTGTCACGCTAACAGATTGTCTGCCCGCTGATTTTTTCAAACTATCAGTAGGCGGTCTTCTGGGTACACCATATGCATAGAAGTCTGATATCTCCATCTGTTTCATGCTTTGTTGATATTCTGGTCCTGAGGAAGAGGTTTCTACCTCGAAACATGTAGACCTATGAAATTAAAAAGATATCAATTTATCAACAACTCTACATCTTCATTTGGCTGATGCACGGCGTTAACCCCTTTTCTTCTCCTGTTTGAATACCTATGGGCCCCAGACACACCAGTCCAACCTTGAGTATGAGTACAGACCGCAATTCATAAACCAGCCACAGGTCTCCTCATCGGACTCATATATGCCTATGATGGTGTCGAGTTCAGGCTTGCAGATCTATTCTTACTTGGACCATGAAACACCAATGTGTGAATCAGGCGCAACACAGCACAAAGCTATTTTCTATCTCATCCAATATTCATGTTACAACATACACCACTATATATTGGATTATGACAACTCATATTGGTGGATGCCCTAAAGACATAGAAAAAAAAGTATTTAGAAAATCTTCATAATTCCAGTTCAACTAATTAAATAGATTTCTTGACTCTACTATACCTCAAATAATGTTCAGTCTTTATTTCAACTGCCAACGCCAACTACCAATCTTACACTAACAAAAGGATTATTTATGCATAACATTATTATTAATGCAGACATCAGGAATCAGCTTTCTTTCAACCATGGTGTTTGCAAATAAGATGTGAGCCAATTCATTTGACTAGCGTGCATTAGAGCTAATCATATAACTAGCTGTTCTAGTTTTTGCTTCTCTACTTCCCAAAATATAACCTTACCAATAGTCTAATTACTGCTAAGTATATTGATTATTAACTTTGCTTCTTTCTAGCTATGTGGAGTGGTCTATTCCCCCACCTGATACAATCCTGGAATAACTACAAGTGTCTAAATCCAGATTACCCAACATGGATGGATCTTGTAAAACAAAAAGGATTTGCCACTCAGAAGTTTGGCAAACAAGACTACAGAAGTGGATCTCATTCTCTGAGGTGAGCTGGTCAATTTTATCTAAATTAATTAAAGCTGAAAGGGATCCTGTCACGCCGGATAATGATATGTACCTGCAGATATAGCTTAAGGCCGCTTTACACACTGCGATATCGGTACCGATATCGCCATCATGCGTACCCGCCCCCATCGGTTGTGCGACACGGGCAAATCTCTGCCCGTGTCGCACAACATCGCCCAGACCCGTCACACTACTTACCTTCCCTGCGACATCGCTGTGACCGGCAAACCGCCTCCTTTCTAAGGGGGCGGTTCGTTCAGTGTTCCAGCGACGTCACAGCAGCGTCACTGAACCGCCGCCCAATAGAAGCGGAGGGGCGGAGATGAGCGGGATGAACATCCTGCCCACCTACTTCCTTCCACATTGTGGCCGGGAGGCAGGTAAGGAGAGCTTCCTCGTTCCTGCGGTGTCACACGGAGCGATGTGTGCTGCCGCAGGAACGAGGAACAACTTCATTACTGCTGCAGTAACGATATTTGAGAATGGACCCCCATGTCGCCGATGAGCGATTTTGCACGTTTTTGCGACGATGCAAAAACGCTCATAGGTGTCACACGCAACTGCATCACTACAGCGGCCGGATGTGCGTCACAAAATCCGTGACCCCGACGAGATTGCTGTAGCGATCTCGTAGCGTGTAAAGCCCGCTTTAGGCATACACATTAGATGGCTGATGGCCAAATGATACTTCAGGTGATCATTCAGTCTAAAGCCATCTCAGCTGACACTACCATACCCAGAGCCCTTATTCAGCTGAGCATTGCTGTGTTTTGTATGAAAAGGCCACCAGATGACACATCGGTGCGATCAGTAGTCTGAAATTGGACTTGTGTGACATCTCTCCGCACCATCAATCAGTTGATTCCGGCATAGAATTTAATCTATTGTGTACGTATGGGGCTGAAGGGCTAATCTACAGGTAAATAGCGTTATACTCAATGTGTGGCTTCTGGGTAAAATTTAACTATCAGTCATTGAAGCATGCCAGCAAAGCTAAAGTACACCCTGCACTTCATAGCTGGCTTAGCAGTGCATCACGGCTTTCTTCCCTAATTAGCGGTTGGTGTTTATCACAATTTCTGTATTGTCCACCTGCTTTTCGCGTGGGATCTCAATGACCTTGGGTTCTCTGAAGATTCCTGGCCATGGACCAAAAATGTCATTGTTTTGTTCATCGAGCCATTTAGTTATCACATTTGCCTTCTGACATAGTCTTCGTCATGCTGAAAAAAACATTATTCATCACCAAATTGGTCCTCGATCGATGTGAGAAGCTGAGCTTGGAAAATGTGTTGATGCTATTCTTTATTCATGGAAGTGTTCTTAGCCAAAATTGTGAGGGAGCCCACTCCCTTGGATTCAAATCATCCCCACAAATGAATGGTCACAAGATGCTTTACCATGGTATTGTCATTTTTTCCTCTCTGGACAATCATTCCTCCAGATGTCCTAAACACTCTGAGGCTTCTGCCACACTCACGTGAAATTCACGCACGTGCCGAGAGACACGTATTTTCCCTGCGTGTTGCGTGAAGGTAAGTACGTGTCTCTGGTACGTGCGTGACACGTGTGTTCTACGTGTGCTATCCGCGATAGCACACGTAGAATCGGTAATTATTATACTCACCTGGTCCTTCCTGATGTCCGCGCTGCTGTCCGTGGTGCTGATCCTCGGTCTCCAGCCCTCCCGTCTCCCCGCTGCTGCTGCTGCCGGCTGCAGTGAAGTGAATATTCAATGAGAATAATGAGCGGCGGTCGGCAGCAAGAGGCAGCAGCGGCAGAGACAGGAGGGCTGGAGAAGGTGAGTTAATGTTTTGTTTTTTTTTCACTGACATGTTTGTTTTCTCCGGCGCGTGTCACACGGGACCGCATCCACACTACACCCGTGTGGTACGGGTGCGGGCCGTGTGACACCCGTTCTGCCGGAGAAAACACTGACATGTCAGCGCTTTGAAAATCGCACACACGTACAAACGCACACGGACACACGTTCCGTGTGGTTTTACGTGTGTGTGCCTGCTACCATAGGGTAGCATTGCTGTACATGTCTCCGTGCCGCCGGTACGTGTAAAAAATGCCAAACACGTACCGGAGGCACGGATGTGTGGCGCTAGCCTGAACGAGACTTTATAAGAGAAAAAAACTTTTCCCCAGCACTCCGCAGAACTATTCCTGTATTTCCTGGAAAGTTATTTTTTTTGAAGAAGCCCTCTTCAGACTGAGACATTTGAAAGAATTATTGTTCGGAGAAGAAAAGATGAGCACAAGCTGTGAACAATGTATGGGCATTACAATGTACTCGGCATTACAAGGTCTTCTTTGCAATTTTTAATTTAATTTAATTTAATTCTGCAACATTCACTGCGTTTGTGTTACACATTATTTTACCTATTCCCTTCGTAAAATCTGGGGCTAAAACAACATTTTAGTAGTAAGAATGTAATTATTTTTTTTTTACCGCCCAATAGTATAACATTTTGTGACACACAAAATCTAATCAAAACCGCATGTGTTATGATGCGGTTTTGATGTAGAAAACCCCACCAAAACAGTGTCAAAACCTTTTTTGTGCATTTGTTTGCTAAATTATACACCATATTCCTGCACCAAATCTGCATCTCCTGGCAAAAAAAAAATCACATCACTATCACATCATTTTGATGCGTTTTTTTTTCCAGAAGATGCAGATTTGGTGCAAGAATATGGTGCATAAATTTCAGCACCAAATCTGCATCTCTTGGCAAAATAAAGTGTTTTTCAATATGTATTGTTGAAATGCTCACTGCACCCCTAGATGAATTTATTTAGGGTGCAGTTTGTAAAATGGGATTACTTGTGGGGAGTTTCTAGTGTTCTGGCAGTTCAGAGGCTTTGCCAATATGACATGGCACCTGCAAACCATTCCAGCAAATTATGAAGTCCAACATGATGCTCCTTCCCTTCTGAGCTTTGCACTGTACCTGAAAAGTAGTTTTCAACCACATAGGGGGTATTGGCACACTTAAGGCCGCTTTACACGCTACGACATCGCTAAAGCGATGTCGTTGGGGTCACGGAATTTGTGACGCACATCTGGCCGTGTTAGCGATGTCATTGCATGTGACACCTATGAGCAATTTTAAATCGTCGCAAAAACGTGCAAAATCACCAATCGGTGACATGCCCCTTTCATTTTTTTTTTAATTTCTCGAGTTGCCACATTTGGATAGCTAACCGTAGTTCCCCAAGAACTCCAGGCCCGGTTTCGGTGCACGGGTACTTGTGAACCTGTGCAGATACAGACTTTTACTGTCCGGGTCTGCCAATCATGAATAATGACTCAATAATTTTCTAGATAAACTAACTTTATGGACTCTTGGTTCTCCTTTAAGAGGTTATCCCCTACTTTTACATTGTTAGTTTATCCTTAGGATAGGTCATCAATGTCTGATCGGTTGATGTCTGGCACCACCACGATCAGCTGTTCTTGGTGCCAACGGCGGCAGTAAGCAGCCAGAAATGCTCAGTTCCGGAGTTGCCCCATCTTCTCGTAGTGGCTATGGCTGGTTACTGCACATCCACCTCCTATTTATTAAAATGGGAGGCGAATGTGCATTACCCGGCCGCATCTGCTATAAGTTGACTCGGTAGGTCCAGAGCTCAGCATTTCTGGCTGACTGCTGCCACCGCCCGCACCGAGAACAACTAAACGGCGAGGTTCAGGGTGTCAGACGCCAGCCGATCAGACATTGATGACCTATCCTAAGGATAGGCCATCAATGTAAAAGTAGTGCACAACTCTTTTAAAATTATTTTTATTGTATATCTTAAAACCACCTAATTTCAAAATCAAAAACAGATCCTAGTACCTGGCACTGATGCTACAAAAATTAGCATGGAATATATTTCAATTAAAATTTACTTAGAACAAGTGTTTTATACAATGAAAATATTGTCCAAAAAATAGTTCATCCTATAAGTATTATTGTCACTATACAATTGACTAAATATTATGTTACTTGTCAGATCTGGTGGATCTGCACTTGAGTAGGTCCATCGTTCTCCTACGCATGCTATAGCTCCCCGACAGGTCACCCGTTGCCTTCGCTGGTCACGAGGGGCAAGGTGTAACCATCAGGGAGCGGAGTTTGTATGAGTGCCCACTGTGACCAAGCACTGCATACCCTGAGGGTCGCTGGTAGGTGGGATGCCACTGCTTCCATCAATGATGTCACTCAGGAGCTCCAGGACACCAGGTCCCCTGGTATGATCTGTTGCCAGCAGATATGAGATGCTGTATCATCTGACACAGTCAGCTGGTGAGAGGTTCCCTCCATTCCGCTTTCCTCCTCTCCTTCCAATATAATGTGGGTGGTTTGGCTGGTTTCGCTTGTGCTGGTTCTCTGAAGTTTTCCTCTTCAATCTCCTGCTGTAGGGTTCAGCTTTAGTTTTGTTTACAGCAGGGTACAGTTCCCTTTTGGTTTCTGCTGTGGTATCAGCCTTGTGTTTTGTTTCCTTTTCCGTTTAGTTATTTTCTTGGTGTAATTGTCCCACCTGCTGCTGTGTGCCCTGTCGCCAGCCGCCGCGCTGTTTGCTGCCTGGGAAGGACTCTGTTAAAATCCTCCCTCACCAGGATCGGCAGGCAGGGGAACTTATCCATGGCCCTTAAGGGTGTGTGACAGTTTGACAACTAGCGCCAAGTGCGACCAACACACTGTGCTTGCTAGCGTGCAGGTTGTCTTGTCCCATCATCCTGCATTGCAATAATACACAAGCCTCATCAAATTAAATACAAGATATGTGAGCCTCTGACTGATGATAATTTGTAGAGTAAATCAGCAAGGGAGCACAAAAATGAATGCAATATACAGCTCTGTTAATTATATCATGCAATAATAATAGGATTAGTACAAAGTGCAAAAATGAACTTGAAATAAAAATGAACTTGAAATTACAGGTTTTAAAATATACAATAAAAATTATTTTAATTTGGTTTATGAACTTTTGATTCTCATTTATTTAGAAATGTAATATGGCGTCCGCAGCCAAAATAACCCTCCTTCCTTACCGAGCCCTGATGTGTTCCCAAACAGTAGCATTCCACCGCACATGGGCTATCGCTGTACTCAGGAGAAATTGCACAATAAATTGCATAATCAATTGTCTCCTGTTAACCTTGTAAAAATGAAAGATTTGGAGTTAAAACAACATTTTTGTTATAAAAGTGTATGTTTTTTTTAATTATCACAGCTCAATGTTATAATATTCTCTTAAGCACCTGTGGGTTCAAAGAGCCACATCTAGATAAATTCCTTGAGAAGTGTAGTTTCCAAAATGGGGTGACTTGTGGGGGTTTCTATTCTTGATTCCAGTCACTTTTGCACTCCAAAGTCAAATGATGCTCTATTTCTTCTGACCCCTGCCATACAGCCAAACAATAGTTTTGCACTACATATATGGTATCTCTGTACTCAGGAGAAATTGCTCCACAAACTGAATGTTGCATTTATTTCTGTGACTCTTTTGAAAATAAAAAAAATTTGGGGGATAAAACATTGTGGGGAAAATTAGATTTTTTTTTTTTTTAAACTTTAGTGAAATATCTGGGAGTTCAAACTGCTCACCACACATGTAGATAAATTCCTTGAGGAGTATAGTTTGTAAAATGGGTCCCTTGTGGGGGGTTTCCACTGTTTAGGCACATCAGGGACTCTCCAAATACAACATTGCATCCACTATCTATTCCAGCCAATTTTGCTCTTCAAAAGTCAAATGATGCTCCTTCCCTTCCAAGCCATGCATAGTTTTCCACCACATATAGGGTATTGATGTTCTCAGGAGAAATTTTACAACAAATTGTATGTTTCATTTTTATCTCCTACCCCTGTGAAAATGCAAAATTTGGGGCTAAAGCAGCATTTTTTGTGACAAAAAGTAAAATAGAATGGATCGCCCCTATGCCGATGCGTGTTAAATCCTGCTGTCAGAGTTTGTCAATCGGATTTAACAGGCTTACAATCGTGGGCGGAGCTATGCTTTACTAGCTATTTGTTAGAAGCAGGTCCTGGCTGTAATACACAGCCATTATTTGCCGAATATGGGGCGGGCTCACCATATGGGCCCGCTCTATACACCATCTTCCGACTTGCACCTTACATGTATAGCTTATGTTGTTAAAGGGTTAAAATCCTAAGAATTTATTACAGCTTTACGTGTCCGAAAAAAATGTAGTCTGTCTGTGAATTTTAGATTACTTGTTCAGAAAAAAAACAATCTGTTTGCAGGTTTTTTTTTTACTTGATCTGAGAGCAGTATGATGTAGGCAAAGAGATCCTGAATCCAGCGATGTGTCACTTAGATTACTCTGTGCCGTTATTCTGACACAATCAGAATTTTCATATTCAGTTATGTAGTATGATGCCCTGGCAAAACCAGGTTGTCACAGAGACTGCACAAATCTTCCAGGTGCAGGACTCCATCCTCCTTGGCATACCAACCAAACCCACTCCCAGGTACACAACATCAGCCAGCAAAGCCTAGTCACCCCCCATGACAATAGGGACACACCAGTGAGCAGGGCCAAGCAGATGGTGACGCCCACCTAGGGGTCCTGAGGTGTTCTGGGAGGGAACAAGACAGTTTAGACAGAGGAAGCGAGTGGAATGTGAAGTGGCAGGGTAGTCAGGAGTTGGAGCCCCTGGACTACCGGACTACTGACTAGGTGGCAGTCGGCAGACAGGGCCACAGGTGATGGAGATCCGGTCACGGGAGACCTTAAGTGGACCTGGGCAGGGTTGTAGCCCGCCGGTGCCGACAGCGGGAATCCGGTCCAGAGGCCGTGCAGTCGGGGTGCCTGGACCCTAGGGCGAGGACTGCTTCAAGCCCCTTGTCAATTAGCAAGCAGAGGACAAGATTCCACGTCTTGTCCCACCAGCAAGCCCAGAGAGCGAGACGGAAGCCCAACGAGGGGGATAGGGCTCCGCAATTTCCTGCTAAGATCCCACGGGTCAGTTCTCGCGGGCCACAGCTCCCAACACACAGAATCACCACCGGGAGTGGACTTCCCCGTTTCAAACGGAGTAGTCAAACTAAGGATACAAACACTAAGTGTAGGAGGAAGGAACGCCTGTTTGCTGTACCAGGCTGTGGGACCCGAATACACCGGTGCCCCAGGACAACACCTCCCCTATCCGTGGAGGGGATACCATCCTGCTGCCCCACTCCATCAGCCCCGGGCGCCCCATACCAAGGCAGCGGCGGTGTCACCAACAATCACCGCAACCAATGGGTGGCGTTACTGACAAACTCTTCCCTTGTAAATACCCCCTTTTTATTGTTGTGGGCGGCGGGCTGCTGCGCGAGCCCCAAATCCGGCTGCCACTCGAGCCACAGCTTTGAACCTGGATCCAAGCGCCTCGGGTAGCCTTCCCTGCCGTGGTCAGTCACCCCTGCCCGCAACAGTAGCAGAGCTGAGTGCTGTCCCACCCACACCAGGCTCTCAATAGAGAATGCACATTGTCACTGAGGTGTCAATCAAAGGAGTCGGCGTACCTGACTTTTGTGCACCAACAATGTA
The DNA here is from genome assembly GCF_048569485.1 of Anomaloglossus baeobatrachus. Taxonomy (NCBI): domain Eukaryota; kingdom Metazoa; phylum Chordata; class Amphibia; order Anura; family Aromobatidae; genus Anomaloglossus; species Anomaloglossus baeobatrachus. The sequence continues at coordinate 819,889,277 of NC_134353.1, read as the reverse complement.
ATCCAAGCAATGAGAACTCCTGCTGCTTTAACATACAAAGCAAATAAACAATTGATCACACCTTGGCAAGACAGGCATCCCTGCATTATCTGTTAACCCTTGCAGCATGCTGTCTTCAGCTTGCAAACCTGATGACAGATTTAAGTTCTCAACTGACCTGACGCATTGAACAGGGTTTATTTCTGCAATGTAGGGGGCAATGTGATGCACACAGGCACTATACAAGATGCATCATGGAGTTCATATACACAAACTTTTATATTCCTTTCAAAAATTACAGCTTAAAAGCATTGCTGAAAGCATATTATAAAAACAACTGAAATTATGTCTGAACACAAAGCTTTTAACGGATTTCAAAGCAATGCGGGTTTTATCCGAGGCAATCGAATGGTATAGATTATGTGTTAGACCACTGCACAAATAATGGACTCCATACAAACAAGAAGACATTCATAATTATCTCAAGGGGTCATAGAGATGATTGCATTAATTAGAATGATAGATACATTTTGACCTCTGGGTTTTATGATGAAATCATTAGGCCATTTTATAGTACAGAAAAGGAACAGAAATAAGTTTTTGCAATTTACTGTAGCTGGAAAAGAAAGTAGTTGGTTGGTATTTTGTCTTTCAGAGACCTGTGGCTTCAGGAGGCATGTTTGTCACAGATACAGTGCCTACAAGTAGTATTCAACCCCCTGCAGATTTAGCAGGTTTACACATTCGGAATTAACTTGGCATTGTGACATTTGGACTGTAGATCAGCCTGGAAGTGTGAAATGCACTGCAGCAAAAAAGAATGTTATTTCTTTTTTTATTTTTTTTTTTTTAAATTGTGAAAAGTTTATTCAGAGGGTCATTTATTCTTCAACCCCTCAAACCACCAGAATTCTGTTTGGTTCCCCTAAAGTATTAAGAAGTATTTCAGGCACAAAGAACAATGAGCTTCACATGTTTGTATTAATTATCTCTTTTTCCAGCCTTTTCTGACTAATTAAGACCCTCCCCAAACTTGTGAACAGCACTCATACTTGGTCAACATGGGAAAGACAAAGGAGCATTCCAAGGCCATCAGAGACAAGATCATGGATTGTCACAAGGCTGGCAAGGGGTACAAAACCCTTTCCAAGGAGTTGGGCCTACCTGTCTCCACTGTTGGGAGCATCATCCGGAAGTGGAAGGCTTATGGAACTACTGTTAGCCTTCCACGGCCTGCATTTGAAAGTTTCCACCCGTGCCGAGGCCAGGCTTGTCTGAAGAGTCAAGGCTAACCCAAGGACAACAAGGAAGGAGCTCCGGGAAGATCTCATGGCAGTGGGGACATTGGTTTCAGTCAATACCATAAGTAACGTACTCCACCGCAATGGTCTCCGTTCCAGACGAGCCCGTAAGGTACCTTTACTTTCAAAGCGTCATGTCAAGGCTCGTCTACAGTTTGCTCATGATCACTTGGAGGACTCTGAGACAGACTGGTTCAAGGTTCTCTGGTCTGATGAGACCAAGATCGAGATCTTTGGTGCAAACCACACACGTGACGTTTGGAGACTGGATGGCACTGCATACGACCCCAAGAATACCATCCCTACAGTCAAGCATGGTGGTGGCAGCATCATGCTGTGGGGCTGTTTCTCAGCCAAGGGGCCTGGCCATCTGGTCCGCATCCATGGGAAGATGGATAGCACGGCCTACCTGGAGATTTTGGCCAAGAACCTCCGCTCCTCCATCAAGGATCTTAAGATGGGTCGTCATTTCATCTTCCAACAAGACAATGACCCAAAGCACACAGCCAAGAAAACCAAGGCCTGGTTCAAGAGGGAAAAAATCAAGGTGTTGCAGTGGCCTAGTCAGTCTCCTGACCTTAACCCAATTGAAAACTTGTGGAAGGAGCTCAAGATTAAAGTCCACATGAGACACCCAAAGAACCTAGATAACTTGGAGAAGATCTGCATGGAGGAGTGGGCCAAGATAACTCCAGAGACCTGTACCGGCCTGATCAGGTCTTATAAAAGACGATTATTAGCTGCAATTGCAAACAAGGGTTATTCCACAAAATATTAAACCTAGGGGTTGAATAATAATTGACCCACACTTTTATGTTGAAAATTTATTAAAATTTAACTGAGCAACATAACTTGTTGGTTTGTAAGATTTATGCATCTGTTAATAAATCCTGCTCTTGTTTGAAGTTTGCAGGCTCTAACTTATTTGCATCTTATCAAACCTGCTAAATCTGCAGGGGGTTGAATACTACTTGTAGGCACTGTACATAGGGTGAAATCTTTCTAAATTTTAGAAAGTGTATAATTCTAATGAAATATACAGTGCCTTACTAAAGTATTCACCCCGTTGGCATTTTTCGTGTGTTACTACCTCACAACTTGGTGGTTTACTGTTGTTCACTACTGTAACTCTCTATTAGTTGGTCTCCCCCTAAGTAGACTTTCTCCTCTACAGTCCATCCTTAATGCAGCAGCCAGGGTCACCTACCTGGCTAACAGTTACTCGGATGCTTCTGCTCTGTGCCAGTCATTTACTGGCTGCCCAGATATCACAGGATCCACTTCAAATTGCTTGATCTCACCCACAAAGTTCTCCACAGTGCAGCACCCCCTACATCTCCACCCTCGTCTCTGTCTATCACCCTACCCATACACTACGCTCTGCAAACGACTTTCGACTAACATCCACACTAATCCGCACCTGGATCCAAGACTTGTCCCGCTGAGCCACTATGGAATGCTCTATCCCAAAAAACTAGGACGAATCACACTTTACTCAGCTTCAGACACTCCCTAAAAACACATCTTTTTAGGGTGGCCTATCACACTCCCTAATCGAATTCAATTCACATAGTCCCTCCACAACTTCTCAGAACATAACTCCCCGTCAAACCCAAAAGCATCTCAAAGTTCTGGCTGACTGCAGGCTTTAACTATCCCCCATTTCTTTGAGATGCTTGGATTGTCATTGTTGATAAGCACTTGTACAGTCATATGAAAAAGTTTGGGCCCTATTAATGTTAACCTTTTTTCTTTATAACAATTTGGGTTTTTGCAACAGCTATTTCCGTTTCATATATCTAATAACTGATGGACTGAGTAATATTTCTGGATTGAAATGAGGTTTATTGTACTAACAGAAAATGTGCAATCCGCATTTAAACAAAATTTGACCGGGGCAAAAGTATGGGCACCTCAACATAAAAGTGACATTAATATTTTGTAGATCCTCCTTTTGCAAAAATCACAGCCTCTAGTCACTTCCTGTAGCTTTTAATGAGTTCCTAGATCCTGGATGAAGGTATATTTGACCATTCCTGTTTACAAAACAATTCCAGTTCAGTTAAGTTTGATGGTCGCCGAGCATGGACAGCACGCTTCAAATCATTCCACAGATTTTCAATGATATTAAGGTCTGGGGACTGGGATGGCCATTCCAGAACATTGTAATTGTTCCTCTGCATGAATGCCTGAGTAGATTTGGAGCGGTGTTTTGGATCATTGTCTTGCTGAAATGTCCATCCCCTGCGTAACGTCAACTTTGTCACTGATTCTTGCACATTATTGTCAAGAATCTGCTGATATTGAGTTGAATCCATGCGACCCTCAACTTTAACAAGATTCCCGATTCCGGCATTGGCCACACAGCCCCAAAGCATGATGGAACCTCCACCAAATTTTACTGTGGATAGCAAGTGCTTTTCTTGGAATGCCGTGTTTTTTTGCCACCATGCATAACACCTTTTTGTATGACCAAACAACTCAATCTTTGTTTCATTATTCCACAGGACCTTCTTCCAAAATGTAACTGGCTTGTCCAAATGTGCTTTTGCATACCTCAGGCGACTCTGTTTGTGGTGTGCTTGCAGAAACGGCTTCTTTCGCATCACTCTCCCATACAGCTTCTCCTTGTACAATGTGCGCTGTATTGTTGACCGATGCACATTGACACCATCTGCAGCAAGATGATGCTGCAGGTCTTTGGAGGTGGTCTGTGTATTGTCCTTGACTGTTCTCACCATTCTTCTTCTCTGCCTTTCTGATATTTTTCTTGGCCTGCCACTTCTGGGCTTAACAAGAACTGTACCTGTGTTCTTCCATTTCCTTACTATGTTCCTCACAGTGGAAACTGACAGTTTAAATCTCTGAGACAACTTTTTGTATCCTTCCCCTGAACAACTATGTTTAATAATCTTTGTTTTCAGATCATTTGAGAGTTGTTTTGAGGAGCCCATGATGCCACTCTTCATAGGAGATTCAAATAGGAGAACAACTTGCAAGTGGCCACCTTAAATACCTTTTCTCATGATTGGATACACCTGCCTATGAAGTTCAAAGCTCAATATGGTTACAAAACCAATTTAGAGCTTTCGTAAGTCAGTAAAGAGTAGTTAGGAGTGTTCAAATCAAGAAATTGATAAGGGTGCCCATACTTTTGCACTGGTCAAACGTTGTTTAAATGCGGATTGCACATTTTCTGTTAGTACAATAAACCTCATTTCAATCCAGAAATATTACTGAGTCTATCAGTTATTAGATATATGAAACGGAAATAGCTGTTGCAAAAACCCAAATTGTTATAAAGAAAAAAGGTTAACATTAATAGGGGTGCCCAAACTTTTTCATATGACTGTACCTTGTCCCCCCACCTCATTGTAGATTGTAAGCTCTCATGACCAGGGTTGTGTTTTTTTGCTCTAATTATTGTACTGTATTTTCTATAACTGTTACTTGTTTGTATATGAACCCCCTGAATTGTAAGGCGCTGCGGAATATGTTGGCGCTATAGAACTAAAGATTTATTACTATTATTATTATTATCATCATCATTTTTTTGAGGGTTTGCATAAGCTCATGTAAAGAAAATGTGTACAACTGTGATCATTTGGTTTGGGTTTTCATTTTATTGTGCAGCAAAGAACATATAGTACAAAAGAAATAAGAACTTCACTGTGCATAACTGTTCACTGCCCTACAGTCAGCTCTTGTAGAGCCTTTATTTGCAGCAATTAGTTGTAATTTACTTTGGATAAGTCTATGAGCTTTCCAGATCTTGTCACTTGTATTTTTGCCCTTTCCTCAAGGCAAAAGTGCTCCAGCTCCTTCAAGTTAGATGGTTTCCTCTGGTGAACAGCAATCTTCAAATCTGACCACAGATTTTCAATTGGATTAAAGTCTGGGCTTTAACTAGGCCACTTCAATACATTTACACGTTTCCCTTTAAACCACTGGCGTGTTGCTTTAGCAGTAGCTTTGGGTCATTGTCTTGTTGAAAGGTGAACCTCTGTCTCAGTCTCAGGTGACTAACAGCTGAAAACAGCTTTTATACAAGAATATCCCTATGTTTCGCACTATCCATCAACCTTCATCTAGGACCATTTTCCCTGTCCCTGCTGCAGAAAAACATCCCTATAGTATAATGCTGACACCACCATGTTTCACTGTGAGGATGATGTTCTTGGGGTGATGAGCTGTGTTGGTCTGGTGCCAGACATAGCGTTTACCTTGGTGGCCAAAGTGTTCAGTTTTGCTCTCCTCTAACCACAGCACCTTTCTACATACATTTGAGGAGTCTCCCACGTGTCTCTTGGCTAACTCAAAACAAGACTTCTAGTTTTTGGCTGTAAATTTAAGTCTTTTTTTCTGGCATCTCTTCCATAAAGGCCAGCTCTATGGGGTGTACGGGTTTTTGTGGACGAATGGACAGATATTTCAATCTCTGCTTGGGAACACTACAGCTCCTTCATGGTTACCTTTGACCTCTGTGCTGCCTCTCTGATTAATGCCCTCCTTGCCCAGATTGAGAGCTTTGGTGGGTGGCCCTCTCTTTGCAGGTTTGTTATAGTACCATGTTCTTTCCCTTTGATGATAATGGATTGATGGTGCTTCAGGGGATCATCAGAAATTGGGCTATTTTTTAGAACCCAACCCTGACTTTGTCTCTAATTTGTTTGGAAATCTCCTTGGTCTTTATGATGTTGTTTGGTTAGTGGTGCATCCTGCTTAATGGTGTTGTAGCCTCTGTGGCCTTTCAGAAAAGGTGTGTATATACTAACAGACCCGTGGACACTAAAAGGCACTTTACACACTGCGATATCGCTATCGATATCGCTAGCGAGCGTACCCGCCCCCGTTGGTTGTGCGTCATGGGCAAATCGCTGCCCGTGGCGCACAACATCGCTAACACCCATCACACATACTTACCTGCCTAGCGACATCGCTGTTGCCGGCAAACCGCCTCCTTTCTAAGGGGGAGGTTCGTTCGGCGTCACAGTGACGTCACTAAGCGGCCGCCCAATAGAAGCGGAGGGGCGGAGATGAGCGGGATGAACTTCCCGCCCACCTCCTTCCTTCCTCATTGCGGGCGGCCGCAGGTACGAGGTTGTTCCTCTTTCCTGCGGTGTCACACGTAGCGATGTGTGCTGCCGCAGGAACGACGAACAACCTGCGGCATGAACAACCAACGATATTATGAAAATGGACGACGTGAAAACGATCAACGATTTTTGACACTTTTGCGACCGGTGATCGTCGCTCCTAGGTGTCACTTGAAACGATATCGCAAACGACGGCGGATGTGCGTCACTAACGATGTGACCCCAACGATATACGTTAATCCCCATCACACGTACTTACCTCCCTAACGACGTTGCTGTAGGCGACGAACATCCTCTTCCTGAAGGGGGAGGGACGTTCGGCTTCACAGCGACGTCACACAGCAGCCTCCCAATAGAAGCAGAGGGGCGGAGATGAGCGGGACGTAACATCCTGCCCACCTCCTTCCTTCCGCATTGCCAGCGGGACGCAGGTAAGCTGTGTTCGTCGTTCCCGGGGTGTCACACGTAGCGATATGTGCTGCCTCGGGAACGATGAACAACCGGCGCACAGAAGGAGGAAAGACATTATGAAAATGAATGACGTGTCAACGAGCAATGATAAGGTGAGTATTTTTGCTCGTTAACAGTCGTTCGGAGTTGTCACACGTTACGACATCTCTAACAATGCCGGACGTGCGTCACAATTTCCGTGACCGCGCCAACATATCGTTAGATATATCTTAGCATGTGACGGGGCCTTAAGCATGTGTCTTATGAAGGTAATTGTTTGCACCAGAAATTTTTAGGCGCTTTATAGTAAAAGGGGTGAATACATATGCACATGGCAATTTTTATTTAGTTTATTCCATAAATTTAATTTTTGCCTTTTTGGATTAGTCGTGTCTCTTCACCCGAACTCAACAGTCTCATAGTGATATACGGAGCTGTCAAGTTCAGGACAAGAGTTCCAAGGCCAACCCATGCATCGTGGTCCGCGTCACAGATGCGTGAATCCAGCCTAATGCAGATTTGCATTACAAACTATACACCCTCATGTCTTCTACAGTGTCTAAAGTACGGCAGTACTTATACAAATTTTGTAGCTCAGCAAACAAGTTGCCCAGGTTAAACAGAGTAATATCTGCTATAATAAGACTATTGGTAGAGTGATTTTTACCATCCCATTTGTTTTCAATAGAAATTACAATTTTTCAAATTATAGATTTGCTAGTAGAGTAGTAATACATTGGGGGACCAGGGACCTTATCAATTGAGATTGCATATACTTAATATTGGTCAATAGATCCAGTGGTTTAACTACTACTCGGAGATCACAACTAGTGATGGGCGGACCAGAACTGTAAAAGTCCAAATCTGCACGGTCTAAAAAGTGTCCGGGTGCCGGTCCCAGGCCCAGAGTTGTCAGTGAACTCTGGCTCATGATCTGGGTCCGGCAACTCAGGAAACAAAAATAAAATTAAGAAGCAGTAAAAATAAGGCAAGCATGCTATACTTACTCAGTCTCCGGGGCGACTGTATCTGCTTCTAGGCCACTTATTATCCTTCCGGGGCCTCTTATTAGCCTCATACATATTCACAGCTTTCCCCCTCACTGGCAGTCCTGGCATCTATAATTTGTTGCAGTCAGACACACCCCCAACCTGTGTGACCGTGTCTGACTACTACCAATCACAAACCCTGTCCAGTGCACCAATTTTGCACCTCCTGGCAGAAGATCGCAATGAAACAGCTTCAAAACTGTGTTTTTTGCATGTTTGGGCCAAAGGATGCAAATTTGATTACGTTTTTACACCATATTCATGCACCTAGTCTACACCTACAAGCAAAAAAATGCATCAAAACCGTGTGCAGTATGATGTAGTAGTGATGCGATTTTCTTTTGCCAGGTGGTGTAGAATGGGTGCAGAAATATGATGTAAAAATTTCAGCACCAAATCTGCATCTCTTAGCAAAAAACAGCGGTTCTCTGCCAGGAGATGCAGGTGAGGACAGTCAGTTTAATTAGATCACCTGAGTCAGGTTACTTGCGATCACAAGTGAAGGACCTTGATAGTCTCCAGATGTAACCGCAAATAAGCTGAGTGACATTCCCTCATCGCTATGGCTCAGTCTCTGCCTGAAGTTCCTAGCGGGCGGTTATGTTCCATGGCCGCGCGCTGTGCTTTCAGATGTAGCAAAGCTGGAATCGCCGTGTGACCTTGTGTGGATTATATCAGACCTACAGAGGTGTTTTTGGGGATAATAAATTGGTGAAAGAGGATGTGTGTTTTTGTATTTTATTTCAAATGGAGGATTTTTTTGGCGTTTGTGTTTTATTTCTTTTAACTTACAGATTAGTAATGGGGGTCTCATAGATGCCTCTCATTACTAATCTAGGGCTTAGTGGCAGCTGTGAGCTGCCATTAACCCCTTATTACCCCGATTGCCACTGCACCAGGACAATCGAAAAGAGCTGGGTAAAGTGCCAGGATTGTCACATCTAATAGATGGTTCAATAAGGATGGGTCTCCCCAGCCTGAGAATAATAGCCCCCAGCTGTTGGGCTTTATCAAAGCTGGGTATCAAAATGGGAGGGGACCACATGCTGTTTTTAAATAAATAATTTATTTATTTTATTAAAAAGCCGCATGCGGGTCCTCTTATTTTGATACACAGCCAAGATACGCGCACGGCTGGGGGCTGCATCCTGTAGCCATATGCTATATCTGTGCTGGCTATCATAATATGGGGGAACCCATAAGGAGAAGAAGAGTCACACATAATAGAAGCGCACAACCAATGAGAAAAAAATGAAAAATATTTATTGAATCCATAGAAACACACACAATATAAAATCAATTAAAACCATACATGAACCATGATCATGACCTCCACAGTTGAAAATATGCACATAAGGACAAATGAAAAAATACCCTGGAGACAGGGGAAGATAGAAAGAGACAAACGTGGTGCCAATCTGAGTGTAGTGAGTTTTTTATATATAAAAGGTGTTGAAATAGTGGAACTCTCTTCTTCAGGTATAATTGTGAGAAAAAAGATGTATACATCTTTTTTCTCACAATTATACCTGAAGGCAGCTGAAGGATAAAACATCCGAGCCGAAACGTGTTGTATAATTAACCATATTTTAATGTACAAATAAAATATCTCTTTACTTATTTGTATATTGGTCCAGTCATATGACCAAAAATCATCCAATATGTTCCACCATTGGTAGCAGGAGCGCTGCAAGACTGGTAATTGTCTTTGGAGCATAGGGACAAATATAAGACCAATAATGATATATTTCAAGAAGGTGAGTGTGCAAAATTGTTGAGGATAATTGATTGTGTTCCCACAGCCAAAAAATGGTTAATAGGGGTAATATACAGTATGTCTATAGGCAAGGCAATGGTTTAATACCAATGTAAGTATGCTAGATGTAAAATAGCAGAGACAATAGATCAATCCCACAGTCAAGGAATTAAATATAATATATATCTATAAGTCAAGGACCTATACCAACATATATATATACAGTACATATACGCATAATTATATGCACACATATATGTGGCGCCCTGGACAAGCCAGGGGCCACAGTTAACAACACACACACACCCCCACCCTCAGCAGTTCACAGCAGTCATCCCCAGTGAGACCTGATTTCTTCCTCGGGTTCAGACAGACACACCAGGTGGGCGGAGGCAGGCAGATGGGCACGCCCACCGAGGAGTTTAGCTGGCCTGAGGCAGGAAACAAGCCCAGACAAGTCCAGGCAGAGGAAGAGAGAGGAGGTCTGCAGAGAGGCAGACGCAGACTGGGGCCTAGGTTGGAGCCTAGGGCCCTCGTGTAGCAGTCAGGCAGACGGTAGTGGCCGTCTGCGAGAGCCGGGAAGACAGTCTGGTGGAACCGTAGGTAGCCGGGGCTGGGCGGTGGCCCACCGGTACTGAACCGGGGAGCCAGCTGCAAACCGGAGCGCAGGAGGAGCGTACGGAAGGTGCAGGAAAGGACTTACATTACCAACCTGAGGTCAGGGGAAAAACACCGCAGCCGTCTGTGGGACACGTCCATCCAGCCGTTTGTTTCATCAGAGACTCTGTGTGTGTTACTGGCTGAGTGAGTACCACCGTGCCGTGCGGCACAGCGCTGCCCCCGCGACCCTGCACCTCACCAGGCCCCGTAACCCGCCTGCCATCCATCCCTACCCCATCACCGGGCCCCGGGACAACCAACCCCTTACCCACGGAGGGGAGAATTAACATCCAGGCTGCTCCCGGTCATCGCTCCCGGGATCCCCGTCCAGAGCAGCGGTGGTGTCACCAATCTCACCACAACCGTGGGTGGCGTCACGGACAATATCAAATCCCCACAATCAATCCCCCTCTTTTCACTCACAGGCGAGGAACGCCGCTCGAGTCCCCGGGATCCGGCCCACCGCTCGAGCCACCGCCGAGCAGCAGCAGCAGCCGGACCCGAGCAGTGGGAGAGCGCAGCGTCCCCTCCTCCGCCCGCGACATATACACACATGTGATCTTGCATAACAAGGAATTGTATGATAAAGATATTCATAATAAATAATCAAGATTATTCCCAGGATTTAATTAGCAAGTATACAGTAGATATAAATAATCCTCACCAATTTTGCACACTCACCTTCTTGAAATATATCATTATTGGTCTTATTATTGTCCTTATGTGCATATTTTCAACTGTGGAGGTCATGGTCATGGTTCATGTATGGTTTTAATTGAGTTTATATTGTGTGTGTTTCTATGGATTCAATAAATATTTTTCATTTTTTTCTCATTGGATGTGCGCTTCTTATTGATTCTGCTTTTTCACACATTAAGCAGCACTCATTGTTGGTTATATGAGGCTGTGTACCCCTCCTCCCTTTATGCATCAATATGGGGGAACCCTACGCCTATTTATTTTTATACCACAATAGTGACCCGCAGACAGGGTAAGTGATTGCAAGCAGTCAGACGTTGTCACACAGGCTGAGGGAGCATCTGACTGCAACCAATTACAGATGCCAGGAGTATCAGTGGGCAGGGGAAGCAGTGAATATGCATAAAGGTAAATGAGCGGCCTCAGAAGAAGAGTGAGCGGCCTGGAGCAGTTACAGCTCCGCCGGAGACTCTGTATGTATAGCGTACGTGCTCTAATCCCCATATCCCTTCTACTACCATTTTTAAGTGCCAGATTCTGGTCCCATAGACTTATGTGGGGAACGGCACCTGGCCAGTTATCCGGGATGAATTCCGGGCCGGAGCCAATTTTTTTTTTTAAATCTGGTTAGTCCCGCCGATCTCTGATATCTGCGAGTTCGCCCATCACTACTCACAACTATTCATTACAGATCTATTCATCATCCCATTGTACAGTGGTGTCAGTGTATAATACCAGTTCTCTCTACTTTCAGTAATCGTGTGGAAGCCTGGACCAGAGATGTGCCGTTTCTTCTTAGACAAGAAGGTAGACCAGTGACTTCTCTTATTACCAACAAGACTAAAATTCGCATCATGGAAGAGGACTGGAGAAACACAGATCTGGCCACCAGCTGGTTAAAAAAACAAGCAGCAAACTCGTCACAACCATTCTTTCTATACTTGGGTTTAAACTTGCCGCATCCATATCCTTCAGTAAACATGGGAGAGAATTTTGGCTCATCAACTTTTTTAACTTCTCCTTACTGGCTTCAGAAAGTACGTAATTTCATCATTCAGTGGATACGTATATACATATGGTATATACAGTGTGTCCACCCATATCCTGTTATCCTGTCCACCGCCATTAACTTGAGAATGGCGGCAGCTATAGGAATAGAAGTGGTGTTTAGGTATAGTAAAGTAGCCTCGCACTATGCAATGAAACCACCTATAGCGCCACCTGGTGGAAAACAACGGAGTTAGCATTTTTATCTTTAAAACGGAACGAGATAGAGGAAAAAAAGTGAATTAAAAAATTGTAGAGCATAATCAATTCAATACGAATCGACATCTTGCATACAGAAATGCTATGATATGAAACCCATGACCCCCCCCAAATCATTGAATGCTGGTCATGCATATGGTGCTTATTAAACTTTGATGCTCAAAGTGGCCACCGCCAGCTGCAATGCACATCTGGACTCTGGACTGCATACCGTATCTTGCTGCACGTTGTGCAATATAGTAGGTGACACGTTTGCACAAGCATCTGTAATATGTCGTTGTAGATCCTGCAATGTTGGTGGAGGGGTCGCATACACCTGCTGTTTGATGTGACCTCACAGAAAGAAGTCCAATGGGGTCAGGTCAGGTGAGCGTGGAGGCCACTTCACGCAGCCACCATACCCAATGACTTGTAGGAAGGTCTCCATGAGTTATCGCTACACGTTCGCAGGTTTGTGAGTTTTACACGTTCTAATCATAGCATTTCTGTAGGCAAGGTGTCGATTCGTCTTGAATTGATGATGCCCTACAACTTTGCAATTCACTTTTCTTTTCTATCTTGTTTCCATTTTCAAGATAAAAAGGCTAACTCTGTTGTTTTCCACCAGGTGGCGCTATAGGTGGCTTCATTGCGTAGCGCATGGATGCTTTACTATACCTAGACACCACTTCTATGCCTATAGCTGCCACTGTTCTCAAGTTAATGGCGGTGGACAGGATATGGGTGGACACACTGTATAAACACATTTCAATAGCAATGTACAAAAAAATATAGTCACCTACATTGGTGCTTTAGAGTCTCCCTTTACGGTTCCCCCTGCTTGACAGTGATCACCTATAAATAGTTAATGTTTACTAACCAACCAGCAAGTGGCTGTAGCACATAGTCACCAGACAAGCCCATAATAGTGCTTAAAGGGGTACTGCCATCTCTAAGATCCTATCCAAATATGTAGTAGGTGTAGTAGTAGTAATAATAATAATATTTGCAGAAACCTCCAATTAGAAATGTAGTATAGTTCTCCTGATATAGCCATGTCTCTTACCTCATGTGCAGGGCATTGCAGCTTAGGTACCCATGGTTACGTCAACACATATAGTGACAGTCAGTCAGTTGCTCGTGATCGTACCCATGGATACCTAAGCAGCAATGCCCTGCACATGAGGTAAGAGACATGGCTATATCAGGAGAACTATACTACATTTCTAACTGGAGGTATTTGCAAATATTATTATTATACCTACTACATATTAGGATAGGATCTTAGAGATATGAATACCCCTTTAAGTGTACTTGATCTGACACACAATTAAATAGGATATCTATGACAAATATTGAATATACAGTATATGTATAAATATTCATATATGTGCTGGGAGATAACATAAGATGCAAGATATAGTAACTGCCGTACAGTAATTATCAAATAAAAAATGAACATAGAGGTGAAGGAGCAAAAACATATCAGAATAAATAATACATTGTGACTAAGTAAGTGAAACAGCTTAGCAAGAAAATGTAATGGCTATAAAGAAATAAATGTTACCCAAAACACCCTGCTAGCACAACCCAGGAGGAAAATCCCAATAAACGATGAATCATATAAAGGGGCATGTTGCTGTAACCTACAGTATTTCACAAAGTGAGTACACCCCTCACATGTTTGTAATTATTTTATTATATCATTATATTTACAGGAGCTGCTGATCCTCTTCCATCCTTCATGATAACATCATGGAGCTGGTGGATGTTAGACACCTTGCGCTCCACCACCTTCAGTTTGAGGATGCCCTACTGATGCTCAATAGGGTTTTAAATCTGGAGACATGTTTGGCCTGTCTAGCATCTTTACCCTCAGTTTCTTTAGCAAGACAGTGGTCTTTTGGTGCTGTGCTTGGGGTCGTTATGTTGGAATACTGCCCTGCGTCCCAGTTTCCAAAAGGAGGGGATCATGCTCTGCTTTAGTATGTCACAATACATGTTGGCATTCATGGTTCCCTCAATAAACTGTACCTTCCTACAGCCAGCAGCACTCATTCAGCTCAAAACCATGACACTCCCACCACCATGATTGACTTTAGGCAAGACACTTGTCTTTATACTCTTTTTCTGGTTGCTGCCACACACACTTGACACCATCTGAACCAAATAAGTTCATATTGGTCTCATCAGACCTAAGGACATGGTTCTAGTAATCCATGTCCTTAGTCTGCTTGTCTTCAGCAAATTAATCATGTTTAGAAGAGGCTTCCTTCTGGGATGACAGCCATGGAGACCAATTAGATGCAGTGTGCGACATATGTTCTGAGCACTGACAAACTGGCCCCCAACTCCTTTCACCTCTGCAGCAATGCTGGCAGCACTCATATGTCTATTCTGAAAAGACAACCTATGGATTTAGCACGGAGCACGTACACTAAACCTCTTTGGTTGATCATGGAGAGGCCTGTTCTGAGTGGAACTTTTCTTGTTAAACCGCTCTATGGTCTTGGCCACCGTGCTGCAGCTCAATTTCAAGGTGTTGGCAATCTGCTTATAGCCTAGCCCAGCTTTATGTAAAGCAACAATTCTTTTTTTAGATGCTCAGAGAATTATTTGCCACGAGGACCCATGTTGAATTTCCAGTGACTAGTATGAGAGAATGTGTGAGCGATAACTGGGGAGGTAAAATGGCTAATTGTGCCCAATTTGGCCATTTTCACTTAGGGGTATACTCACTTTTGTTGCCTGTGGCTTAGATATTAATGGCTGTATGTTGAATTATTTAGAAGGCACCAAATTTACACTGTTATGTGTGGCGCCCTGGACTAGCCAGGTCGTCACAGATAACACACAAACACCCCACCCCCATTAGACAGGGACACCAGCCAAACACAAAACCCTTGTTGCCTCCCTCCAGTGTCTGATGTCCACACCAGGTGGGGCGGAGCCAAGCAGTTGGCCCCACCCGCCGAGGAGTTCACAGGCCTGGAGGCAGGAAAAGTGACAGATAGAGTTTGGAGTTTGAAGTGAGAGGACTGAGCACTTGGGTGTCTGGGTTTGTGGCCCAGACACTGACAGCAAGGTTGGCCATCTACAGGAGTGGTGAAGCAACGCGGAACCGTAGGACCGGGGTCGGGCGTTGGCTCGCCGGTACCGACCGGGGAGCGAAGTGAAGCCAGCACACACAGGAAGGGCCATCGGACCCCGACCAGACTTGGAGCGGCCGACAATAGTCAAATCCGAATGTGACCGGAACCCCAGGGGTTTCCTAACAGCAAAAGTCCCGATTGAAGGCAACCGCCCACACCGTGAGGGTATACAGCTACCGCCTAAGGCTAGAGACCCAAGGGCCAGCGCCTGCGGGCAAACGGGCTCCTCCGGTACCCATACACCGGGGAGCGGACTACCGTTGGGGATCCATAGTAGTCAAGCAAGAACATCAAGGTGCAGGGAAAGACAGCCGCCATCCCCTGTCCAGGGAGAGACACAGCAGCCGGCTGAGGGACCCGTCCATCCAGCCGTTTGGTTTACCGAGGACTTTGTGCATCTCTAAGGCTATGTGCGCACGTTGCGTACAGTCACTGCAGAAATTTCTGAAGCGATCTGAAGAGCACATGTGCGCTTTAAATCGCTGCAGAAAAGTCCGTAGTGAAAAAAAAAAAAAGCCGATTCCATGCGCTCTGCCTTCAGCTCCTGCCATAGACAGAGCAGGGGCTGCCGGCAAAGCGCACGGAAGAAGTGACATGTCACTTCTTTGAACGCAGCGCTTCGGCAGCAGCCGAAGCGCTGCGCTCTAAAACGCCATGTGCGCACGGCCCCTACACAATCTCCATAGACTGTGCAGGGGACGCAGGATGCATGCAGTTACGCTGCGCTACAAAGCGCAGTGTAACTGCATGAATTACGCACACGTGCGCACATAGCCTTACTGAGTGAGTACACCCGTGCCATCCGGCACCGCGCCGCGCTGTCCCTGCAACCCTTCACCTCACCAACCCTGCCTCCTCGTCTCACCACCGGGCCCCGGGACCACCAACCCCTACCCATGGAGGGGGAAAACAACATCCCAGCTGCTCCCTGCCATCGCTCCCGGGATCCCCGTCACCAGCAGCGGTGGTGCCCATCTTCACCACAACCCGTGGGTGGCGTCACAGACTAAATCCCCCAAACCAACCACCCCTTTCACTCACGGGCGAGGAGCGCCGCTCGAGTCCCCGGATCCGGCCCACCGTTCGAGCCACCGAGCAGCCGCAGCAGCGCCGGACCCGAGCGTTAGTGAGCGACCAGCAGCGGCGGCGTCCTCCCCGCCCGCGACATTATGCAAGCTGTACGCTGACTAATATACAGTGTCATGTATCGTCAGTGTTGTCCCATGAAAAGGTATAATGAAATATTTACAAAAATGTGAGGGGTGTTATCCCTTTTGTGATATACTGTATTAATTTTAGTATGTTATGTGATGTGACATAAAATAAAATGCAAGGCACTGCTGTAAAGTAAATATTATTAGCGCCATTTATTCCATGGCGCTTTACATGTGAAAAGGGGTATACATAACAAAAACAAGTACAATAATCATTACAATACAAGGCTCAGACAGGGGCAGGAGGAGAAGACCCTGCCCGCAAGGGCTCACAGTCTACAGGAGATGAGTGAGGATAGATTAGGTGAGGGTAAAGTTGGTCGTGCACCAGTATAGTGGACTAAGGGGTACTTTGCACGCAGCGACATCGCTAGCCGATGATAGCGATGCCGAGCGCGATAGTACCTGCCCCCGTCGCACATGCGATATCTTGTGATAGCTGCCGTTGCGAACATTATCGCTTCACACGCACTTACCTGCCCTGCGACGTCGCTGTGACTGCCGAAGAATCCCTCCTTCAAGGAGGCGGTGCGTTTGGCGTCACAGCGACGTCACCACGACGTCACTAATTGGCCGGCCAATAGAAGCGGAGGGGCGGAGATGAGCGGGATGTAAACATCCCGCCCACCTTCTCCCTTCCACATTGCCGGTGGACGGCGGGCGCAGGTAAGGAGATGTTTGTCGCTCCTGTGGCTTTACACACAGCAATGTGTGGAGCTGCAGGAACGACAAACAACATCGTACCTGCGGACGCACCGACATTATGAAAATGAACGACGTGACACAGATCACCGATTTTTGACAGTTTCACGCTCGTTCATCTTCTCTCCTAGGATTTACACGTTACGACATCGTTACCAGCGCTGGATGTACATCACTTTCGATTTAACCCCGACGATATCGCAGTAGCGATGTCGCAACGTGCAAAGTACCCCTAAGGGTTACTGCAGGTTGTTGGCTTGTTGAAAGAGGTGGGTCTTCAGGTTCCTTTTCAAGGTTTCCACGGTAGGTGAGAGTCTGATATGTTGGGCTAGAGAGTTCCAGAGTATGGGGGATGCATGAGAGAAATCTTGTATGTGATTGCGGGATGAGGAGATAAGAGGGGAATAGAGAAGGAGATCTTGTGAAAATCGGAGGTTGCGTGCAGGTACCAGGAGACTACGTCACAGCTGTATGGAGTAGACCGGTTATGGATGACTTTGTATAACATTAGGGTTTTGAACTGAAGTCTTTGGTCAATGAAAGGCCAGTGAAGGTATTGGCAGAGAAGAGAGGCTGTGGAATAGTGGAGGGAGAATTGGACTAGTCTTGCAGCATAGTTTAGAATAGATTGTAGGATGTGAAAGAGTGTCAGGGGTACTTTGCGCACTGCGACATCGCTAGCCGATGCTAGCGATGCCGAGCGCGATAGTCCCCGCTCCCGTCGTACATGCGATATCTTGTGATAGCTGCCGTAGCGAACATTATCGCTACGGCAGCTTCACACGCATTTACCTGCCCTGCGACGTCGCTCTGGCCGGCGTTTCGCCTCCTTCCTAAGGGGGCGTGTCGTGCGGCATCACAGCGACGTCACACGGCAGCCGTCCAATAGAAGCGGAGGGGCGGAGATGAGCGGGACGTAAATATCCCGCCCACCTCCTTCCTTCCGCATAGCCGGTGGAGGCAAGTAAGGAGATGTTCCTCGCTCCTGCGGCTTCACACACAGCGATGTGTGCTGCCACAGGAATGAGGAACAACATCGTATCTCTATTGGTGCGACATTATGAAAATGTCCGACACTACACAGATCACTGATTTACGACGCTTTTGTGATTGTTTATCGGCGCATCTAGGCTTTACACGTTGCGACGTCGTTACCAACACCGGATGTGCGTCACTTTCGATTTCACACCGACGATATCGCAGTAGCGATGTCGCAACGTGCAAAGTACCCCTTAGCAGGAAGGCCACAGAGCAAGAGGTTGCAGTAGTCTAGGCAGGAGAAAATGAGGGCATGTACTAGTGTTTTTACAGGATTTTGATTAAGGAACGTACATATATCCGGGAAATTTTTTTGAGTTTGAGTCGGCAGGAGGTGCAAATGGCTTGGATATGTGGCTTGAAGGAGAGAGAAGAGTCAAGAGTTACCCTGAGGCAGCGAGCTTGCTTGACTGGGGAGGCAGCCATTGACTATGATAGGTAGGTCTGTTGGGGGAGGAGAAATTAAGCGAGCTGGGGAAAATATGATGAATTCTGTTTTGTCCACATTAAGTTTTAGAAATCAAGCAGAGAAAAAGGATGAAATAGCAGACAGACATTGTTGGATTCTGGCTAGTATGGAGGTAATATCGGGTCCAGAGATGTAGGTCTGCATATTATCAGCATAGAGTTGATACTGAAAGCAGTAGGACTCTATGAGCTGTCCCAGGCTGAAGGTGTAGATGGAAAAAGGGAGGTTCCCAAGAACAAAACCTTGATGGCATCAACAGATAGGGGGCAAGATGAGGAAATAGTGTGAGAGTGGGAGACACTGAATGTCCAGTAGGTTAGGTATGAAGTGAGCAAAGATGGGGCCAATCTTGTGATGCCAAGTGATGAAAGAATCTGTAGTAGGAGGGAGAGGTAGACTGTGTCGAAGGCAAAGGTCAGGTCCAGGAGAAGGAGGAAAGAGTAATGTCGCTTTCTTTGGTGGTTACTAGGTCATTGGTGACTTTAGTTAGGGCACTTTTAGTTGAATGATGTGGTCAGGAGCCAGATTATAACCGGTCAAAGGAGTAGGAGAAGAAGTGGGAGGACCATTCAAGAATTGCATGCTGTTCCAATAGTTTTGAATATATATGTGAAATATCAAAAGTAAGTGATACAACATAATAAAGAAGAAAACATAATGGCTATCAAGAAATAAATGAAAGAATGAATGGGGCCATGCATCATGAGATTTTGAATGCAAAGGGCATTGCAGATGAAACGTGGCTGGGTCTTTCATCATGATAATGATCCCAAACACACCGCCAGGGCAATGAAGGAGTAGCATCGTAAGAAGCATATAAAGGTCCTGGAGTGGCCTAGCCAGTCTTCAGATCTCAACCTCATAGAAAACCTTTGGAGGGAGTTGAAAGTCCGTATTGCCCAGCGACAGGCCCAAAACATCACTGCACTAGGGGAGAGCTGCATGGAGGGATGAGCCAACAAACCACCAACAGTGTGTGCCAACCTGTGAAGACTTACAGAAAACATTTGACCTCTGTCATTGCCAACAAAGGATATATAACAAAGTAATGAGATGAACTTTTGTTATTGACCAAATACTTATTTTCCACCATAATTTGCAAAACAAATATTGCAAAATAAGAGAAGGTGAATTTCTGGATTTGTTTTATCATTTTGTCTCTCGTAGTTGTGGTCTACCTATGATGTCAATTACAGGCCTCTCTCATATTTTTAAGTGGGAGAACTTGCACAATTGGGGGCTGACTAAATACTTTTTTTTCCCCCACTGTATATGAGGGAGTTGAAAATATTTATCAGAGGTCTGTGTACAAATTCCACAAACCTTCTGAACTTTATATCTGGGAATCCAAAGATATGAATTTTGGGTAGCATATACAAAATTCCTAAGAAATGTAACATAGGGAAGCCAATCATCTCAGGGATGGGAACACCCACTGAAAAAATATCAGGGTGAGTAGGAAATGTCCTTGAACCACTAGTAATGAAAACAGCCAGCTATATACAAGACATCAAGGACCTTTTAAAAAAAAACTATCTACAATAGGTCTTCTACCCAAGACTGCCATATTAGCCACCATGGATATGGAATACCTATATTCTAACATCCCACATAAAGATGGACTAACCACCTGCCAAATGTTTCTTGAAGCTAATGCGATCCCTTCTGAATTTATATTAAGACTCACCAGATTTATCCTCAAGCATAAAACGTTTCTCCTTTAGCAAGAACCTATATCTATAATGCACTGGAACTGCTATAGGCAGCAAACTGGCACCCTAGTATGCCAAACATTTTACAGCTAAACTGAAATGTACTTTTTAGCATCCTGCTCCAAACCCTTGGCCTATTTCTGTTACATTTATTACATCTTAATAATCTGGACTGAACAGTCTGAACATGAACTTATAAAATTCCATGACAGATTCAATAGATTAATCTCACCACAAACTTGACATTGGACCACTCATATACAGAAATCACCTTCTTGATGCCACCATAAAATTGTAAAATGGTTCAATCCAGACATCAGTGTATCGGAAACCAATTGACTTCTGCATACCTCAGAAGGGACAGTTTTCACCTGCCACAAATTAAAAAGTCCACCGTTTACAACTAGGTCCTCAGATATCGCTCATCCAGTTTGCTGTTACTGTCATAAAT